>NW_026988710.1:0-482489 GCF_030222135.1 Aotus nancymaae
TGAGAGAGATCAGGGAAATATCTGCTTCTAAATCCAAAACGCAGCTATCTACCAGAACGGTTGTCAATGTGTGCACTCAACTTCCAGAGTTAAACCCGTGTGTGGATTCAGCAGTCTGCAAACACTTTCTGTGCAGAGTTTCAAAACCGGCGTTTTCAGCCCAATACCGGCATATGGAAGAATCAGCAGAAAGCACAGGGAAATATCTGCTTCTAAATCCAAACGCAGCTATCTAACAGAACGGTTGTCAATGTGTGCACTCCACTTCCAGAGTTAAACCCGTGTGTGGATTCAGCAGTCTGCAAACACTTTCTGTGCAGAGTTTCATAACAGGCGTTTTCAGCCCATTACCGGCATATGGAAGAAACAGCAGAAAGCACAGGGAAATATCTGCTTCTAAATCCAAAACGCAGCTATCTAACAGAACGGTTGTCATGTGTGCACTCAACATTCAGAGTTAAACCCGTGTGTGGATTCAGCAGTCTGCAAACACTTTCTGTGCAGAGTTTCAAAACCGGCGTTTTCAGCCCAATACCGGCATATGGAAGAATCAGCAGAAAGCACAGGGAAATATCTGCTTCTAAATCCAAAACGCAGCTATCTAACAGAACGGTTGTCAATGTGTGCACTCAAGTTCCAGAGTTAAACCCGTGTTTGGATTTCAGCAGTCTGCAAACACTTTCTGTGCAGAGTTTCAAAACAGGCGTTTTCAGCCCAATACCGGCATATGGAAGAAACAGCAGAAAGCACAGGGAAATATCTACTTCTAAATCCAAAACGCAGCTATCTAACAGAACGGTTGTCAATGTGTGCACTCAACTTCCAGAGTTAAACCCGTGTGTGAATTCAGCAGTCTGCAAACACTTTCTGTGCAGAGTTTCAAAACAGGCGTTTTCAGCCCAATACCGGCATATGGAAGAAACAGCAGAAAGCACAGGGAAATATCTGCTTCTAAATCCAAAACGCAGCTATCTAACAGAACGGTTGTCAATGTGTGCACTCCACTTCCAGAGTTAAACCCGTGTGTGGATTCAGCAGTCTGCAAACACTTTCTGTGCAGAGTTTCAAAACAGGCGTTTTCAGCCCATTACCGGCATATGGAAGAAACAGCAGAAAGCACAGGGAAATATCTGCTTCTAAATCCAAAACGCAGCTATCTACCAGAACGGTTGTCAATGTGTGCACTCAACTTCCAGAGTTAAACCCGTGTGTGGATTCAGCAGTCTGCAAACACTTTCTGTGCAGAGTTTCAAAACCGGCGTTTTCAGCCCAATACCGGCATATGGAAGAATCAGCAGAAAGCACAGGGAAATATCTGCTTCTAAATCCAAAACGCAGCTATCTAACAGAACGGTTGTCAATGTGTGCACTCCACTTCCAGAGTTAAACCCGTGTGTGAATTCAGCAGTCTGCAAACACTTTCTGTGCAGAGTTTCATAACAGGCGTTTTCAGCCCATTACCGGCATATGGAAGAAACAGCAGAAAGCACAGGGAAATATCTGCTTCTAAATCCAAAACGCAGCTATCTAACAGAACGGTTGTCAATGTGTGCACTCAACTTTCAGAGTTAAACCCGTGTGTGGATTCAGCAGTCTGCAAACACTTTCTGTGCAGAGTTTCAAAACCGGCGTTTTCAGCCCAATACCGGCATATGGAAGAATCAGCAGAAAGCACAGGGAAATATCTGCTTCTAAATCCAAAACGCAGCTATCTAACAGAACGGTTGTCAATGTGTGCACTCAAGTTCCAGAGTTAAACCCGTGTTTGGATTCAGCAGTCTGCAAACACTTTCTGTGCAGAGTTTCAAAACAGGCGTTTTCAGCCCAATACCGGCATATGGAAGAAACAGCAGAAAGCACAGGGAAATATCTACTTCTAAATCCAAAACGCAGCTATCTAACAGAACGGTTGTCAATGTGTGCACTCAACTTCCAGAGTTAAACCCGTGTGTGAATTCAGCAGTCTGCAAACACTTTCTGTGCAGAGTTTCAAAACAGGCGTTTTCAGCCCAATACCGGCATATGGAAGAAACAGCAGAAAGCACAGGGAAATATCTGCTTCTAAATCCAAAACGCAGCTATCTAACAGAACGGTTGTCAATGTGTGCACTCCACTTCCAGAGTTAAACCGGTGTGTGGATTCAGCAGTCTGCAAACACTTTCTGTGCAGAGTTTCAAAACAGGCGTTTTCAGCCCATTACCGGCATATGGAAGAAACAGCAGAAAGCACAGGGAAATATCTGCTTCTAAATCCAAAACGCAGCTATCTAACAGAACGGTTGTCAATGTGTGCACTCAACTTCCAGAGTTAAACCCGTGTTTGGATTCAGCAGTCTGCAAACACTTTCTGTGCAGAGTTTCAAAACAGGCGTTTTCATCCCAATACCGGCATATGGAAGAAACAGCAGAAAGCACAGGGAAATATCTGCTTCTAAATCCAAAACGCAGCTATCTAACAGAACGGTTGTCAATGTGTGCACTCAACTTCCAGAGTTAAACCCGTGTGTGGATTCAGCAGTCTGCAAACACTTTCTGTGCAGAGTTTCAAAACAGGCGTTTTCAGCCCAATACCGGCATATGGAAGAAACAGCAGAAAGCCCAGGGAAATATCTGCTTCTAAATCCAAAATGCAGCTATCTAACAGAACGGTTGTCAATGTGTGCACTCAACGTCCAGAGTTAAACCCGTGTGTGGATTCAGCAGTCTGCAAACACTTTCTGTGCAGAGTTTCAAAACAGGCGTTTTCAGCCCAATACCGGCATATGGAAGAAACAGCAGAAAGCACAGGGAAATATCTGCTTCTAAATCCAAAAAGCAGCTATCTAACAGAACGGTGGTCAATGTGTGCACTCCACTTCCAGAATTAAACCCGTGTGTGGATTCAGCAGTCTGCAAACACTTTCTGTGCAGAGTTTCAAAACAGGCGTTTTTAGCCCAATACCGGCATATGGAAGAAACAGCAGAAAGCACAGGGAAATATCTGCTTCTAAATCCAAAACGCAGCTATCTAACAGAACGGTTGTCAATGTGTGCACTCAACTTCCAGAGTTAAACCGGGTTGTGGATTCAGCAGTCTGCAAACACTTTCTGTGCAGACTTTCAAAACCGGCGTTTTCAGCCCAATACCGGCATATGGAAGAATCAGCAGAAAGCACAGGGAAATATCTGCTTCTAAATCCAAAACGCAGCTATCTAACAGAACGGTTGTCAATGTGTGCACTCCACTTCCAGAGTTAAACCCGTGTGTGGATTCAGCAGTCTGCAAACACTTTCTGTGCAGAGTTTCAAAACAGGCGTTTTCAGCCCAATACCGGCATATGGAAGAAACAGCAGAAAGCACAGGGAAATATCTGCTTCTAAATCCAAAACGCAGCTCTCTAACAGAACGGTTGTCAATGTGTGCACTCAACTTCCAGAGTTAAACCCGTGTGTGAATTCAGCAGTCTGCAAACACTTTCTGTGCAGAGTTTCAAAACAGGCGTTTTCAGCCCAATACCGGCATATGGAAGAAACAGCAGAAAGCACAGGGAAATATCTGCTTCTAAATCCAAAACGCAGCAATCTAACAGAACGGTTGTCAATGTGTGCACTCCACTTCCAGAGTTAAACCCGTGTGTGGATTCAGCAGTCTGCAAACACTTTCTGTGCAGAGTTTCAAAACAGGCGTTTTCAGCCCAATACCGGCATATGGAAGAAACAGCAGAAAGCACAGGGAAATATCTGCTTCTAAATCCAAAACGCAGCTATCTAACAGAACGGTTGTCAATGTGTGCACTCCACTTACAGAGTTAAACCCGTGAGTGGATTCAGCAGTCTGCAAACACATTCTGTGCAGAGTTTCAAAACAGGCGTTTTCAGCCCAATACCGGCATATGGAAGAAACAGCAGAAAGCAGAGGGAAATATCTGCTTCTAAATCCAAAACGCAGCTATCTAACAGAACGGTTGTCAATGTGTGCACTCAACTTCCAGAGTTAAACAAGTGTGTGGATTCAGCAGTCTGCAAACACTTTCTGTGCAGAGTTTCAAAACAGGCGTTTTCAGCCCAATACCGGCATATGGAAGAAACAGCAGAAAGCACAGGGAAATATCTGCTTCTAAATCCAAAACGCAGCTATCTAACAGAACGGTTGTCAATGTGTGCACTCCACTTCCAGAGTTAAACCCGTGTGTGGATTCAGCAGTCTGCAAACACTTTCTGTGCAGAGTTTCAAAACAAGCGTTTTCAGCCCAATACCGGCATATGGAAGAATCAGCAGAAAGCACAGGGAAATATCTGCTTCTAAATCCAAAACGCAGCTATCTAACAGAACGGTTGTCAGTGTGTGCACTCAACTTCCAGAGTTAAACCCGTGTTTGGATTCAGCAGTCTGCAAACACTTTCTGTGCAGAGTTTCAAAACAGGCGTTTTCAGCCCAATACCGGCATATGGAAGAAACAGCAGAAAGCACAGGGAAATATCTACTTCTAAATCCAAAACGCAGCTATCTAACAGAACGGTTGTCAATGTGTGCACTCAACTTCCAGAGTTAAACCCGTGTGTGAATTCAGCAGTCTGCAAACACTTTCTGTGCAGAGTTTCAAAACAGGCGTTTTCAGCCCAATACCGGCATATGGAAGAAACAGCAGAAAGCACAGGGAAATATCTGCTTCTAAATCCAAAACGCAGCTATCTAACAGAACGGTTGTCAATGTGTGCACTCCACTTCCAGAGTTAAACCCGTGTGTGGATTCAGCAGTCTGCAAACACTTTCTGTGCAGAGTTTCAAAACAGGCGTTTTCAGCCCATTACCGGCATATGGAAGAAACAGCAGAAAGCACAGGGAAATATCTGCTTCTAAATCCAAAACGCAGCTATCTACCAGAACGGTTGTCAATGTGTGCACTCAACTTCCAGAGTTAAACCCGTGTGTGGATTCAGCAGTCTGCAAACACTTTCTGTGCAGAGTTTCAAAACCGGCGTTTTCAGCCCAATACCGGCATATGGAAGAATCAGCAGAAAGCACAGGGAAATATCTGCTTCTAAATCCAAAACGCAGCTATCTAACAGAACGGTTGTCAATGTGTGCACTCCACTTCCAGAGTTAAACCCGTGTGTGGATTCAGCAGTCTGCAAACACTTTCTGTGCAGAGTTTCATAACAGGCGTTTTCAGCCCATTACCGGCATATGGAAGAAACAGCAGAAAGCACAGGGAAATATCTGCTTCTAAATCCAAAACGCAGCTATCTAACAGAACGGTTGTCAATGTGTGCACTCAACTTTCAGAGTTAAACCCGTGTGTGGATTCAGCAGTCTGCAAACACTTTCTGTGCAGAGTTTCAAAACCGGCGTTTTCAGCCCAATACCGGCATATGGAAGAATCAGCAGAAAGCACAGGGAAATATCTGCTTCTAAATCCAAAACGCAGCTATCTAACAGAACGGTTGTCAATGTGTGCACTCAAGTTCCAGAGTTAAACCCGTGTTTGGATTCAGCAGTCTGCAAACACTTTCTGTGCAGAGTTTCAAAACAGGCGTTTTCAGCCCAATACCGGCATATGGAAGAAACAGCAGAAAGCACAGGGAAATATCTACTTCTAAATCCAAAACGCAGCTATCTAACAGAACGGTTGTCAATGTGTGCACTCAACTTCCAGAGTTAAACCCGTGTGTGAATTCAGCAGTCTGCAAACACTTTCTGTGCAGAGTTTCAAAACAGGCGTTTTCAGCCCAATACCGGCATATGGAAGAAACAGCAGAAAGCACAGGGAAATATCTGCTTCTAAATCCAAAACGCAGCTATCTAACAGAACGGTTGTCAATGTGTGCACTCCACTTCCAGAGTTAAACCCGTGTGTGGATTCAGCAGTCTGCAAACACTTTCTGTGCAGAGTTTCAAAACAGGCGTTTTCAGCCCATTACCGGCATATGGAAGAAACAGCAGAAAGCACAGGGAAATATCTGCTTCTAAATCCAAAACGCAGCTATCTACCAGAACGGTTGTCAATGTGTGCACTCAACTTCCAGAGTTAAACCCGTGTGTGGATTCAGCAGTCTGCAAACACTTTCTGTGCAGAGTTTCAAAACCGGCGTTTTCAGCCCAATACCGGCATATGGAAGAATCAGCAGAAAGCACAGGGAAATATCTGCTTCTAAATCCAAAACGCAGCTATCTAACAGAACGGTTGTCAATGTGTGCACTCCACTTCCAGAGTTAAACCCGTGTGTGGATTCAGCAGTCTGCAAACACTTTCTGTGCAGAGTTTCATAACAGGCGTTTTCAGCCCATTACCGGCATATGGAAGAAACAGCAGAAAGCACAGGGAAATATCTGCTTCTAAATCCAAAACGCAGCTATCTAACAGAACGGTTGTCAATGTGTGCACTCAACTTTCAGAGTTAAACCCGTGTGTGGATTCAGCAGTCTGCAAACACTTTCTGTGCAGAGTTTCAAAACCGGCGTTTTCAGCCCAATACCGGCATATGGAAGAATCAGCAGAAAGCACAGGGAAATATCTGCTTCTAAATCCAAAACGCAGCTATCTAACAGAACGGTTGTCAATGTGTGCACTCAAGTTCCAGAGTTAAACCCGTGTTTGGATTCAGCAGTCTGCAAACACTTTCTGTGCAGAGTTTCAAAACAGGCGTTTTCAGCCCAATACCGGCATATGGAAGAAACAGCAGAAAGCACAGGGAAATACCTACTTCTAAATCCAAAACGCAGCTATCTAACAGAACGGTTGTCAATGTGTGCACTCAACTTCCAGAGTTAAACCCGTGTGTGAATTCAGCAGTCTGCAAACACTTTCTGTGCAGAGTTTCAAAACAGGCGTTTTCAGCCCAATACCGGCATATGGAAGAAACAGCAGAAAGCACAGGGAAATATCTGCTTCTAAATCCAAAACGCAGCTATCTAACAGAACGGTTGTCAATGTGTGCACTCCACTTCCAGAGTTAAACCGGTGTGTGGATTCAGCAGTCTGCAAACACTTTCTGTGCAGAGTTTCAAAACAGGCGTTTTCAGCCCATTACCGGCATATGGAAGAAACAGCAGAAAGCACAGGGAAATATCTGCTTCTAAATCCAAAACGCAGCTATCTAACAGAACGGTTGTCAATGTGTGCACTCAACTTCCAGAGTTAAACCCGTGTTTGGATTCAGCAGTCTGCAAACACTTTCTGTGCAGAGTTTCAAAACAGGCGTTTTCATCCCAATACCGGCATATGGAAGAAACAGCAGAAAGCACAGGGAAATATCTGCTTCTAAATCCAAAACGCAGCTATCTAACAGAACGGTTGTCAATGTGTGCACTCAACTTCCAGAGTTAAACCCGTGTGTGGATTCAGCAGTCTGCAAACACTTTCTGTGCAGAGTTTCAAAACAGGCGTTTTCAGCCCAATACCGGCATATGGAAGAAACAGCAGAAAGCCCAGGGAAATATCTGCTTCTAAATCCAAAATGCAGCTATCTAACAGAACGGTTGTCAATGTGTGCACTCAACGTCCAGAGTTAAACCCGTGTGTGGATTCAGCAGTCTGCAAACACTTTCTGTGCAGAGTTTCAAAACAGGCGTTTTCAGCCCAATACCGGCATATGGAAGAAACAGCAGAAAGCACAGGGAAATATCTGCTTCTAAATCCAAAAAGCAGCTATCTAACAGAACGGTGGTCAATGTGTGCACTCCACTTCCAGAATTAAACCCGTGTGTGGATTCAGCAGTCTGCAAACACTTTCTGTGCAGAGTTTCAAAACAGGCGTTTTTAGCCCAATACCGGCATATGGAAGAAACAGCAGAAAGCACAGGGAAATATCTGCTTCTAAATCCAAAACGCAGCTATCTAACAGAACGGTTGTCAATGTGTGCACTCAACTTCCAGAGTTAAACCGGGTTGTGGATTCAGCAGTCTGCAAACACTTTCTGTGCAGACTTTCAAAACCGGCGTTTTCAGCCCAATACCGGCATATGGAAGAATCAGCAGAAAGCACAGGGAAATATCTGCTTCTAAATCCAAAACGCAGCTATCTAACAGAACGGTTGTCAATGTGTGCACTCCACTTCCAGAGTTAAACCCGTGTGTGGATTCAGCAGTCTGCAAACACTTTCTGTGCAGAGTTTCAAAACAGGCGTTTTCAGCCCAATACCGGCATATGGAAGAAACAGCAGAAAGCACAGGGAAATATCTGCTTCTAAATCCAAAACGCAGCTCTCTAACAGAACGGTTGTCAATGTGTGCACTCAACTTCCAGAGTTAAACCCGTGTGTGAATTCAGCAGTCTGCAAACACTTTCTGTGCAGAGTTTCAAAACAGGCGTTTTCAGCCCAATACCGGCATATGGAAGAAACAGCAGAAAGCACAGGGAAATATCTGCTTCTAAATCCAAAACGCAGCAATCTAACAGAACGGTTGTCAATGTGTGCACTCCACTTCCAGAGTTAAACCCGTGTGTGGATTCAGCAGTCTGCAAACACTTTCTGTGCAGAGTTTCAAAACAGGCGTTTTCAGCCCAATACCGGCATATGGAAGAAACAGCAGAAAGCACAGGGAAATATCTGCTTCTAAATCCAAAACGCAGCTATCTAACAGAACGGTTGTCAATGTGTGCACTCCACTTACAGAGTTAAACCCGTGAGTGGATTCAGCAGTCTGCAAACACATTCTGTGCAGAGTTTCAAAACAGGCGTTTTCAGCCCAATACCGGCATATGGAAGAAACAGCAGAAAGCAGAGGGAAATATCTGCTTCTAAATCCAAAACGCAGCTATCTAACAGAACGGTTGTCAATGTGTGCACTCAACTTCCAGAGTTAAACCCGTGTGTGGATTCAGCAGTCTGCAAACACTTTCTGTGCAGAGTTTCAAAACAGGCGTTTTCAGCCCAATACCGGCATATGGAAGAAACAGCAGAAAGCACAGGGAAATATCTGCTTCTAAATCCAAAACGCAGCTATCTAACAGAACGGTTGTCAATGTGTGCACTCCACTTCCAGAGTTAAACCCGTGTGTGGATTCAGCAGTCTGCAAACACTTTCTGTGCAGAGTTTCAAAACAAGCGTTTTCAGCCCAATACCGGCATATGGAAGAATCAGCAGAAAGCACAGGGAAATATCTGCTTCTAAATCCAAAACGCAGCTATCTAACAGAACGGTTGTCAGTGTGTGCACTCAACTTCCAGAGTTAAACCCGTGTTTGGATTCAGCAGTCTGCAAACACTTTCTGTGCAGAGTTTCAAAACAGGCGTTTTCAGCCCAATACCGGCATATGGAAGAAACAGCAGAAAGCACAGGGAAATATCTACTTCTAAATCCAAAACGCAGCTATCTAACAGAACGGTTGTCAATGTGTGCACTCAACTTCCAGAGTTAAACCCGTGTGTGAATTCAGCAGTCTGCAAACACTTTCTGTGCAGAGTTTCAAAACAGGCGTTTTCAGCCCAATACCGGCATATGGAAGAAACAGCAGAAAGCACAGGGAAATATCTGCTTCTAAATCCAAAACGCAGCTATCTAACAGAACGGTTGTCAATGTGTGCACTCCACTTCCAGAGTTAAACCCGTGTGTGGATTCAGCAGTCTGCAAACACTTTCTGTGCAGAGTTTCAAAACAGGCGTTTTCAGCCCATTACCGGCATATGGAAGAAACAGCAGAAAGCACAGGGAAATATCTGCTTCTAAATCCAAAACGCAGCTATCTACCAGAACGGTTGTCAATGTGTGCACTCAACTTCCAGAGTTAAACCCGTGTGTGGATTCAGCAGTCTGCAAACACTTTCTGTGCAGAGTTTCAAAACCGGCGTTTTCAGCCCAATACCGGCATATGGAAGAATCAGCAGAAAGCACAGGGAAATATCTGCTTCTAAATCCAAAACGCAGCTATCTAACAGAACGGTTGTCAATGTGTGCACTCCACTTCCAGAGTTAAACCCGTGTGTGGATTCAGCAGTCTGCAAACACTTTCTGTGCAGAGTTTCATAACAGGCGTTTTCAGCCCATTACCGGCATATGGAAGAAACAGCAGAAAGCACAGGGAAATATCTGCTTCTAAATCCAAAACGCAGCTATCTAACAGAACGGTTGTCAATGTGTGCACTCAACTTTCAGAGTTAAACCCGTGTGTGGATTCAGCAGTCTGCAAACACTTTCTGTGCAGAGTTTCAAAACCGGCGTTTTCAGCCCAATACCGGCATATGGAAGAATCAGCAGAAAGCACAGGGAAATATCTGCTTCTAAATCCAAAACGCAGCTATCTAACAGAACGGTTGTCAATGTGTGCACTCAAGTTCCAGAGTTAAACCCGTGTTTGGATTCAGCAGTCTGCAAACACTTTCTGTGCAGAGTTTCAAAACAGGCGTTTTCAGCCCAATACCGGCATATGGAAGAAACAGCAGAAAGCACAGGGAAATATCTACTTCTAAATCCAAAACGCAGCTATCTAACAGAACGGTTGTCAATGTGTGCACTCAACTTCCAGAGTTAAACCCGTGTGTGAATTCAGCAGTCTGCAAACACTTTCTGTGCAGAGTTTCAAAACAGGCGTTTTCAGCCCAATACCGGCATATGGAAGAAACAGCAGAAAGCACAGGGAAATATCTGCTTCTAAATCCAAAACGCAGCTATCTAACAGAACGGTTGTCAATGTGTGCACTCCACTTCCAGAGTTAAACCCGTGTGTGGATTCAGCAGTCTGCAAACACTTTCTGTGCAGAGTTTCAAAACAGGCGTTTTCAGCCCATTACCGGCATATGGAAGAAACAGCAGAAAGCACAGGGAAATATCTGCTTCTAAATCCAAAACGCAGCTATCTACCAGAACGGTTGTCAATGTGTGCACTCAACTTCCAGAGTTAAACCCGTGTGTGGATTCAGCAGTCTGCAAACACTTTCTGTGCAGAGTTTCAAAACCGGCGTTTTCATCCCAATACCGGCATATGGAAGAATCAGCAGAAAGCACAGGGAAATATCTGCTTCTAAATCCAAAACGCAGCTATCTAACAGAACGGTTGTCAATGTGTGCACTCCACTTCCAGAGTTAAACCCGTGTGTGGATTCAGCAGTCTGCAAACACTTTCTGTGCAGAGTTTCATAACAGGCGTTTTCAGCCCATTACCGGCATATGGAAGAAACAGCAGAAAGCACAGGGAAATATCTGCTTCTAAATCCAAAACGCAGCTATCTAACAGAACGGTTGTCAATGTGTGCACTCAACTTTCAGAGTTAAACCCGTGTGTGGATTCAGCAGTCTGCAAACACTTTCTGTGCAGAGTTTCAAAACCGGCGTTTTCAGCCCAATACCGGCATATGGAAGAATCAGCAGAAAGCACAGGGAAATATCTGCTTCTAAATCCAAAACGCAGCTATCTAACAGAACGCTTGTCAATGTGTGCACTCAAGTTCCAGAGTTAAACCCGTGTTTGGATTCAGCAGTCTGCAAACACTTTCTGTGCAGAGTTTCAAAACAGGCGTTTTCAGCCCAATACCGGCATATGGAAGAAACAGCAGAAAGCACAGGGAAATATCTACTTCTAAATCCAAAACGCAGCTATCTAACAGAACGGTTGTCAATGTGCGCACTCAACTTCCAGAGTTAAACCCGTGTGTGAATTCAGCAGTCTGCAAACACTTTCTGTGCAGAGTTTCAAAACAGGCGTTTTCAGCCCAATACCGGCATATGGAAGAAACAGCAGAAAGCACAGGGAAATATCTGCTTCTAAATCCAAAACGCAGCTATCTAACAGAACGGTTGTCAATGTGTGCACTCCACTTCCAGAGTTAAACCCGTGTGTGGATTCAGCAGTCTGCAAACACTTTCTGTGCAGAGTTTCAAAACAGGCGTTTTCAGCCCATTACCGGCATATGGAAGAAACAGCAGAAAGCACAGGGAAATATCTGCTTCTAAATCCAAAACGCAGCTATCTAACAGAACGGTTGTCAATGTGTGCACTCAACTTCCAGAGTTAAACCCGTGTGTGGATTCAGCAGTCTGCAAACACTTTCTGTGCAGAGTTTCAAAACCGGCGTTTTCAGCCCAATACCGGCATATGGAAGAATCAGCAGAAAGCACAAGGAAATATCTGCTTCTAAATCCAAAACGCAGCTATCTAACAGAACGGTTGTCAATGTGTGCACTCCACTTCCAGAGTTAAACCAGTGTGTGGATTCAGCAGTCTGCAAACACTTTCTGTGCAGAGTTTCAAAACAGGCGTTTTCAGCCCAATACCGGCATATGGAAGAAACAGCAGAAAGCACAGGGAAATATCTGCTTATAAATCCAAAACGCAGCTATCTAACAGAACGGTTGTCAATGTGTCCACTCAACTTCCAGAGTTAAACCCGTGTGTGGATTCAGCAGTCTGCATACACTTTCTGTGCAGAGTTTCAAAACAGGCGTTTTCAGCCCAATACCGGCATATGGAAGAAACAGCAGAAAGCACAGGGAAATATCTGCTTCTAAATCCAAAACGCAGCTATCTAACAGAACGGTTGTCAATGTGTGCACTCCACTTCCAGAGTTAAACCCGTGTGTGGATTCAGCAGTCTGCAAACACTTTCTGTGCAGAGTTTCAAAACAGGCGTTTTCAGCCCAATACCGGCATATGGAAGAAACAGCAGAAAGCACAGGGAAACATCTGCTTCTAAATCCAAAACGCAGCTATCTAACAGAACGGTTGTCAATGTGTGCACTCAACTTCCAGAGTTAAACCAGTGTGTGAATTCAGCAGTCTGCAAACACTTTCTGTGCAGAGTTTCAAAACAGGCGTTTTCAGCCCAATACCGGCATATGGAAGAAACAGCAGAAAGCACAGGGAAATATCTGCTTCTAAATCCAAAACGCAGCTATCTAACAGAACGGTTGTCAATGTGTGCACTCCACTTCCAGAGTTAAACCCGTGTGTGGATTCAGCAGTCTGCAAACACTTTCTGTGCAGAGTTTCAAAACCGGCGTTTTCAGCCCAATACCGGCATATGGAAGAATCAGCAGAAAGCACAGGGAAATATCTGCTTCTAAATCCAAAACGCAGCTATCTAACAGAACGGTTGTCAATGTGTGCACTCAAGTTCCAGAGTTAAACCCGTGTTTGGATTCAGCAGTCTGCAAACACTTTCTGTGCAGAGTTTCAAAACAGGCGTTTTCAGCCCAATACCGGCATATGGAAGAAACAGCAGAAAGCACAGGGAAATATCTGCTTCTAAATCCAAAACGCAGCTATCTAACAGAACGGTTGTCAATGTGTGCACTCAACTTCCAGAGTTAAACCCGTGTGTGGATTCAGCAGTCTGCAAACACTTTCTGTGCAGAGTTTCAAAACCGGCGTTTTCAGCCCAATACCGGCATATGGAAGAATCAGCAGAAAGCACAGGGAAATATCTGCTTCTAAATCCAAAACGCAGCTATCTAACAGAACGGTTGTCAATGTGTGCACTCAACTTCCAGAGTTAAACCCGTGTGTGGATTCAGCAGTCTGCATACACTTTCTGTGCAGAGTTTCAAAACAGGCGTTTTCAGCCCAACACCGGCATATGGAAGAAACAGCAGAAAGCACAGGGAAATATCTGCTTCTAAATCCAAAACGCAGCTATCTAACAGAACGGTTGTCAATGTGTGCACTCCACTTCCAGAGTTAAACCCGTGTGTGGATTCAGCAGTCTGCAAACACTTTCTGTGCAGAGTTTCAAAACAGGCGTTTTCAGCCCAATACCGGCATATGGAAGAAACAGCAGAAAGCACAGGGAAATATCTGCTTCCAAATCCAAAACGCAGCTATCTAACAGAACGGTTGTCAATGTGTGCACTCAACTTCCAGAGTTAAACCAGTGTGTGAATTCAGCAGTCTGCAAACACTTTCTGTGCAGAGTTTCAAAACAGGCGTTTTCAGTCCAATACCGGCATATGGAAGAAACAGCGGAAAGCACAGGGAAATATCTGCTTCTAAATCCAAAACCCAGCTATCTAACAGAACGGTTGTCAATGTGTGCACTCAACTTCCAGAGTTAAACCCGTGTGTGGATTCAGCAGTCTGCAAACACTTTCTGTGCAGAGTTTCAAAACAGGCGTTTTCAGCCCAATACCGGCATATGGAAGAAACAGCAGAAAGCCCAGGGAAATATCTGCTTCTAAATCCAAAATGCAGCTATCTAACAGAACGGTTGTCAATGTGTGCACTCAACGTCCAGAGTTAAACCCGTGTGTGGATTCAGCAGTCTGCAAACACTTTCTGTGCAGAGTTTCAAAACAGGCGTTTTCAGCCCAATACCGGCATATGGAAGAAACAGCAGAAAGCACAGGGAAATATCTGCTTCTAAATCCAAAAAGCAGCTATCTAACAGAACGGTGGTCAATGTGTGCACTCCACTTCCAGAATTAAACCCGTGTGTGGATTCAGCAGTCTGCAAACACTTTCTGTGCAGAGTTTCAAAACAGGCGTTTTTAGCCCAATACCGGCATATGGAAGAAACAGCAGAAAGCACAGGGAAATATCTGCTTCTAAATCCAAAACGCAGCTATCTAACAGAACGGTTGTCAATGTGTGCACTCAACTTCCAGAGTTAAACCGGGTTGTGGATTCAGCAGTCTGCAAACACTTTCTGTGCAGACTTTCAAAACCGGCGTTTTCAGCCCAATACCGGCATATGGAAGAATCAGCAGAAAGCACAGGGAAATATCTGCTTCTAAATCCAAAACGCAGCTATCTAACAGAACGGTTGTCAATGTGTGCACTCCACTTCCAGAGTTAAACCCGTGTGTGGATTCAGCAGTCTGCAAACACTTTCTGTGCAGAGTTTCAAAACAGGCGTTTTCAGCACAATACCGGCATATGGAAGAAACAGCAGAAAGCACAGGGAAATATCTGCTTCTAAATCCAAAACGCAGCTCTCTAACAGAACGGTTGTCAATGTGTGCACTCAACTTCCAGAGTTAAACCCGTGTGTGGATTCAGCAGTCTGCAAACACATTCTGTGCAGAGTTTTAAAACAGGCGTTTTCAGCCCAATACCGGCATATGGAAGAAACAGCAGAAAGCACAGGGAAATATCTGCTTCTAAATCCAAAACGCAGCAATCTAACAGAACGGTTGTCAATGTGTGCACTCCACTTCCAGAGTTAAACCCGTGTGTGGATTCAGCAGTCTGCAAACACTTTCTGTGCAGAGTTTCAAAACAGGCGTTTTCAGCCCAATACCGGCATATGGAAGAAACAGCAGAAAGCACAGGGAAATATCTGCTTCTAAATCCAAAACGCAGCTATCTAACAGAACGGTTGTCAATGTGTGCACTCCACTTACAGAGTTAAACCCGTGAGTGGATTCAGCAGTCTGCAAACACATTCTGTGCAGAGTTTCAAAACAGGCGTTTTCAGCCCAATACCGGCATATGGAAGAAACAGCAGAAAGCAGAGGGAAATATCTGCTTCTAAATCCAAAACGCAGCTATCTAACAGAACGGTTGTCAATGTGTGCACTCAACTTCCAGAGTTAAACAAGTGTGTGGATTCAGCAGTCTGCAAACACTTTCTGTGCAGAGTTTCAAAACAGGCGTTTTCAGCCCAATACCGGCATATGGAAGAAACAGCAGAAAGCACAGGGAAATATCTGCTTCTAAATCCAAAACGCAGCTATCTAACAGAACGGTTGTCAATGTGTGCACTCCACTTCCAGAGTTAAACCCGTGTGTGGATTCAGCAGTCTGCAAACACTTTCTGTGCAGAGTTTCAAAACAAGCGTTTTCAGCCCAATTCCGGCATATGGAAGAATCAGCAGAAAGCACAGGGAAATATCTGCTTCTAAATCCAAAACGCAGCTATCTAACAGAACGGTTGTCAGTGTGTGCACTCAACTTCCAGAGTTAAACCCGTGTTTGGATTCAGCAGTCTGCAAACACTTTCTGTGCAGAGTTTCAAAACAGGCGTTTTCAGCCCAATACCGGCATATGGAAGAAACAGCAGAAAGCACAGGGAAATATCTACTTCTAAATCCAAAACGCAGCTATCTAACAGAACGGTTGTCAATGTGTGCACTCAACTTCCAGAGTTAAACCCGTGTGTGAATTCAGCAGTCTGCAAACACTTTCTGTGCAGAGTTTCAAAACAGGCGTTTTCAGCCCAATACCGGCATATGGAAGAAACAGCAGAAAGCACAGGGAAATATCTGCTTCTAAATCCAAAACGCAGCTATCTAACAGAACGGTTGTCAATGTGTGCACTCCACTTCCAGAGTTAAACCCGTGTGTGGATTCAGCAGTCTGCAAACACTTTCTGTGCAGAGTTTCAAAACAGGCGTTTTCAGCCCATTACCGGCATATGGAAGAAACAGCAGAAAGCACAGGGAAATATCTGCTTCTAAATCCAAAACGCAGCTATCTACCAGAACGGTTGTCAATGTGTGCACTCAACTTCCAGAGTTAAACCCGTGTGTGGATTCAGCAGTCTGCAAACACTTTCTGTGCAGAGTTTCAAAACCGGCGTTTTCAGCCCAATACCGGCATATGGAAGAATCAGCAGAAAGCACAGGGAAATATCTGCTTCTAAATCCAAAACGCAGCTATCTAACAGAACGGTTGTCAATGTGTGCACTCCACTTCCAGAGTTAAACCCGTGTGTGGATTCAGCAGTCTGCAAACACTTTCTGTGCAGAGTTTCATAACAGGCGTTTTCAGCCCATTACCGGCATATGGAAGAAACAGCAGAAAGCACAGGGAAATATCTGCTTCTAAATCCAAAACGCAGCTATCTAACAGAACGGTTGTCAATGTGTGCACTCAACTTTCAGAGTTAAACCCGTGTGTGGATTCAGCAGTCTGCAAACACTTTCTGTGCAGAGTTTCAAAACCGGCGTTTTCAGCCCAATACCGGCATATGGAAGAATCAGCAGAAAGCACAGGGAAATATCTGCTTCTAAATCCAAAACGCAGCTATCTAACAGAACGGTTGTCAATGTGTGCACTCAAGTTCCAGAGTTAAACCCGTGTTTGGATTCAGCAGTCTGCAAACACTTTCTGTGCAGAGTTTCAAAACAGGCGTTTTCAGCCCAATACCGGCATATGGAAGAAACAGCAGAAAGCACAGGGAAATATCTACTTCTAAATCCAAAACGCAGCTATCTAACAGAACGGTTGTCAATGTGTGCACTCAACTTCCAGAGTTAAACCCGTGTGTGAATTCAGCAGTCTGCAAACACTTTCTGTGCAGAGTTTCAAAACAGGCGTTTTCAGCCCAATACCGGCATATGGAAGAAACAGCAGAAAGCACAGGGAAATATCTGCTTCTAAATCCAAAACGCAGCTATCTAACAGAACGGTTGTCAATGTGTGCACTCCACTTCCAGAGTTAAACCCGTGTGTGGATTCAGCAGTCTGCAAACACTTTCTGTGCAGAGTTTCAAAACAGGCGTTTTCAGCCCATTACCGGCATATGGAAGAAACAGCAGAAAGCACAGGGAAATATCTGCTTCTAAATCCAAAACGCAGCTATCTACCAGAACGGTTGTCAATGTGTGCACTCAACTTCCAGAGTTAAACCCGTGTGTGGATTCAGCAGTCTGCAAACACTTTCTGTGCAGAGTTTCAAAACCGGCGTTTTCAGCCCAATACCGGCATATGGAAGAATCAGCAGAAAGCACAGGGAAATATCTGCTTCTAAATCCAAAACGCAGCTATCTAACAGAACGGTTGTCAATGTGTGCACTCCACTTCCAGAGTTAAACCCGTGTGTGGATTCAGCAGTCTGCAAACACTTTCTGTGCAGAGTTTCATAACAGGCGTTTTCAGCCCATTACCGGCATATGGAAGAAACAGCAGAAAGCACAGGAAATATCTGCTTCTAAATCCAAAACGCAGCTATCTAACAGAACGGTTGTCAATGTGTGCACTCAACTTTCAGAGTTAAACCCGTGTGTGGATTCAGCAGTCTGCAAACACTTTCTGTGCAGAGTTTCAAAACCGGCGTTTTCAGCCCAATACCGGCATATGGAAGAATCAGCAGAAAGCACAGGGAAATATCTGCTTCTAAATCCAAAACGCAGCTATCTAACAGAACGGTTGTCAATGTGTGCACTCAAGTTCCAGAGTTAAACCCGTGTTTGGATTCAGCAGTCTGCAAACACTTTCTGTGCAGAGTTTCGAAAACAGGCGTTTTCAGCCCAATACCGGCATATGGAAGAAACAGCAGAAAGCACAGGGAAATATCTACTTCTAAATCCAAAACGCAGCTATCTAACAGAACGGTTGTCAATGTGTGCACTCAACTTCCAGAGTTAAACCCGTGTGTGAATTCAGCAGTCTGCAAACACTTTCTGTGCAGAGTTTCAAAACAGGCGTTTTCAGCCCAATACCGGCATATGGAAGAAACAGCAGAAAGCACAGGGAAATATCTGCTTCTAAATCCAAAACGCAGCTATCTAACAGAACGGTTGTCAATGTGTGCACTCCACTTCCAGAGTTAAACCCGTGTGTGGATTCAGCAGTCTGCAAACACTTTCTGTGCAGAGTTTCAAAACAGGCGTTTTCAGCCCATTACCGGCATATGGAAGAAACAGCAGAAAGCACAGGGAAATATCTGCTTCTAAATCCAAAACGCAGCTATCTACCAGAACGGTTGTCAATGTGTGCACTCAACTTCCAGAGTTAAACCCGTGTGTGGATTCAGCAGTCTGCAAACACTTTCTGTGCAGAGTTTCAAAACCGGCGTTTTCAGCCCAATACCGGCATATGGAAGAATCAGCAGAAAGCACAGGGAAATATCTGCTTCTAAATCCAAAACGCAGCTATCTAACAGAACGGTTGTCAATGTGTGCACTCCACTTCCAGAGTTAAACCCGTGTGTGGATTCAGCAGTCTGCAAACACTTTCTGTGCAGAGTTTCATAACAGGCGTTTTCAGCCCATTACCGGCATATGGAAGAAACAGCAGAAAGCACAGGGAAATATCTGCTTCTAAATCCAAAACGCAGCTATCTAACAGAACGGTTGTCAATGTGTGCACTCAACTTTCAGAGTTAAACCCGTGTGTGGATTCAGCAGTCTGCAAACACTTTCTGTGCAGAGTTTCAAAACCGGCGTTTTCAGCCCAATACCGGCATATGGAAGAATCAGCAGAAAGCACAGGGAAATATCTGCTTCTAAATCCAAAACGCAGCTATCTAACAGAACGGTTGTCAATGTGTGCACTCAAGTTCCAGAGTTAAACCCGTGTTTGGATTCAGCAGTCTGCAAACACTTTCTGTGCAGAGTTTCAAAACAGGCGTTTTCAGCCCAATACCGGCATATGGAAGAAACAGCAGAAAGCACAGGGAAATATCTACTTCTAAATCCAAAACGCAGCTATCTAACAGAACGGTTGTCAATGTGTGCACTCAACTTCCAGAGTTAAACCCGTGTGTGAATTCAGCAGTCTGCAAACACTTTCTGTGCAGAGTTTCAAAACAGGCGTTTTCAGCCCAATACCGGCATATGGAAGAAACAGCAGAAAGCACAGGGAAATATCTGCTTCTAAATCCAAAACGCAGCTATCTAACAGAACGGTTGTCAATGTGTGCACTCCACTTCCAGAGTTAAACCCGTGTGTGGATTCAGCAGTCTGCAAACACTTTCTGTGCAGAGTTTCAAAACAGGCGTTTTCAGCCCATTACCGGCATATGGAAGAAACAGCAGAAAGCACAGGGAAATATCTGCTTCTAAATCCAAAACGCAGCTATCTAACAGAACGGTTGTCAATGTGTGCACTCAACTTCCAGAGTTAAACCCGTGTGTGGATTCAGCAGTCTGCAAACACTTTCTGTGCAGAGTTTCAAAACCGGCGTTTTCAGCCCAATACCGGCATATGGAAGAATCAGCAGAAAGCACAAGGAAATATCTGCTTCTAAATCCAAAACGCAGCTATCTAACAGAACGGTTGTCAATGTGTGCACTCCACTTCCAGAGTTAAACCCGTGTGTGGATTCAGCAGTCTGCAAACACTTTCTGTGCAGAGTTTCAAAACAGGCGTTTTCAGCCCAATACCGGCATATGGAAGAAACAGCAGAAAGCACAGGGAAATATCTGCTTATAAATCCAAAACGCAGCTATCTAACAGAACGGTTGTCAATGTGTGCACTCAACTTCCAGAGTTAAACCCGTGTGTGGATTCAGCAGTCTGCATACACTTTCTGTGCAGAGTTTCAAAACAGGCGTTTTCAGCCCAATACCGGCATATGGAAGAAACAGCAGAAAGCACAGGGAAATATCTGCTTCTAAATCCAAAACGCAGCTATCTAACAGAACGGTTGTCAATGTGTGCACTCCACTTCCAGAGTTAAACCCGTGTGTGGATTCAGCAGTCTGCAAACACTTTCTGTGCAGAGTTTCAAAACAGGCGTTTTCAGCCCAATACCGGCATATGGAAGAAACAGCAGAAAGCACAGGGAAACATCTGCTTCTAAATCCAAAACGCAGCTATCTAACAGAACGGTTGTCAATGTGTGCACTCAACTTCCAGAGTTAAACCAGTGTGTGAATTCAGCAGTCTGCAAACACTTTCTGTGCAGAGTTTCAAAACAGGCGTTTTCAGCCCAATACCGGCATATGGAAGAAACAGCAGAAAGCACAGGGAAATATCTGCTTCTAAATCCAAAACGCAGCTATCTAACAGAACGGTTGTCAATGTGTGCACTCCACTTCCAGAGTTAAACCCGTGTGTGGATTCAGCAGTCTGCAAACACTTTCTGTGCAGAGTTTCAAAACCGGCGTTTTCAGCCCAATACCGGCATATGGAAGAATCAGCAGAAAGCACAGGGAAATATCTGCTTCTAAATCCAAAACGCAGCTATCTAACAGAACGGTTGTCAATGTGTGCACTCAAGTTCCAGAGTTAAACCCGTGTTTGGATTCAGCAGTCTGCAAACACTTTCTGTGCAGAGTTTCAAAACAGGCGTTTTCAGCCCAATACCGGCATATGGAAGAAACAGCAGAAAGCACAGGGAAATATCTGCTTCTAAATCCAAAACGCAGCTATCTAACAGAACGGTTGTCAATGTGTGCACTCAACTTCCAGAGTTAAACCCGTGTGTGGATTCAGCAGTCTGCAAACACTTTCTGTGCAGAGTTTCAAAACCGGCGTTTTCAGCCCAATACCGGCATATGGAAGAATCAGCAGAAAGCACAGGGAAATATCTGCTTCTAAATCCAAAACGCAGCTATCTAACAGAACGGTTGTCAATGTGTGCACTCAACTTCCAGAGTTAAACCCGTGTGTGGATTCAGCAGTCTGCATACACTTTCTGTGCAGAGTTTCAAAACAGGCGTTTTCAGCCCAATACCGGCATATGGAAGAAACAGCAGAAAGCACAGGGAAATATCTGCTTCTAAATCCAAAACGCAGCTATCTAACAGAACGGTTGTCAATGTGTGCACTCCACTTCCAGAGTTAAACCAGTGTGTGAATTCAGCAGTCTGCAAACACTTTCTGTGCAGAGTTTCAAAACAGGCGTTTTCAGTCCAATACCGGCATATGGAAGAAACAGCGGAAAGCACAGGGAAATATCTGCTTCTAAATCCAAAACCCAGCTATCTAACAGAACGGTTGTCAATGTGTGCACTCAACTTCCAGAGTTAAACCCGTGTGTGGATTCAGCAGTCTGCAAACACTTTCTGTGCAGAGTTTCAAAACAGGCGTTTTCAGCCCAATACCGGCATATGGAAGAAACAGCAGAAAGCCCAGGGAAATATCTGCTTCTAAATCCAAAATGCAGCTATCTAACAGAACGGTTGTCAATGTGTGCACTCAACGTCCAGAGTTAAACCCGTGTGTGGATTCAGCAGTCTGCAAACACTTTCTGTGCAGAGTTTCAAAACAGGCGTTTTCAGCCCAATACCGGCATATGGAAGAAACAGCAGAAAGCACAGGGAAATATCTGCTTCTAAATCCAAAAAGCAGCTATCTAACAGAACGGTGGTCAATGTGTGCACTCCACTTCCAGAATTAAACCCGTGTGTGGATTCAGCAGTCTGCAAACACTTTCTGTGCAGAGTTTCAAAACAGGCGTTTTTAGCCCAATACCGGCATATGGAAGAAACAGCAGAAAGCACAGGGAAATATCTGCTTCTAAATCCAAAACGCAGCTATCTAACAGAACGGTTGTCAATGTGTGCACTCAACTTCCAGAGTTAAACCGGGTTGTGGATTCAGCAGTCTGCAAACACTTTCTGTGCAGACTTTCAAAACCGGCGTTTTCAGCCCAATACCGGCATATGGAAGAATCAGCAGAAAGCACAGGGAAATATCTGCTTCTAAATCCAAAACGCAGCTATCTAACAGAACGGTTGTCAATGTGTGCACTCCACTTCCAGAGTTAAACCCGTGTGTGGATTCAGCAGTCTGCAAACACTTTCTGTGCAGAGTTTCAAAACAGGCGTTTTCAGCCCAATACCGGCATATGGAAGAAACAGCAGAAAGCACAGGGAAATATCTGCTTCTAAATCCAAAACGCAGCTCTCTAACAGAACGGTTGTCAATGTGTGCACTCAACTTCCAGAGTTAAACCCGTGTGTGGATTCAGCAGTCTGCAAACACATTCTGTGCAGAGTTTCAAAACAGGCGTTTTCAGCCCAATACCGGCATATGGAAGAAACAGCAGAAAGCACAGGGAAATATCTGCTTCTAAATCCAAAACGCAGCAATCTAACAGAACGGTTGTCAATGTGTGCACTCCACTTCCAGAGTTAAACCCGTGTGTGGATTCAGCAGTCTGCAAACACTTTCTGTGCAGAGTTTCAAAACAGGCGTTTTCAGCCCAATACCGGCATATGGAAGAAACAGCAGAAAGCACAGGGAAATATCTGCTTCTAAATCCAAAACGCAGCTATCTAACAGAACGGTTGTCAATGTGTGCACTCCACTTACAGAGTTAAACCCGTGAGTGGATTCAGCAGTCTGCAAACACATTCTGTGCAGAGTTTCAAAACAGGCGTTTTCAGCCCAATACCGGCATATGGAAGAAACAGCAGAAAGCAGAGGGAAATATCTGCTTCTAAATCCAAAACGCAGCTATCTAACAGAACGGTTGTCAATGTGTGCACTCAACTTCCAGAGTTAAACAAGTGTGTGGATTCAGCAGTCTGCAAACACTTTCTGTGCAGA
The DNA here is from genome assembly GCF_030222135.1 of Aotus nancymaae. Taxonomy (NCBI): domain Eukaryota; kingdom Metazoa; phylum Chordata; class Mammalia; order Primates; family Aotidae; genus Aotus; species Aotus nancymaae. Next base: position 23,077 of record NW_026988710.1, read on the forward strand.
GTTTCAAAACAGGCGTTTTCAGCCCAATACCGGCATATGGAAGAAACAGCAGAAAGCACAGGGAAATATCTGCTTCTAAATCCAAAACGCAGCTATCTAACAGAACGGTTGTCAATGTGTGCACTCCACTTCCAGAGTTAAACCCGTGTGTGGATTCAGCAGTCTGCAAACACTTTCTGTGCAGAGTTTCAAAACAAGCGTTTTCAGCCCAATACCGGCATATGGAAGAATCAGCAGAAAGCACAGGGAAATATCTGCTTCTAAATCCAAAACGCAGCTATCTAACAGAACGGTTGTCAGTGTGTGCACTCAACTTCCAGAGTTAAACCCGTGTTTGGATTCAGCAGTCTGCAAACACTTTCTGTGCAGAGTTTCAAAACAGGCGTTTTCAGCCCAATACCGGCATATGGAAGAAACAGCAGAAAGCACAGGGAAATATCTACTTCTAAATCCAAAACGCAGCTATCTAACAGAACGGTTGTCAATGTGTGCACTCAACTTCCAGAGTTAAACCCGTGTGTGAATTCAGCAGTCTGCAAACACTTTCTGTGCAGAGTTTCAAAACAGGCGTTTTCAGCCCAATACCGGCATATGGAAGAAACAGCAGAAAGCACAGGGAAATATCTGCTTCTAAATCCAAAACGCAGCTATCTAACAGAACGGTTGTCAATGTGTGCACTCCACTTCCAGAGTTAAACCCGTGTGTGGATTCAGCAGTCTGCAAACACTTTCTGTGCAGAGTTTCAAAACAGGCGTTTTCAGCCCATTACCGGCATATGGAAGAAACAGCAGAAAGCACAGGGAAATATCTGCTTCTAAATCCAAAACGCAGCTATCTACCAGAACGGTTGTCAATGTGTGCACTCAACTTCCAGAGTTAAACCCGTGTGTGGATTCAGCAGTCTGCAAACACTTTCTGTGCAGAGTTTCAAAACCGGCGTTTTCAGCCCAATACCGGCATATGGAAGAATCAGCAGAAAGCACAGGGAAATATCTGCTTCTAAATCCAAAACGCAGCTATCTAACAGAACGGTTGTCAATGTGTGCACTCCACTTCCAGAGTTAAACCCGTGTGTGGATTCAGCAGTCTGCAAACACTTTCTGTGCAGAGTTTCATAACAGGCGTTTTCAGCCCATTACCGGCATATGGAAGAAACAGCAGAAAGCACAGGGAAATATCTGCTTCTAAATCCAAAACGCAGCTATCTAACAGAACGGTTGTCAATGTGTGCACTCAACTTTCAGAGTTAAACCCGTGTGTGGATTCAGCAGTCTGCAAACACTTTCTGTGCAGAGTTTCAAAACCGGCGTTTTCAGCCCAATACCGGCATATGGAAGAATCAGCAGAAAGCACAGGGAAATATCTGCTTCTAAATCCAAAACGCAGCTCTCTAACAGAACGGTTGTCAATGTGTGCACTCAAGTTCCAGAGTTAAACCCGTGTTTGGATTCAGCAGTCTGCAAACACTTTCTGTGCAGAGTTTCAAAACAGGCGTTTTCAGCCCAATACCGGCATATGGAAGAAACAGCAGAAAGCACAGGGAAATATCTACTTCTAAATCCAAAACGCAGCTATCTAACAGAACGGTTGTCAATGTGTGCACTCAACTTCCAGAGTTAAACCCGTGTGTGAATTCAGCAGTCTGCAAACACTTTCTGTGCAGAGTTTCAAAACAGGCGTTTTCAGCCCAATACCGGCATATGGAAGAAACAGCAGAAAGCACAGGGAAATATCTGCTTCTAAATCCAAAACGCAGCTATCTAACAGAACGGTTGTCAATGTGTGCACTCCACTTCCAGAGTTAAACCCGTGTGTGGATTCAGCAGTCTGCAAACACTTTCTGTGCAGAGTTTCAAAACAGGCGTTTTCAGCCCATTACCGGCATATGGAAGAAACAGCAGAAAGCACAGGGAAATATCTGCTTCTAAATCCAAAACGCAGCTATCTACCAGAACGGTTGTCAATGTGTGCACTCAACTTCCAGAGTTAAACCCGTGTGTGGATTCAGCAGTCTGCAAACACTTTCTGTGCAGAGTTTCAAAACCGGCGTTTTCAGCCCAATACCGGCATATGGAAGAATCAGCAGAAAGCACAGGGAAATATCTGCTTCTAAATCCAAAACGCAGCTATCTAACAGAACGGTTGTCAATGTGTGCACTCCACTTCCAGAGTTAAACCCGTGTGTGGATTCAGCAGTCTGCAAACACTTTCTGTGCAGAGTTTCATAACAGGCGTTTTCAGCCCATTACCGGCATATGGAAGAAACAGCAGAAAGCACAGGAAATATCTGCTTCTAAATCCAAAACGCAGCTATCTAACAGAACGGTTGTCAATGTGTGCACTCAACTTTCAGAGTTAAACCCGTGTGTGGATTCAGCAGTCTGCAAACACTTTCTGTGCAGAGTTTCAAAACCGGCGTTTTCAGCCCAATACCGGCATATGGAAGAATCAGCAGAAAGCACAGGGAAATATCTGCTTCTAAATCCAAAACGCAGCTATCTAACAGAACGGTTGTCAATGTGTGCACTCAAGTTCCAGAGTTAAACCCGTGTTTGGATTCAGCAGTCTGCAAACACTTTCTGTGCAGAGTTTCAAAACAGGCGTTTTCAGCCCAATACCGGCATATGGAAGAAACAGCAGAAAGCACAGGGAAATATCTACTTCTAAATCCAAAACGCAGCTATCTAACAGAACGGTTGTCAATGTGTGCACTCAACTTCCAGAGTTAAACCCGTGTGTGAATTCAGCAGTCTGCAAACACTTTCTGTGCAGAGTTTCAAAACAGGCGTTTTCAGCCCAATACCGGCATATGGAAGAAACAGCAGAAAGCACAGGGAAATATCTGCTTCTAAATCCAAAACGCAGCTATCTAACAGAACGGTTGTCAATGTGTGCACTCCACTTCCAGAGTTAAACCCGTGTGTGGATTCAGCAGTCTGCAAACACTTTCTGTGCAGAGTTTCAAAACAGGCGTTTTCAGCCCATTACCGGCATATGGAAGAAACAGCAGAAAGCACAGGGAAACATCTGCTTCTAAATCCAAAACGCAGCTATCTAACAGAACGGTTGTCAATGTGTGCACTCAACTTCCAGAGTTAAACCACTGTGTGAATTCAGCAGTCTGCAAACACTTTCTGTGCAGAGTTTCAAAACAGGCGTTTTCAGCCCAATACCGGCATATGGAAGAAACAGCAGAAAGCACAGGGAAATATCTGCTTCTAAATCCAAAACGCAGCTATCTAACAGAACGGTTGTCAATGTGTGCACTCCACTTCCAGAGTTAAACCCGTGTGTGGATTCAGCAGTCTGCAAACACTTTCTGTGCAGAGTTTCAAAACCGGCGTTTTCAGCCCAATACCGGCATATGGAAGAATCAGCAGAAAGCACAGGGAAATATCTGCTTCTAAATCCAAAACGCAGCTATCTAACAGAACGGTTGTCAATGTGTGCACTCAAGTTCCAGAGTTAAACCCGTGTTTGGATTCAGCAGTCTGCAAACACTTTCTGTGCAGAGTTTCAAAACAGGCGTTTTCAGCCCAATACCGGCATATGGAAGAAACAGCAGAAAGCACAGGGAAATATCTGCTTCTAAATCCAAAACGCAGCTATCTAACAGAACGGTTGTCAATGTGTGCACTCAACTTCCAGAGTTAAACCCGTGTGTGGATTCAGCAGTCTGCAAACACTTTCTGTGCAGAGTTTCAAAACCGGCGTTTTCAGCCCAATACCGGCATATGGAAGAATCAGCAGAAAGCACAGGGAAATATCTGCTTCTAAATCCAAAACGCAGCTATCTAACAGAACGGTTGTCAATGTGTGCACTCAACTTCCAGAGTTAAACCCGTGTGTGGATTCAGCAGTCTGCATACACTTTCTGTGCAGAGTTTCAAAACAGGCGTTTTCAGCCCAATACCGGCATATGGAAGAAACAGCAGAAAGCACAGGGAAATATCTGCTTCTAAATCCAAAACGCAGCTATCTAACAGAACGGTTGTCAATGTGTGCACTCCACTTCCAGAGTTAAACCCGTGTGTGGATTCAGCAGTCTGCAAACACTTTCTGTGCAGAGTTTCAAAACAGGCGTTTTCAGCCCAATACCGGCATATGGAAGAAACAGCAGAAAGCACAGGGAAATATCTGCTTCCAAATCCAAAACGCAGCTATCTAACAGAACGGTTGTCAATGTGTGCACTCAACTTCCAGAGTTAAACCAGTGTGTGAATTCAGCAGTCTGCAAACACTTTCTGTGCAGAGTTTCAAAACAGGCGTTTTCAGTCCAATACCGGCATATGGAAGAAACAGCGGAAAGCACAGGGAAATATCTGCTTCTAAATCCAAAACCCAGCTATCTAACAGAACGGTTGTCAATGTGTGCACTCAACTTCCAGAGTTAAACCCGTGTGTGGATTCAGCAGTCTGCAAACACTTTCTGTGCAGAGTTTCAAAACAGGCGTTTTCAGCCCAATACCGGCATATGGAAGAAACAGCAGAAAGCCCAGGGAAATATCTGCTTCTAAATCCAAAATGCAGCTATCTAACAGAACGGTTGTCAATGTGTGCACTCAACGTCCAGAGTTAAACCCGTGTGTGGATTCAGCAGTCTGCAAACACTTTCTGTGCAGAGTTTCAAAACAGGCGTTTTCAGCCCAATACCGGCATATGGAAGAAACAGCAGAAAGCACAGGGAAATATCTGCTTCTAAATCCAAAAAGCAGCTATCTAACAGAACGGTGGTCAATGTGTGCACTCCACTTCCAGAATTAAACCCGTGTGTGGATTCAGCAGTCTGCAAACACTTTCTGTGCAGAGTTTCAAAACAGGCGTTTTTAGCCCAATACCGGCATATGGAAGAAACAGCAGAAAGCACAGGGAAATATCTGCTTCTAAATCCAAAACGCAGCTATCTAACAGAACGGTTGTCAATGTGTGCACTCAACTTCCAGAGTTAAACCGGGTTGTGGATTCAGCAGTCTGCAAACACTTTCTGTGCAGACTTTCAAAACCGGCGTTTTCAGCCCAATACCGGCATATGGAAGAATCAGCAGAAAGCACAGGGAAATATCTGCTTCTAAATCCAAAACGCAGCTATCTAACAGAACGGTTGTCAATGTGTGCACTCCACTTCCAGAGTTAAACCCGTGTGTGGATTCAGCAGTCTGCAAACACTTTCTGTGCAGAGTTTCAAAACAGGCGTTTTCAGCCCAATACCGGCATATGGAAGAAACAGCAGAAAGCACAGGGAAATATCTGCTTCTAAATCCAAAACGCAGCTCTCTAACAGAACGGTTGTCAATGTGTGCACTCAACTTCCAGAGTTAAACCCGTGTGTGAATTCAGCAGTCTGCAAACACTTTCTGTGCAGAGTTTCAAAACAGGCGTTTTCAGCCCAATACCGGCATATGGAAGAAACAGCAGAAAGCACAGGGAAATATCTGCTTCTAAATCCAAAACGCAGCAATCTAACAGAACGGTTGTCAATGTGTGCACTCCACTTCCAGAGTTAAACCCGTGTGTGGATTCAGCAGTCTGCAAACACTTTCTGTGCAGAGTTTCAAAACAGGCGTTTTCAGCCCAATACCGGCATATGGAAGAAACAGCAGAAAGCACAGGGAAATATCTGCTTCTAAATCCAAAACGCAGCTATCTAACAGAACGGTTGTCAATGTGTGCACTCCACTTCCAGAGTTAAACCCGTGTGTGGATTCAGCAGTCTGCAAACACATTCTGTGCAGAGTTTCAAAACAGGCGTTTTCAGCCCAATACCGGCATATGGAAGAAACAGCAGAAAGCACAGGGAAATATCTGCTTCTAAATCCAAAACGCAGCTATCTAACAGAACGGTTGTCAGTGTGTGCACTCAACTTCCAGAGTTAAACCCGTGTGTGGATTCAGCAGTCTGCAAACACTTTCTGTGCAGAGTTTCAAAACCGGCGTTTTCAGCCCAATACCGGCATATGGAAGAATCAGCAGAAAGCACAGGGAAATATCTGCTTCTAAATCCAAAACGCAGCTATCTAACAGAACGGTTGTCAATGTGTGCACTCAACTTCCAGAGTTAAACCCGTGTGTGGATTCAGCAGTCTGCATACACTTTCTGTGCAGAGTTTCAAAACAGGCGTTTTCAGCCCAATACCGGCATATGGAAGAAACAGCAGAAAGCACAGGGAAATATCTGCTTCTAAATCCAAAACGCAGCTATCTAACAGAACGGTTGTCAATGTGTGCACTCCACTTCCAGAGTTAAACCCGTGTGTGGATTCAGCAGTCTGCAAACACTTTCTGTGCAGAGTTTCAAAACAGGCGTTTTCAGCCCAATACCGGCATATGGAAGAAACAGCAGAAAGCACAGGGAAATATCTGCTTCCAAATCCAAAACGCAGCTATCTAACAGAACGGTTGTCAATGTGTGCACTCAACTTCCAGAGTTAAACCAGTGTGTGAATTCAGCAGTCTGCAAACACTTTCTGTGCAGAGTTTCAAAACAGGCGTTTTCAGTCCAATACCGGCATATGGAAGAAACAGCGGAAAGCACAGGGAAATATCTGCTTCTAAATCCAAAACCCAGCTATCTAACAGAACGGTTGTCAATGTGTGCACTCAACTTCCAGAGTTAAACCCGTGTGTGGATTCAGCAGTCTGCAAACACTTTCTGTGCAGAGTTTCAAAACAGGCGTTTTCAGCCCAATACCGGCATATGGAAGAAACAGCAGAAAGCACAGGGAAATATCTGCTTCTAAGTCCAAAACGCAGCTATCTAACAGAACGGTTGTCAATGTGTGCACTCAAGTTCCAGAGTTAAACCCGTGTTTGGATTCAGCAGTCTGCAAACACTTTCTGTGCAGAGTTTCAAAACAGGCGTTTTCAGCCCAATACCGGCATATGGAAGAAACAGCAGAAAGCACAGGGAAATATCTACTTCTAAATCCAAAACGCAGCTATCTAACAGAACGGTTGTCAATGTGTGCACTCAACTTCCAGAGTTAAACCCGTGTGTGAATTCAGCAGTCTGCAAACACTTTCTGTGCAGAGTTTCAAATCAGGCGTTTTCAGCCCAATACCGGCATATGGAAGAAACAGCAGAAAGCACAGGGAAATATCTGCTTCTAAATCCAAAACGCAGCTATCTAACAGAACGGTTGTCAATGTGTGCACTCCACTTCCAGAATTAAACCGGTGTGTGGATTCAGCAGTCTGCAAACACTTTCTGTGCAGAGTTTCAAAACAGGCGTTTTCAGCCCAATACCGGCATATGGAAGAAACAGCAGAAAGCACAGGGAAATATCTGCTTCTAAATCCAAAACGCAGCTATCTAACAGAACGGTTGTCAATGTGTGCACTCAACTTCCAGAGTTAAACCCGTGTGTGGATTCAGGAGCCTGCAAACACTTTCTGTGCAGAGATTCAAAACAGGCGTTTTCAGCCCAATACCGGCATATGGAAGAAACAGCAGAAAGCACAGGGAAATATCGGCTTCTAAATCCAAAACGCAGCTATCTAACAGAACGGTTGTCAATGAGTGCACTCAACTTCCAGAGTTAAACAAGTGTGTGGATTCAGCAGTCTGCAAACACTTTCTGTGCAGAGTTTCAAAACAGGCGTTTTCAGCCCAATACCGGCATATGGAAGAAACAGCAGAAAGCAAAGGGAAATATCTGCTTCTAAATCCAAAACGCAGCTATCTAACAGAACGGTTGTCAATGTGTGCACTCCACTTCCAGAGTTAAACCCGTGTGTGGATTCAGCAGTCTGCAAACACTTTCTGTGCAGAGTTTCAAAACAGGCGTTTTCAGCCCAATGCCGGCATATGGAAGAAACAGCAGAAAGCACAGGGAAATATCTGCTTCTAAATCCAAAACGCAGCTCTCTAACAGAACGGTTGTCAATGTGTGCACTCAACCTCCAGAGTTAAACCCGTGTGTGAATTCAGCAGTCTGCAAACACTTTCTGTGCAGAGTTTCAAAACAGGCGTTTTCAGCCCAATACAGGCATATGGAAGAAACAGCAGAAAGCACAGGGAAATATCTGCTTCTAAATCCAAAACGCAGCTATCTAACAGAACGGTTGTCAATGTGTGCACTCAACTTCCAGAGTTAAACCCGTGTGTGGATTCAGCAGTCTGCAAACACTTTCTGTGCAGAGTTTCAAAACAGGCGTTTTCAGCCCAATACCGGCATATGGAAGAAACAGCAGAAAGCACAGGGAAATATCTGCTTCTAAATCCAAAACGCAGCTATCTAACAGAACGGTTGTCAATGTGTTCACTCAACTTCCAGAGTTAAAGCCGTGTGTGGATTCAGCAGTCTGCAAACACTTTCTGTGCAGAGTTTCAAAACAGGCGTTTTCAGCCCAATACCGGCATATGGAAGAAACAGCAGAAAGCACAGGGAAATATCTGCTTCTAAATCCAAAACGCAGCTATCTAACAGAACGGTTGTCAATGTGTGCACTCAAGTTCCAGAGTTAAACCCGTGTTTGGATTCAGCAGTCTGCTAACACTTTCTGTGCAGAGTTTTAAAACAGGCGTTTTCAGCCCAATACCGGCATATGGAAGAAACAGCAGAAAGCACAGGGAAATATCTGCTTCTAAATCCAAAACGCAGCTCTCTAACAGAACGGTTGTCAATGTGTGCACCCAACTTCCAGAGTTAAACCAGTGTGTGAATTCAGCAGTCTGCAAACACTTTCTGTGCAGAGTTTCAAAACAGGCGTTTTCAGCCCAATACCGGCATATGGAAGAAACAGCAGAAAGCACAGGGAAATATCTGCTTCTAAATCCAAAACGCAGCTATCTAACAGAACGGTTGTCAATGTGTGCACTCCACTTCCAGAATTAAACCCGTGTGTGGATTCAGCAGTCTGCAAACACTTTTTGTGCAGAGTTTCATAACAGGCGTTTTCAGCCCAATACCGGCATATGGAAGAAACAGCAGAAAGCACAGGGAAATATCTGCTTCTAAATCCAAAACGCAGCTATCTAACAGAACGGTTGTCAATGTGTGCACTCAAGTTCCAGAGTTAAACCCGTGTTTGGATTCAGCAGTCTGCAAACACTTTCTGTGCAGAGTTTCAAAACAGGCGTTTTCAGCCTAATACCGGCATATGGAAGAAACAGCAGAAAGCACAGGGAAATATCTGCTTCTAAATCCAAAACGCAGCTATCTAACAGAACGGTTGTCAATGTGTGCACTCAACTTCCAGAGTTAAACCCGAGTGTGGATTCGGCACTCTGCAAACAATTTCTGTGCAGAGTTTCAAAACAGGCGTTTTCAGCCCAATACCGGCATATGGAAGAAACAGCAGAAAGCCCAGGGAAATATCTGCTTCTAAATCCAAAACGCAGCTATCTAACAGAACGGTTGTCAATGTGTGCACTCAACTTCCAGAGTTAAACCCGTGTGTGGATTCAGCAGTCTGCAAACACTTTCTGTGCAGAGTTTCAAAACAGGCGTTTTCAGCGCAATACCGGCATATGGAAGAAAGAGCAGAAAGCACAGGGAAGTATCTGCTTCTAAATCCAAAACGCAGCTATCTAACAGAACGGTTGTCAATGTGTGCACTCCACTTCCCGAGTTAAACCCGTGTGTGGATTCAGCAGTCTGCAAACACTTTCTGTGCAGAGTTTCAAAACAGGCGTTTTCAGCCCAATACCGGCATATGGAAGAAACAGCAGAAAGCCCAGGGAAATATCTGCTTCTAAATCCAAAACGCAGCTATCTAACAGAACGGTTGTCAATGTGTGCACTCAACGTCCAGAGTTAAACCCGTGTGTGGATTCAGCAGTCTGCAAACACTTTCTGTGCAGAGTTTCAAAACAGGCGTTTTCAGCCCAATACCGGCATATGGAAGAAACAGCAGAAAGCACAGGGAAATATCTGCTTCTAAATCCAAAACGCAGCTATCTAACAGAACGGTGGTCAATGTGTGCACTTCACTTCCAGAATTAAACCCGTGTGTGGATTCAGCAGTCTGCAAACACTTTCTGTGCAGAGTTTCAAAACAGGCTTTTTTAGCCCAATACCGGCATATGGAAGAAACAGCAGAAAGCACAGGGAAATATCTGCTTCTAAATCCAAAACGCAGCTATCTAACAGAACGGTTGTCAATGTGTGCACTCAACTTCCAGAGTTAAACCCGTGTGTGAATTCAGCAGTCTGCAAACACTTTCTGTGCAGAGTTTCAAAACAGGCGTTTTCAGCCCAATACCGGCATATGGAAGAAACAGCAGAAAGCACAGGGAAATATCTGCTTCTAAATCCAAAACGCAGCTATCTAACAGAACGGTTGTCAATGTGTGCACTCAACTTCCAGAGTTAAACCATTGTGTGGATTCAGCAGTCTGCAAACACTTTCTGTGCAGAGTTTCAAAACAGGCGTTTTCAGCCCAATACCGGCATATGGAAGAAACAGCAGAAAGCACAGGGAAATATCTGCTTCTAAATCCAAAACGCAGCTATCTAACAGAACGGTTGTCAATGTGTGCACTCAAGTTCCAGAGTTAAACCCGTGTTTGGATTCAGCAGTCTGCAAACACTTTCTGTGCAGAGTTTCAAAACAGGCGTTTTCAGCCCAATACCGGCATATGGAAGAAACAGCAGAAAGCACAGGGAAATATCTGCTTCTAAATCCAAAACGCAGCTATCTAACAGAACGGTTGTCAATGTGTGCACTCAACTTCCAGAGTTAAACCCGTGTGTGGATTCAGCAGTCTGCAAACACTTTCTGTGCAGAGTTTCAAAACAGGCGTTTTCAGCCCAATACCGGCATATGGAAGAAACAGCAGAAAGCCCAGGGAAATATCTGCTTCTAAATCCAAAACGCAGCTATCTAACAGAACGGTTGTCAATGTGTGCACTCAACGTCCAGAGTTAAACCCGTGTGTGGATTCAGCAGTCTGCAAACACTTTCTGTGCAGAGTTTCAAAACAGGCGTTTTCAGCCCAATACCGGCATATGGAAGAAACAGCAGAAAGCACAGGGAAATATCTGCTTCTAAATCCAAAACGCAGCTATCTAACAGAACGGTTGTCAATGTGTGCACTCAAGTTCCAGAGTTAAACCCGTGTTTGGATTCAGCAGTCTGCTAACACTTTCTGTGCAGAGTTTTAAAACAGGCGTTTTCAGCCCAATACCGGCATATGGAAGAAACAGCAGAAAGCACAGGGAAATATCTGCTTCTAAATCCAAAACGCAGCTATCTAACAGAACGGTTGTCAATGTGTGCACTCAACTTCCAGAGTTAAACCAGTGTGTGAATTCAGCAGTCTGCAAACACTTTCTGTGCAGAGTTTCAAAACATGCGTTTTCAGCCCAATACCGGCATATGGAAGAAACAGCAGAAAGCACAGGGAAATATCTGCTTCTAAATCCAAAACGCAGCTATCTAACAGAACGGTTGTCAATGTGTGCACTCCACTTCCATAATTAAACCCGTGTGTGGATTCAGCAGTCTGCAAACACTTTCTGTGCAGAGTTTCAAAACAGGCGTTTTCAGCCCAATACCGGCATATGGAAGAAACAGCAGAAAGCACAGGGAAATATCTGCTTCTAAATCCAAAACGCAGCTATCTAACAGAACGGTTGTCAATGTGTGCACTCAAGTTCCAGAGTTAAACCCGTGTTTGGATTCAGCAGTCTGCAAACACTTTCTGTGCAGAGTTTCAAAACAGGCGTTTTCAGCCTAATACCGGCATATGGAAGAAACAGCAGAAAGCACAGGGAAATATCTGCTTCTAAATCCAAAACGCAGCTATCTAACAGAACGGTTGTCAATGTGTGCACTCAACTTCCAGAGTTAAACCCGAGTGTGGATTCGGCACTCTGCAAACAATTTCTGTGCAGAGTTTCAAAACAGGCGTTTTCAGCCCAATACCGGCATATGGAAGAAACAGCAGAAAGCCCAGGGAAATATCTGCTTCTAAATCCAAAACGCAGCTATCTAACAGAACGGTTGTCAATGTGTGCACTCAACTTCCAGAGTTAAACCCGTGTGTGGATTCAGCAGTCTGCAAACACTTTCTGTGCAGAGTTTCAAAACAGGCGTTTTCAGCGCAATACCGGCATATGGAAGAAAGAGCAGAAAGCACAGGGAAGTATCTGCTTCTAAATCCAAAACGCAGCTATCTAACAGAACGGTTGTCAATGTGTGCACTCAAGTTCCAGAGTTAAACCCGTGTTTGGATTCAGCAGTCTGCAAACACTTTCTGTGCAGAGTTTCAAAACAGGCGTTTTCAGCCTAATACCGGCATATGGAAGAAACAGCAGAAAGCACAGGGAAATATCTGCTTCTAAATCCAAAACGCAGCTATCTAACAGAACGGTTGTCAATGTGTGCACTCAACTTCCAGAGTTAAACCCGTGTGTGAATTCAGCAGTCTGCAAACACTTTCTGTGCAGAGTTTCAAAACAGGCGTTTTCAGCCCAATACCGGCATATGGAAGAAACAGCAGAAAGCACAGGGAAATATCTGCTTCTAAATCCAAAACGCAGCTATCTAACAGAACGGTTGTCAATGTGTGCACTCAACTTCCAGAGTTAAACCCGTGTGTGGATTCAGCAGTCTGCAAACACTTTCTGTGCAGAGTTTCAAAACAGGCGTTTTCAGCCCAATACCGGCATATGGAAGAAACAGCAGAAAGCACAGGGAAATATCTGCTTCTAAATCGAAAACGCAGCTATCTAACAGAACGGTTGTCAATGTGTGCACTCAAGTTCCAGAGTTAAACCCGTGTTTGGATTCAGCCGTCTGCAAACACTTTCTGTGCAGAGTTTCAAAACAGGCGTTTTCAGCCCAATACCGGCATATGGAAGAAACAGCAGAAAGCACAGGGAAATATCTGCTTCTAAATCCAAAACGCAGCTATCTAACAGAACGGTTGTCAATGTGTGCACTCAACTTCCAGAGTTAAACCCGTGTGTGGATTCAGCAGTCTGCAAACACTTTCTGTGCAGAGTTTCAAAACAGGCGTTTTCAGCCCAATACCGGCATATGGAAGAAACAGCAGAAAGCCCAGGGAAATATCTGCTTCTAAATCCAAAACGCAGCTATCTAACAGAACGGTTGTCAATGTGTGCACTCAACGTCCAGAGTTAAACCCGTGTGTGGATTCAGCAGTCTGCAAACACTTTCTGTGCAGAGTTTCAAAACAGGCGTTTTCAGCCCAATACCGGCATATGGAAGAAACAGCAGAAAGCACAGGGAAATATCTGCTTCTAAATCCAAAACGCAGCTATCTAACAGAACGGTGGTCAATGTGTGCACTTCACTTCCAGAATTAAACCCGTGTGTGGATTCAGCAGTCTGCAAACACTTTCTGTGCAGAGTTTCAAAACAGGCGTTTTTAGCCCAATACCGGCATATGGAAGAAACAGCAGAAAGCACAGGGAAATATCTGCTTCTAAATCCAAAACGCAGCTATCTAACAGAACGGTTGTCAATGTGTGCACTCAACTTCCAGAGTTAAACCCGTGTGTGAATTCAGCAGTCTGCAAACACTTTCTGTGCAGAGTTTCAAAACAGGCGTTTTCAGCCCAATACCGGCATATGGAAGAAACAGCAGAAAGCACAGGGAAATATCTGCTTCTAAATCCAAAACGCAGCTATCTAACAGAACGGTTGTCAATGTGTGCACTCAACTTCCAGAGTTAAACCATTGTGTGGATTCAGCAGTCTGCAAACACTTTCTGTGCAGAGTTTCAAAACAGGCGTTGTCAGCCCAATACCGGCATATGGAAGAAACAGCAGAAAGCACAGGGAAATATCTGCTTCTAAATCCAAAACGCAGCTATCTAACAGAACGGTTGTCAATGTGTGCACTCAACTTCCAGAGTTAAACCCGTGTTTGGATTCAGCAGTCTGCAAACACTTTCTGTGCAGAGTTTCAAAACAGGCGTTTTCATCCCAATACCGGCATATGGAAGAAACAGCAGAAAGCACAGGGAAATCTCTGCTTCTAAATCCAAAACGCAGCTATCTAACAGAACGGTTGTCAATATGTGCACTCAACTTCCAGAGTTAAACGCGTGTGTGGATTCAGCAGTCTGCAAACACTTTCTGTGCAGAGTTTCAAAACAGGCGTTTTCAGCCCAATACCGGCATATGGAAGAAACAGCAGAAAGCCCAGGGAAATATCTGCTTCTAAATCCAAAATGCAGCTATCTAACAGAACGGTTGTCAATGTGTGCACTCAACGTCCAGAGTTAAACCCGTGTGTGGATTCAGCAGTCTGCAAACACTTTCTGTGCAGAGTTTCAAAACAGGCGTTTTCAGCCCAATACCGGCATATGGAAGAAACAGCAGAAAGCACAGGGAAATATCTGCTTCTAAATCCAAAAAGCAGCTATCTAACAGAACGGTGGTCAATGTGTGCACTCCACTTCCAGAATTAAACCCGTGTGTGGATTCAGCAGTCTGCAAACACTTTCTGTGCAGAGTTTCAAAACAGGCGTTTTTAGCCCAATACCGGCATATGGAAGAAACAGCAGAAAGCACAGGGAAATATCTGCTTCTAAATCCAAAACGCAGCTATCTAACAGAACGGTTGTCAATGTGTGCACTCAACTTCCAGAGTTAAACCGGGTTGTGGATTCAGCAGTCTGCAAACACTTTCTGTGCAGACTTTCAAAACCGGCGTTTTCAGCCCAATACCGGCATATGGAAGAATCAGCAGAAAGCACAGGGAAATATCTGCTTCTAAATCCAAAACGCAGCTATCTAACAGAACGGTTGTCAATGTGTGCACTCCACTTCCAGAGTTAAAACCGTGTGTGGATTCAGCAGTCTGCAAACACTTTCTGTGCAGAGTTTCAAAACAGGCGTTTTCAGCCCAATACCGGCATATGGAAGAAACAGCAGAAAGCACAGGGAAATATCTGCTTCTAAATCCAAAACGCAGCTCTCTAACAGAACGGTTGTCAATGTGTGCACTCAACTTCCAGAGTTAAACCCGTGTGTGAATTCAGCAGTCTGCAAACACTTTCTGTGCAGAGTTTCAAAACAGGCGTTTTCAGCCCAATACCGGCATATGGAAGAAACAGCAGAAAGCACAGGGAAATATCTGCTTCTAAATCCAAAACGCAGCAATCTAACAGAACGGTTGTCAATGTGTGCACTCCACTTCCAGAGTTAAACCCGTGTGTGGATTCAGCAGTCTGCAAACACTTTCTGTGCAGAGTTTCAAAACAGGCGTTTTCAGCCCAATACCGGCATATGGAAGAAACAGCAGAAAGCACAGGGAAATATCTGCTTCTAAATCCAAAACGCAGCTATCTAACAGAACGGTTGTCAATGTGTGCACTCCACTTACAGAGTTAAACCCGTGTGTGGATTCAGCAGTCTGCAAACACATTCTGTGCAGAGTTTCAAAACAGGCGTTTTCAGCCCAATACCGGCATATGGAAGAAACAGCAGAAAGCAGAGGGAAATATCTGCTTCTAAATCCAAAACGCAGCTATCTAACAGAACGGTTGTCAATGTGTGCACTCAACTTCCAGAGTTAAACCCGAGTGTGGATTCGGCACTCTGCAAACAATTTCTGTGCAGAGTTTCAAAACAGGCGTTTTCAGCCCAATACCGGCATATGGAAGAAACAGCAGAAAGCACAGGGAAATATCTGCTTCTAAATCCAAAACGCAGCTTTCTAACAGAACGGTTGTCAATGTGTGCACTCAACTTCCAGAGTTAAACCCGTGTGTGGATTCAGCAGTCTGCAAACACTTTCTGTGCAGAGTTTCAAAACAGGCGTTTTCAGCGCAATACCGGCATATGGAAGAAAGAGCAGAAAGCACAGGGAAGTATCTGCTTCTAAATCCAAAACGCAGCTATCTAACAGAACGGTTGTCAGTGTGTGCACTCAACTTCCAGAGTTAAACCCGTGTTTGGATTCAGCAGTCTGCAAACACTTTCTGTGCAGAGTTTCAAAACAGGCGTTTTCAGCGCAATACCGGCATATGGAAGAAAGAGCAGAAAGCACAGGGAAGTATCTGCTTCTAAATCCAAAACGCAGCTATCTAACAGAACGGTTGTCAGTGTGTGCACTCAACTTCCAGAGTTAAACCCGTGTTTGGATTCAGCAGTCTGCAAACACTTTCTGTGCAGAGTTTCAAAACAGGCGTTTTCAGCCCAATACCGGCATATGGAAGAAACAGCAGAAAGCACAGGGAAATATCTGCTTCTAAATCCAAAACGCAGCTATCTAACAGAACGGTTGTCAATGTGTGCACTCAACTTCCAGAGTTAAACAAGTGTGTGGATTCAGCAGTCTGCAAACACTTTCTGTGCAGAGTTTCAAAACAGGCGTTTTCAGCCCAATACCGGCATATGGAAGAAACAGCAGAAAGCACAGGGAAATATCTGCTTCTAAATCCAAAACGCAGCTATCTAACAGAACGGTTGTCAATGTGTGCACTCCACTTCCAGAGTTAAACCCGTGTGTGGATTCAGCAGTCTGCAAACACTTTCTGTGCAGAGTTTCAAAACAAGCGTTTTCAGCCCAATACCGGCATATGGAAGAATCAGCAGAAAGCACAGGGAAATATCTGCTTCTAAATCCAAAACGCAGCTATCTAACAGAACGGTTGTCAATGTGTGCACTCCACTTCCAGAGTTAAACCCGTGTTTGGATTCAGCAGTCTGCAAACACTTTCTGTGCAGAGTTTCAAAACAGGCGTTTTCAGCCCAATACCGGCATATGGAAGAAACAGCAGAAAGCACAGGGAAATATCTACTTCTAAATCCAAAACGCAGCTATCTAACAGAACGGTTGTCAATGTGTGCACTCAACTTCCAGAGTTAAACCCGTGTGTGAATTCAGCAGTCTGCAAACACTTTCTGTGCAGAGTTTCAAAACAGGCGTTTTCAGCCCAATACCGGCATATGGAAGAAACAGCAGAAAGCACAGGGAAATATCTGCTTCTAAATCCAAAACGCAGCTATCTAACAGAACGGTTGTCAATGTGTGCACTCCACTTCCAGAGTTAAATCCGTGTGTGGATTCAGCAGTCTGCAAACACTTTCTGTGCAGAGTTTCAAAACAGGCGTTTTCAGCCCATTACCGGCATATGGAAGAAACAGCAGAAAGCACAGGGAAATATCTGCTTCTAAATCCAAAACGCAGCTATCTACCAGAACGGTTGTCAATGTGTGCACTCAACTTCCAGAGTTAAACCCGTGTGTGGATTCAGCAGTCTGCAAACACTTTCTGTGCAGAGTTTCAAAACCGGCGTTTTCAGCCCAATACCGGCATATGGAAGAATCAGCAGAAAGCACAGGGAAATATCTGCTTCTAAATCCAAAACGCAGCTATCTAACAGAACGGTTGTCAATGTGTGCACTCCACTTCCAGAGTTAAACCCGTGTGTGGATTCAGCAGTCTGCAAACACTTTCTGTGCAGAGTTTCATAACAGGCGTTTTCAGCCCATTACCGGCATATGGAAGAAACAGCAGAAAGCACAGGGAAATATCTGCTTCTAAATCCAAAACGCAGCTATCTAACAGAACGGTTGTCAATGTGTGCACTCAACTTTCAGAGTTAAACCCGTGTGTGGATTCAGCAGTCTGCAAACACTTTCTGTGCAGAGTTTCAAAACCGGCGTTTTCAGCCCAATACCGGCATATGGAAGAATCAGCAGAAAGCACAGGGAAATATCTGCTTCTAAATCCAAAACGCAGCTATCTAACAGAACGGTTGTCAATGTGTGCACTCAAGTTCCAGAGTTAAACCCGTGTTTGGATTCAGCAGTCTGCAAACACTTTCTGTGCAGAGTTTCAAAACAGGCGTTTTCAGCCCAATACCGGCATATGGAAGAAACAGCAGAAAGCACAGGGAAATATCTACTTCTAAATCCAAAACGCAGCTATCTAACAGAACGGTTGTCAATGTGTGCACTCAACTTCCAGAGTTAAACCCGTGTGTGAATTCAGCAGTCTGCAAACACTTTCTGTGCAGAGTTTCAAAACAGGCGTTTTCAGCCCAATACCGGCATATGGAAGAAACAGCAGAAAGCACAGGGAAATATCTGCTTCTAAATCCAAAACGCAGCTATCTAACAGAACGGTTGTCAATGTGTGCACTCCACTTCCAGAGTTAAACCCGTGTGTGGATTCAGCAGTCTGCAAACACTTTCTGTGCAGAGTTTCAAAACAGGCGTTTTCAGCCCATTACCGGCATATGGAAGAAACAGCAGAAAGCACAGGGAAATATCTGCTTCTAAATCCAAAACGCAGCTATCTAACAGAACGGTTGTCAATGTGTGCACTCCACTTCCAGAGTTAAACCCGTGTGTGGATTCAGCAGTCTGCAAACACTTTCTGTGCAGAGTTTCAAAACAAGCGTTTTCAGCCCAATACCGGCATATGGAAGAATCAGCAGAAAGCACAGGGAAATATCTGCTTCTAAATCCAAAACGCAGCTATCTAACAGAACGGTTGTCAATGTGTGCACTCAAGTTCCAGAGTTAAACCCGTGTTTGGATTCAGCAGTCTGCAAACACTTTCTGTGCAGAGTTTCAAAACAGGCGTTTTCAGCCCAATACCGGCATATGGAAGAAACAGCAGAAAGCACAGGGAAATATCTACTTCTAAATCCAAAACGCAGCTATCTAACAGAACGGTTGTCAATGTGTGCACTCAACTTCCAGAGTTAAACCCGTGTGTGAATTCAGCAGTCTGCAAACACTTTCTGTGCAGAGTTTCAAAACAGGCGTTTTCAGCCCAATACCGGCATATGGAAGAAACAGCAGAAAGCACAGGGAAATATCTGCTTCTAAATCCAAAACGCAGCTATCTAACAGAACGGTTGTCAATGTGTGCACTCCACTTCCAGAGTTAAACCCGTGTGTGGATTCAGCAGTCTGCAAACACTTTCTGTGCAGAGTTTCAAAACAGGCGTTTTCAGCCCATTACCGGCATATGGAAGAAACAGCAGAAAGCACAGGGAAATATCTGCTTCTAAATCCAAAACGCAGCTATCTACCAGAACGGTTGTCAATGTGTGCACTCAACTTCCAGAGTTAAACCCGTGTGTGGATTCAGCAGTCTGCAAACACTTTCTGTGCAGAGTTTCAAAACCGGCGTTTTCAGCCCAATACCGGCATATGGAAGAATCAGCAGAAAGCACAGGGAAATATCTGCTTCTAAATCCAAAACGCAGCTATCTAACAGAACGGTTGTCAATGTGTGCACTCCACTTCCAGAGTTAAACCCGTGTGTGGATTCAGCAGTCTGCAAACACTTTCTGTGCAGAGTTTCATAACAGGCGTTTTCAGCCCATTACCGGCATATGGAAGAAACAGCAGAAAGCACAGGGAAATATCTGCTTCTAAATCCAAAACGCAGCTATCTAACAGAACGGTTGTCAATGTGTGCACTCAACTTTCAGAGTTAAACCCGTGTGTGGATTCAGCAGTCTGCAAACACTTTCTGTGCAGAGTTTCAAAACCGGCGTATTCAGCCCAATACCGGCATATGGAAGAATCAGCAGAAAGCACAGGGAAATATCTGCTTCTAAATCCAAAACGCAGCTATCTAACAGAACGGTTGTCAATGTGTGCACTCAAGTTCCAGAGTTAAACCCGTGTTTGGATTCAGCAGTCTGCAAACACTTTCTGTGCAGAGTTTCAAAACAGGCGTTTTCAGCCCAATACCGGCATATGGAAGAAACAGCAGAAAGCACAGGGAAATATCTACTTCTAAATCCAAAACGCAGCTATCTAACAGAACGGTTGTCAATGTGTGCACTCAACTTCCAGAGTTAAACCCGTGTGTGAATTCAGCAGTCTGCAAACACTTTCTGTGCAGAGTTTCAAAAC
This sequence comes from Aotus nancymaae, assembly GCF_030222135.1. Classification (NCBI taxonomy): domain Eukaryota; kingdom Metazoa; phylum Chordata; class Mammalia; order Primates; family Aotidae; genus Aotus; species Aotus nancymaae. Next base: position 42,881 of record NW_026988710.1, read on the forward strand.
AGGCGTTTTCAGCCCAATACCGGCATATGGAAGAAACAGCAGAAAGCACAGGGAAATATCTGCTTCTAAATCCAAAACGCAGCTATCTAACAGAACGGTTGTCAATGTGTGCACTCCACTTCCAGAGTTAAACCCGTGTGTGGATTCAGCAGTCTGCAAACACTTTCTGTGCAGAGTTTCAAAACAGGCGTTTTCAGCCCATTACCGGCATATGGAAGAAACAGCAGAAAGCACAGGGAAATATCTGCTTCTAAATCCAAAACGCAGCTATCTAACAGAACGGTTGTCAATGTGTGCACTCAACTTCCAGAGTTAAACCCGTGTGTGGATTCAGCAGTCTGCAAACACTTTCTGTGCAGAGTTTCAAAACCGGCGTTTTCAGCCCAATACCGGCATATGGAAGAATCTGCAGAAAGCACAAGGAAATATCTGCTTCTAAATCCAAAACGCAGCTATCTAACAGAACGGTTGTCAATGTGTGCACTCCACTTCCAGAGTTAAACCCGTGTGTGGATTCAGCAGTCTGCAAACACTTTCTGTGCAGAGTTTCAAAACAGGCGTTTTCAGCCCAATACCGGCATATGGAAGAAACAGCAGAAAGCACAGGGAAATATCTGCTTATAAATCCAAAACGCAGCTATCTAACAGAACGGTTGTCAATGTGTGCACTCAACTTCCAGAGTTAAACCCGTGTGTGGATTCAGCAGTCTGCAAACACTTTCTGTGCAGAGTTTCAAAACAGGCGTTTTCAGCCCAATACCGGCATATGGAAGAAACAGCAGAAAGCACAGGGAAACATCTGCTTCTAAATCCAAAACGCAGCTATCTAACAGAACGGTTGTCAATGTGTGCACTCAACTTCCAGAGTTAAACCAGTGTGTGAATTCAGCAGTCTGCAAACACTTTCTGTGCAGAGTTTCAAAACAGGCGTTTTCAGCCCAATACCGGCATATGGAAGAAACAGCAGAAAGCACAGGGAAATATCTGCTTCTAAATCCAAAACGCAGCTATCTAACAGAACGGTTGTCAATGTGTGCACTCCACTTCCAGAGTTAAACCCGTGTGTGGATTCAGCAGTCTGCAAACACTTTCTGTGCAGAGTTTCAAAACAGGCGTTTTCAGCCCAATACCGGCATATGGAAGAAACAGCGGAAAGCACAGGGAAATATCTGCTTCTAAATCCAAAACCCAGCTATCTAACAGAACGGTTGTCAATGTGTGCACTCAACTTCCAGAGTTAAACCCGTGTGTGGATTCAGCAGTCTGCAAACACTTTCTGTGCAGAGTTTCAAAACAGGCGTTTTCAGCCCAATACCGGCATATGGAAGAAACAGCAGAAAGCACAGGGAAATATCTGCTTCTAAGTCCAAAACGCAGCTATCTAACAGAACGGTTGTCAATGTGTGCACTCAAGTTCCAGAGTTAAACCCGTGTTTGGATTCAGCAGTCTGCAAACACTTTCTGTGCAGAGTTTCAAAACAGGCGTTTTCAGCCCAATACCGGCATATGGAAGAAACAGCAGAAAGCACAGGGAAATATCTACTTCTAAATCCAAAACGCAGCTATCTAACAGAACGGTTGTCAATGTGTGCACTCAACTTCCAGAGTTAAACCCGTGTGTGAATTCAGCAGTCTGCAAACACTTTCTGTGCAGAGTTTCAAATCAGGCGTTTTCAGCCCAATACCGGCATATGGAAGAAACAGCAGAAAGCACAGGGAAATATCTGCTTCTAAATCCAAAACGCAGCTATCTAACAGAACGGTTGTCAATGTGTGCACTCCACTTCCAGAATTAAACCGGTGTGTGGATTCAGCAGTCTGCAAACACTTTCTGTGCAGAGTTTCAAAACAGGCGTTTTCAGCCCAATACCGGCATATGGAAGAAACAGCAGAAAGCACAGGGAAATATCTGCTTCTAAATCCAAAACGCAGCTATCTAACAGAACGGTTGTCAATGTGTGCACTCAACTTCCAGAGTTAAACCCGTGTGTGGATTCAGGAGCCTGCAAACACTTTCTGTGCAGAGTTTCAAAACAGGCGTTTTCAGCCCAATACCGGCATATGGAAGAAACAGCAGAAAGCACAGGGAAATATCTGCTTCTAAATCCAAAACGCAGCTATCTAACAGAACGGTTGTCAATGTGTGCACTCAACTTCCAGAGTTAAACAAGTGTGTGGATTCAGCAGTCTGCAAACACTTTCTGTGCAGAGTTTCAAAACAGGCGTTTTCAGCCCAATACCGGCATATGGAAGAAACAGCAGAAAGCACAGGGAAATATCTGCTTCTAAATCCAAAACGCAGCTATCTAACAGAACGGTTGTCAATGTGTGCACTCCACTTCCAGAGTTAAACCCGTGTGTGGATTCAGCAGTCTGCAAACACTTTCTGTGCAGAGTTTCAAAACAGGCGTTTTCAGCCCAATACCGGCATATGGAAGAAACAGCAGAAAGCACAGGGAAATATCTGCTTCTAAATCCAAAACGCAGCTATCTAACAGAACGGTTGTCAATGTGTGCACTCAACTTCCAGAGTTAAACCAGTGTGTGGATTCAGCAGTCTGCAAACACTTTCTGTGCAGAGTTTCAAAACAGGCGTTTTCAGCCCAATACCGGCATATGGAAGAATCAGCAGAAAGCACAGGGAAATATCTGCTTCTAAATCCAAAACGCAGCTATCTAACAGAACGGTTGTCAATGTGTTCACTCAACTTCCAGAGTTAAACCCGTGTTTGGATTCAGCAGTCTGCAAACACTTTCTGTGCAGAGTTTCAAAACAGGCGTTTTCAGCCCAATACCGGCATATGGAAGAAACAGCAGAAAGCACAGGGAAATATCTGCTTCTAAATCCAAAACGCAGCTATCTAACAGAACGGTTGTCAATGTGTGCACTCCACTTCCAGAGTTAAACCCGTGTGTGGATTCAGCAGTCTGCAAACACTTTCTGTGCAGAGTTTCAAAACAGGCGTTTTCAGCCCAATACCGGCATATGGAAGAAACAGCAGAAAGAACAGGGAAATATCTGCTTCTAAATCCAAAACGCAGCTATCTAACAGAACGGTTGTCAATGTGTGCACTCAAGTTCCAGAGTTAAACCGGTGTTTGGATTCAGCAGTCTGCAAACACTTTCTGTGCAGAGTTTCAAAACAGGCGTTTTCAGCCCAATACCGGCATATGGAAGAAACAACAGAAAGCACAGGGAAATATCTACTTCTAAATCCAAAACGCAGCTATCTAACAGAACGGTTGTCAATGTGTGCACTCAACTTCCAGAGTTAAACCCGTGTGTGAATTCAGCAGTCTGCAAACACTTTCTGTGCAGAGTTTCAAAACAGGCGTTTTCAGCCCAATACCGGCATATGGAAGAAACAGCAGAAAGCACAGGGAAATATCTGCTTCTAAATCCAAAACGCAGCTATCTAACAGAACGGTTGTCAATGTGTGCACTCCACTTCCAGAATTAAACCGGTGTGTGGATTCAGCAGTCTGCAAACACTTTCTGTGCAGAGTTTCAAAACAGGCGTTTTCAGCCCAATACCGGCATATGGAAGAAGCAGCAGAAAGCACAGGGAAATATCTGCTTCTAAATCCAAAACGCAGCTATCTAACAGAACGGTTGTCAATGTGTGCACTCAACTTCTAGAGTTAAACCCGTGTGTGGATTCAGCAGTCTGCAAACACTTTCTGTGCAGAGTTTCAAAACCGGCGTTTTCAGCCCAATACCGGCATATGGAAGAATCAGCAGAAAGCACAGGGAAATATCTGCTTCTAAATCCAAAACGCAGCTATCTAACAGAACGGTTGTCAATGTGTGCACTCCACTTCCAGAGTTAAACCCGTGTGTGGATTCAGCAGTCTGCAAACACTTTCTGTGCAGAGTTTCAAAACAGGCGTTTTCAGCCCAATACCGGCATATCGAAGAAACAGCAGAAAGCACAGGGAAATATCTGCTTCTAAATCCAAAACGCAGCTATCTAACAGAACGGTTGTCAATGTGTGCACTCAACTTCCAGAGTTAAACCCGTGTGTGGATTCAGCAGTCTGCATACACTTTCTGTGCAGAGTTTCAAAACAGGCGTTTTCAGCCCAATACCGGCATATGGAAGAAACAGCAGAAAGAACAGGGAAATATCTGCTTCTAAATCCAAAACGCAGCTATCTAACAGAACGGTTGTCAATGTGTGCACTCCACTTCCAGAGTTAAACCCGTGTGTGGATTCAGCAGTCTGCAAACACTTTCTGTGCAGAGATTCAAAACAGGCGTTTTCAGCCCAATACCGGCATATGGAAGAAACAGCAGAAAGCACAGGGAAATATCTGCTTCTAAATCCAAAACGCAGCTATCTAACAGAACGGTTGTCAATGTGTGCACTCAACTTCCAGAGTTAAACCAGTGTGTGAACTCAGCAGTCTGCAAACCCTTTCTGTGCAGAGTTTCAAAACAGGCGTTTTCAGCCCAATACCGGCATATGGAAGAAACAGCAGAAAGCACAGGGAAATATCTGCTTCTAAATCCAAAACGCAGCTATCTAACAGAACGGTTGTCAATGTGTGCACTCCACTTCCAGAGTTAAACCCGTGTGTGGTTTCAGCAGTCTGCAAACACTTTCTGTGCAGAGTTTCAAAACAGGCGTTTTCAGCCCAATACCGGCATATGGAAGAAACAGCAGAAAGCACAGGGAAATATCTGCTTCTAAATCCAAAACGCAGCTATCTAACAGAACGGTTGTCAATGTGTGCACTCAACTTCCAGAGTTAAACCCGTGTGTGGATTCAGCAGTCTGCATACACTTTCTGTGCAGAGTTTCAAAACAGGCGTTTTCAGCCCAATACCGGCATATGGAAGAAACAGCAGAAAGAACAGGGAAATATCTGCTTCTAAATCCAAAACGCAGCTATCTAACAGAACGGTTGTCAATGTGTGCACTCCACTTCCAGAGTTAAACCCGTGTGTGGATTCAGCAGTCTGCAAACACTTTCTGTGCAGAGTTTCAAAACAGGCGTTTTCAGCCCAATACCGGCATATGGAAGAAACAGCAGAAAGCACAGGGAAATATCTGCTTCTAAATCCAAAACGCAGCTATCTAACAGAACGGTTGTCAATGTGTGCACTCAACTTCCAGAGTTAAACCAGTGTGTGAATTCAGCAGTCTGCAAACCCTTTCTGTGCAGAGTTTCAAAACAGGCGTTTTCAGACCAATACCGGCATATGGAAGAAACAGCAGAAAGCACAGGGAAATATCTGCTTCTAAATCCAAAACGCAGCTATCTAACAGAACGGTTGTCAATGTGTGCACTCAACTTCCAGAGTTAAACCCGTGTGTGGATTCAGCAGTCTGCAAACACTTTCTGTGCAGAGTTTCAAAACAGGCGTTTTCAGCCCAATACCGGCATATGGAAGAAACAGCAGAAAGCACAGGGAAATATCTGCTTCTAAATCCAAAACGCAGCTATCTAACAGAACGGTTGTCAATGTGTGCACTCCACTTCCAGAATTAAACCGGTGTGTGGATTCAGCAGTCTGCAAACACTTTCTGTGAAGAGTTTCAAAACAGGCGTTTTCAGCCCAATACCGGCATATGGAAGAAACAGCAGAAAGCACAGGGAAATATCTGCTTCTAAATCCAAAACGCAGCTATCTAACAGAACGGTTGTCAATGTGTGCACTCCACTTCCAGAGTTAAACCCGTGTGTGGATTCAGCAGTCTGCAAACACTTTCTGTGCAGAGTTTCAAAACCGGCGTTTTCAGCCCAATACCGGCATATGGAAGAATCAGCAGAAAGCACAGGGAAATATCTGCTTCTAAATCCAAAACGCAGCTATCTAACAGAACGGTTGTCAATGTGTGCACTCCACTTCCAGAGTTAAACCCGTGTGTGGATTCAGCAGTCTGCAAACACTTTCTGTGCAGAGTTTCAAAACAGGCGTTTTCAGCCCAATACCGGCATATCGAAGAAACAGCAGAAAGCACAGGGAAATATCTGCTTCTAAATCCAAAACGCAGCTATCTAACAGAACGGTTGTCAATGTGTGCACTCAACTTCCAGAGTTAAACCCGTGTGTGGATTCAGCAGTCTGCATACACTTTCTGTGCAGAGTTTCAAAACAGGCGTTTTCAGCCCAATACCGGCATATGGAAGAAACAGCAGAAAGAACAGGGAAATATCTGCTTCTAAATCCAAAACGCAGCTATCTAACAGAACGGTTGTCAATGTGTGCACTCCACTTCCAGAGTTAAACCCGTGTGTGGATTCAGCAGTCTGCAAACACTTTCTGTGCAGAGATTCAAAACAGGCGTTTTCAGCCCAATACCGGCATATGGAAGAAACAGCAGAAAGCACAGGGAAATATCTGCTTCTAAATCCAAAACGCAGCTATCTAACAGAACGGTTGTCAATGTGTGCACTCAACTTCCAGAGTTAAACCAGTGTGTGAACTCAGCAGTCTGCAAACCCTTTCTGTGCAGAGTTTCAAAACAGGCGTTTTCAGCCCAATACCGGCATATGGAAGAAACAGCAGAAAGCACAGGGAAATATCTGCTTCTAAATCCAAAACGCAGCTATCTAACAGAACGGTTGTCAATGTGTGCACTCCACTTCCAGAGTTAAACCCGTGTGTGGATTCAGCAGTCTGCAAACACTTTCTGTGCAGAGTTTCAAAACAGGCGTTTTCAGCCCAATACCGGCATATGGAAGAAACAGCAGAAAGCACAGGGAAATATCTGCTTCTAAATCCAAAACGCAGCTATCTAACAGAACGGTTGTCAATGTGTGCACTCAACTTCCAGAGTTAAACCCGTGTGTGGATTCAGCAGTCTGCATACACTTTCTGTGCAGAGTTTCAAAACAGGCGTTTTCAGCCCAATACCGGCATATGGAAGAAACAGCAGAAAGAACAGGGAAATATCTGCTTCTAAATCCAAAACGCAGCTATCTAACAGAACGGTTGTCAATGTGTGCACTCCACTTCCAGAGTTAAACCCGTGTGTGGATTCAGCAGTCTGCAAACACTTTCTGTGCAGAGTTTCAAAACAGGCGTTTTCAGCCCAATACCGGCATATGGAAGAAACAGCAGAAAGCACAGGGAAATATCTGCTTCTAAATCCAAAACGCAGCTATCTAACAGAACGGTTGTCAATGTGTGCACTCAACTTCCAGAGTTAAACCAGTGTGTGAATTCAGCAGTCTGCAAACCCTTTCTGTGCAGAGTTTCAAAACAGGCGTTTTCAGACCAATACCGGCATATGGAAGAAACAGCAGAAAGCACAGGGAAATATCTGCTTCTAAATCCAAAACGCAGCTATCTAACAGAACGGTTGTCAATGTGTGCACTCAACTTCCAGAGTTAAACCCGTGTGTGGATTCAGCAGTCTGCAAACACTTTCTGTGCAGAGTTTCAAAACAGGCGTTTTCAGCCCAATACCGGCATATGGAAGAAACAGCAGAAAGCACAGGGAAATATCTGCTTCTAAATCCAAAACGCAGCTATCTAACAGAACGGTTGTCAATGTGTGCACTCCACTTCCAGAATTAAACCGGTGTGTGGATTCAGCAGTCTGCAAACACTTTCTGTGAAGAGTTTCAAAACAGGCGTTTTCAGCCCAATACCGGCATATGGAAGAAACAGCAGAAAGCACAGGGAAATATCTGCTTCTAAATCCAAAACGCAGCTATCTAACAGAACGGTTGTCAATGTGTGCACTCCACTTCCAGAGTTAAACCCGTGTGTGGATTCAGCAGTCTGCAAACACTTTCTGTGCAGAGTTTCAAAACCGGCGTTTTCAGCCCAATACCGGCATATGGAAGAATCAGCAGAAAGCACAGGGAAATATCTGCTTCTAAATCCAAAACGCAGCTATCTAACAGAACGGTTGTCAATGTGTGCACTCCACTTCCAGAGTTAAACCCGTGTGTGGATTCAGCAGTCTGCAAACACTTTCTGTGCAGAGTTTCAAAACAGGCGTTTTCAGCCCAATACCGGCATATGGAAGAAACAGCAGAAAGCACAGGGAAATATCTGCTTCTAAATCCAAAACGCAGCTATCTAACAGAACGGTTGTCAATGTGTGCACTCCACTTCCAGAATTAAACCGGTGTGTGGATTCAGCAGTCTGCAAACACTTTCTGTGCAGAGTTTCAAAACAGGCGTTTTCAGCCCAATACCGGCATATGGAAGAAACAGCAGAAAGCACAGGGAAATATCTGCTTCTAAATCCAAAACGCAGCTATCTAACAGAACGGTTGTCAATGTGTGCACTCAACTTCCAGAGTTAAACCCGTGTGTGGATTCAGCAGTCTGCAAACACTTTCTGTGCAGAGTTTCAAAACAGGCGTTTTAGCCCAATACCGGCATATGGAAGAAACAGCAGAAAGCCCAGGGAAATATCTGCTTCTAAATCCAAAACGCAGCTATCTAACAGAACGGTTGTCAATGTGTGCACTCAACGTCCAGAGTTAAACCCGTGTGTGGATTCAGCAGTCTGCAAACACTTTCTGTGCAGAGTTTCAAAACAGGCGTTTTCAGCCCAATACCGGCATATGGAAGAAACAGCAGAAAGCACAGGGAAATATCTGCTTCTAAATCCAAAACGCAGCTATCTAACAGAACGGTGGTCAATGTGTGCACTTCACTTCCAGAATTAAACCCGTGTGTGGATTCAGCAGTCTGCAAACACTTTCTGTGCAGAGTTTCAAAACAGGCTTTTTTAGCCCAATACCGGCATATGGAAGAAACAGCAGAAAGCACAGGGAAATATCTGCTTCTAAATCCAAAACGCAGCTATCTAACAGAACGGTTGTCAATGTGTGCACTCAACTTCCAGAGTTAAACCCGTGTGTGAATTCAGCAGTCTGCAAACACTTTCTGTGCAGAGTTTCAAAACAGGCGTTTTCAGCCCAATACCGGCATATGGAAGAAACAGCAGAAAGCACAGGGAAATATCTGCTTCTAAATCCAAAACGCAGCTATCTAACAGAACGGTTGTCAATGTGTGCACTCAACTTCCAGAGTTAAACCATTGTGTGGATTCAGCAGTCTGCAAACACTTTCTGTGCAGAGTTTCAAAACAGGCGTTTTCAGCCCAATATCGGCATATGGAAGAAACAGCAGAAAGCACAGGGAAATATCTGCTTCTAAATCCAAAACGCAGCTATCTAACAGAACGGTTGTCAATGTGTGCACTCAAGTTCCAGAGTTAAACCCGTGTTTGGATTCAGCAGTCTGCAAACACTTTCTGTGCAGAGTTTCAAAACAGGCGTTTTCAGCCCAATACCGGCATATGGAAGAAACAGCAGAAAGCACTGGGAAATATCTGCTTCTAAATCCAAAACGCAGCTATCTAACAGAACGGTTGTCAATGTGTGCACTCAACTTCCAGAGTTAAACCCGTGTGTGGATTCAGCAGTCTGCAAACACTTTCTGTGCAGAGTTTCAAAACAGGCGTTTTCAGCCCAATACCGGCATATGGAAGAAACAGCAGAAAGCCCAGGGAAATATCTGCTTCTAAATCCAAAAAGCAGCTATCTAACAGAACGGTTGTCAATGTGTGCACTCAACGTCCAGAGTTAAACCCGTGTGTGGATTCAGCAGTCTGCAAACACTTTCTGTGCAGAGTTTCAAAACAGGCGTTTTCAGCCCAATACCGGCATATGGAAGAAACAGCAGAAAGCACAGGGAAATATCTGCTTCTAAATCCAAAAAGCAGCTATCTAACAGAACGGTGGTCAATGTGTGCACTCCACTTCCAGAATTAAACCCGTGTGTGGATTCAGCAGTCTGCAAACACTTTCTGTGCAGAGTTTCAAAACAGGCGTTTTTAGCCCAATACCGGCATATGGAAGAAACAGCAGAAAGCACAGGGAAATATCTGCTTCTAAATCCAAAACGCAGCTATCTAACAGAACGGTTGTCAATGCGTGCACTCAACTTCCAGAGTTAAACCGGGTTGTGGATTCAGCAGTCTGCAAACACTTTCTGTGCAGACTTTCAAAACCGGCGTTTTCAGCCCAATACCGGCATATGGAAGAATCAGCAGAAAGCACAGGGAAATATCTGCTTATAAATCAAAAACGCAGCTATCTAACAGAACGGTTGTCAATGTGTGCACTCCACTTCCAGAGTTAAACCCGTGTGTGGATTCAGCAGTCTGCAAACACTTTCTGTGCAGAGTTTCAAAACAGGCGTTTTCAGCCCAATACCGGCATATGGAAGAAACAGCAGAAAGCACAGGGAAATATCTGCTTCTAAATCCAAAACGCAGCTCTCTAACAGAACGGTTGTCAATGTGTGCACTCAACTTCCAGAGTTAAACCCGTGTGTGAATTCCGCAGTCTGCAAACACTTTCTGTGCAGAGTTTCAAAACAGGCGTTTTCAGCCCAATACCGGCATATGGAAGAAACAGCAGAAAGCACAGGGAAATATCTGCTTCTAAATCCAAAACGCAGCAATCTAACAGAACGGTTGTCAATGTGTGCACTCCACTTCCAGAGTTAAACCCGTGTGTGGATTCAGCAGTCTGCAAACACTTTCTGTGCAGAGTTTCAAAACAGGCGTTTTCAGCCCAATACCGGCATATGGAAGAAACAGCAGAAAGCACAGGGAAATATCTGCTTCTAAATCCAAAACGCAGCTATCTAACAGAACGGTTGTCAATGTGTGCACTCAACTTCCAGAGTTAAACCCGAGTGTGGATTCGGCACTCTGCAAACAATTTCTGTGCAGAGTTTCAAAACAGGCGTTTTCAGCCCAATACCGGCATATGGAAGAAACAGCAGAAAGCACAGGGAAATATCTGCTTCTAAATCCAAAACGCAGCTTTCTAACAGAACGGTTGTCAATGTGTGCACTCAACTTCCAGAGTTAAACCCGTGTGTGGATTCAGAAGTCTGCAAACACTTTCTGTGCAGAGTTTCAAAAAAGGCGTTTTCAGCGCAATACCGGCATATGAAAGAAAGAGCAGAAAGCATAGGGAAGTATCTGCTTCTAAATCCAAAACGCAGCTATCTAACAGAACGGTTGTCAATGTGTGCACTCAACTTCCAGAGTTAAACCCGAGTGTGGATTCGGCACTCTGCAAACAATTTCTGTGCAGAGTTTCAAAACAGGCGTTTTCAGCCCAATACCGGCATATGGAAGAAACAGCAGAAAGCACAGGGAAATATCTGCTTCTAAATCCAAAACGCAGCTTTCTAACAGAACGGTTGTCAATGTGTGCACTCAACTTCCAGAGTTAAAACCGTGTGTGGATTCAGAAGTCTGCAAACACTTTCTGTGCAGAGTTTCAAAAAAGGCGTTTTCAGCGCAATACCGGCATATGGAAGAAAGAGCAGAAAGCACAGGGAAGTATCTGCTTCTAAATCCAAAACGCAGCTATCTAACAGAACGGTTGTCAGTGTGTGCACCAACTTCCAGAGTTAAACCCGTTTTTGGATTCAGCAGTCTGCAAACACTTTCTGTGCAGAGTTTCAAAACAGGCGTTTTCAGCCCAATACCGGCATATGGAAGAAACAGCAGAAAGCACAGGGAAATATCTGCTTCTAAATCCAAAACGCAGCTATCTAACAGAACGGTTGTCAATGTGTTCACTCAACTTCCAGAGTTAAAGCCGTGTGTGGATTCAGCAGTCTGCAAACACTTTCTGTGCAGAGTTTCAAAACAGGCGTTTTCAGCCCAATACCGGCATATGGAAGAAACAGCAGAAAGCACAGGGAAATATCTGCTTCTAAATCCAAAACGCAGCTATCTAACAGAACGGTTGTCAATGTGTGCACTCAAGTTCCAGAGTTAAACCCGTGTTTGGATTCAGCAGTCTGCTAACACTTTCTGTGCAGAGTTTTAAAACAGGCGTTTTCAGCCCAATACCGGCATATGGAAGAAACAGCAGAAAGCACAGGGAAATATCTGCTTCTAAATCCAAAACGCAGCTATCTAACAGAACGGTTGTCAATGTGTGCACTCAACTTCCAGAGTTAAACCAGTGTGTGAATTCAGCAGTCTGCAAACACTTTCTGTGCAGAGTTTCAAAACAGGCGTTTTCAGCCCAATACCGGCATATGGAAGAAACAGCAGAAAGCACAGGGAAATATCTGCTTCTAAATCCAAAACGCAGCTATCTAACAGAACGGTTGTCAATGTGTGCACTCCACTTCCAGAATTAAACCGGTGTGTGGATTCAGCAGTCTGCAAACACTTTCTGTGCAGAGTTTCAAAACAGGCGTTTTCAGCCCAATACCGGCATATGGAAGAAACAGCAGAAAGCACAGGGAAATATCTGCTTCTAAATCCAAAACGCAGCTATCTAACAGAACGGTTGTCAATGTGTGCACTCAACTTCCAGAGTTAAACCCGAGTGTGGATTCGGCACTCTGCAAACAATTTCTGTGCAGAGTTTCAAAACAGGCGTTTTCAGCCCAATACCGGCATATGGAAGAAACAGCAGAAAGCCCAGGGAAATATCTGCTTCTAAATCCAAAACGCAGCTATCTAACAGAACGGTTGTCAATGTGTGCACTCAACTTCCAGAGTTAAACCCGTGTGTGGATTCAGCAGTCTGCAAACACTTTCTGTGCAGAGTTTCAAAACAGGCGTTTTCAGCCCAATACCGGCATATGGAAGAAAGAGCAGAAAGCACAGGGAAGTATCTGCTTCTAAATCCAAAACGCAGCTATCTAACAGAACGGTTGTCAATGTGTGCACTCAACTTCCAGAGTTAAACCCGTGTGTGGATTCAGCAGTCTGCAAACACTTTCTGTGCAGAGTTTCAAAACAGGCGTTTTCAGCCCAATACCGGCATATGGAAGAAACAGCAGAAAGCCCAGGGAAATATCTGCTTCTAAATCCAAAACGCAGCTATCTAACAGAACGGTTGTCAATGTGTGCACTCAACGTCCAGAGTTAAACCCGTGTGTGGATTCAGCAGTCTGCAAACACTTTCTGTGCAGAGTTTCAAAACAGGCGTTTTCAGCCCAATACCGGCATATGGAAGAAACAGCAGAAAGCACAGGGAAATATCTGCTTCTAAATCCAAAACGCAGCTATCTAACGGAACGGTGGTCAATGTGTGCACTTCACTTCCAGAATTAAACCCGTGTGTGGATTCAGCAGTCTGCAAACACTTTCTGTGCAGAGTTTCAAAACAGGCTTTTTTAGCCCAATACCGGCATATGGAAGAAACAGCAGAAAGCACAGGGAAATATCTGCTTCTAAATCCAAAACGCAGCTATCTAACAGAACGGTTGTCAATGTGTGCACTCAACTTCCAGAGTTAAACCCGTGTGTGAATTCAGCAGTCTGCAAACACTTTCTGTGCAGAGTTTCAAAACAGGCGTTTTCAGCCCAATACCGGCATATGGAAGAAACAGCAGAAAGCACAGGGAAATATCTGCTTCTAAATCCAAAACGCAGCTATCTAACAGAACGGTTGTCAATGTGTGCACTCAACTTCCAGAGTTAAACCATTGTGTGGATTCAGCAGTCTGCAAACACTTTCTGTGCAGAGTTTCAAAACAGGCGTTTTCAGCCCAATACCGGCATATGGAAGAAACAGCAGAAAGCACAGGGAAATATCTGCTTCTAAATCCAAAACGCAGCTATCTAACAGAACGGTTGTCAATGTGTGCACTCAAGTTCCAGAGTTAAACCCGTGTTTGGATTCAGCAGTCTGCAAACACTTTCTGTGCAGAGTTTCAAAACAGGCGTTTTCAGCCCAATACCGGCATATGGAAGAAACAGCAGAAAGCACAGGGAAATATCTGCTTCTAAATCCAAAACGCAGCTATCTAACAGAACGGTTGTCAATGTGTGCACTCAACTTCCAGAGTTAAACCCGTGTGTGGATTCAGCAGTCTGCAAACACTTTCTGTGCAGAGTTTCAAAACAGGCGTTTTCAGCCCAATACCGGCATATGGAAGAAACAGCAGAAAGCCCAGGGAAATATCTGCTTCTAAATCCAAAACGCAGCTATCTAACAGAACGGTTGTCAATGTGTGCACTCAACGTCCAGAGTTAAACCCGTGTGTGGATTCAGCAGTCTGCAAACACTTTCTGTGCAGAGTTTCAAAACAGGCGTTTTCAGCCCAATACCGGCATATGGAAGAAACAGCAGAAAGCACAGGGAAATATCTGCTTCTAAATCCAAAAAGCAGCTATCTAACAGAACGGTGGTCAATGTGTGCACTCCACTTCCAGAATTAAACCCGTGTGTGGATTCAGCAGTCTGCAAACACTTTCTGTGCAGAGTTTCAAAACAGGCGTTTTTAGCCCAATACCGGCATATGGAAGAAACAGCAGAAAGCACAGGGAAATATCTGCTTCTAAATCCAAAACGCAGCTATCTAACAGAACGGTTGTCAATGTGTGCACTCAACTTCCAGAGTTAAACCGGGTTGTGGATTCAGCAGTCTGCAAACACTTTCTGTGCAGACTTTCAAAACCGGCGTTTTCAGCCCAATACCGGCATATGGAAGAAACAGCAGAAAGAACAGGGAAATATCTGCTTCTAAATCCAAAACGCAGCTATCTAACAGAACGGTTGTCAATGTGTGCACTCAAGTTCCAGAGTTAAACCGGTGTTTGGATTCAGCAGTCTGCAAACACTTTCTGTGCAGAGTTTCAAAACAGGCGTTTTCAGCCCAATACCGGCATATGGAAGAAACAACAGAAAACACAGGGAAATATCTACTTCTAAATCCAAAACGCAGCTATCTAACAGAACGGTTGTCAATGTGTGCACTCAACTTCCAGAGTTAAACCCGTGTGTGAATTCAGCAGTCTGCAAACACTTTCTGTGCAGAGTTTCAAAACAGGCGTTTTCAGCCCAATACCGGCATATGGAAGAAACAGCAGAAAGCACAGGGAAATATCTGCTTCTAAATCCAAAACGCAGCTATCTAACAGAACGGTTGTCAATGTGTGCACTCCACTTCCAGAATTAAACCGGTGTGTGGATTCAGCAGTCTGCAAACACTTTCTGTTCAGAGTTTCAAAACAGGCGTTTTCAGCCCAATACCGGCATATGGAAGAAGCAGCAGAAAGCACAGGGAAATATCTGCTTCTAAATCCAAAACGCAGCTATCTAACAGAACGGTTGTCAATGTGTGCACTCAACTTCTAGAGTTAAACCCGTGTGTGGATTCAGCAGTCTGCAAACACTTTCTGTGCAGAGTTTCAAAACCGGCGTTTTCAGCCCAATACCGGCATATGGAAGAATCAGCAGAAAGCACAGGGAAATATCTGCTTCTAAATCCAAAACGCAGCTATCTAACAGAACGGTTGTCAATGTGTGCACTCCACTTCCAGAGTTAAACCCGTGTGTGGATTCAGCAGTCTGCAAACACTTTCTGTGCAGAGTTTCAAAACAGGCGTTTTCAGCCCAATACCGGCATATGGAAGAAACAGCAGAAAGCACAGGGAAATATCTGCTTCTAAATCCAAAACGCAGCTATCTAACAGAACGGTTGTCAATGTGTGCACTCAACTTCCAGAGTTAAACCCGTGTGTGGATTCAGCAGTCTGCATACACTTTCTGTGCAGAGTTTCAAAACAGGCGTTTTCAGCCCAATACCGGCATATGGAAGAAACAGCAGAAAGAACAGGGAAATATCTGCTTCTAAATCCAAAACGCAGCTATCTAACAGAACGGTTGTCAATGTGTGCACTCCACTTCCAGAGTTAAACCCGTGTGTGGATTCAGCAGTCTGCAAACACTTTCTGTGCAGAGATTCAAAACAGGCGTTTTCAGCCCAATACCGGCATATGGAAGAAACAGCAGAAAGCACAGGGAAATATCTGCTTCTAAATCCAAAACGCAGCTATCTAACAGAACGGTTGTCAATGTGTGCACTCAACTTCCAGAGTTAAACCAGTGTGTGAACTCAGCAGTCTGCAAACCCTTTCTGTGCAGAGTTTCAAAACAGGCGTTTTCAGCCCAATACCGGCATATGGAAGAAACAGCAGAAAGCACAGGGAAATATCTGCTTCTAAATCCAAAACGCAGCTATCTAAAAGAACGGTTGTCAATGTGTGCACTCAACTTCCAGAGTTAAACCAGTGTGTGGATTCAGCAGTCTGCATACACTTTCTGTGCAGAGTTTCAAAACAGGCGTTTTCAGCCCAATACCGGCATATGGAAGAAACAGCAGAAAGAACAGGGAAATATCTGCTTCTAAATCCAAAACGCAGCTATCTAACAGAACGGTTGTCAATGTGTGCACTCCACTTCCAGAGTTAAACCCGTGTGTGGATTCAGCAGTCTGCAAACACTTTCTGTGCAGAGTTTCAAAACAGGCGTTTTCAGCCCAATACCGGCATATGGAAGAAACAGCAGAAAGCACAGGGAAATATCTGCTTCTAAATCCAAAACGCAGCTATCTAACAGAACGGTTGTCAATGTGTTCACTCAACTTCCAGAGTTAAAGCCGTGTGTGGATTCAGCAGTCTGCAAACACTTTCTGTGCAGAGTTTCAAAACAGGCGTTTTCAGCCCAATACCGGCATATGGAAGAAACAGCAGAAAGCACAGGGAAATATCTGCTTCTAAATCCAAAACGCAGCTATCTAACAGAACGGTTGTCAATGTGTGCACTCAAGTTCCAGAGTTAAACCCGTGTTTGGATTCAGCAGTCTGCTAACACTTTCTGTGCAGAGTTTTAAAACAGGCGTTTTCAGCCCAATACCGGCATATGGAAGAAACAGCAGAAAGCACAGGGAAATATCTGCTTCTAAATCCAAAACGCAGCTATCTAACAGAACGGTTGTCAATGTGTGCACTCAACTTCCAGAGTTAAACCAGTGTGTGAATTCAGCAGTCTGCAAACACTTTCTGTGCAGAGTTTCAAAACAGGCGTTTTCAGCCCAATACCGGCATATGGAAGAAACAGCAGAAAGCACAGGGAAATATCTGCTTCTAAATCCAAAACGCAGCTATCTAACAGAACGGTTGTCAATGTGTGCACTCCACTTCCAGAATTAAACCGGTGTGTGGATTCAGCAGTCTGCAAACACTTTCTGTGCAGAGTTTCAAAACAGGCGTTTTCAGCCCAATACCGGCATATGGAAGAAACAGCAGAAAGCACAGGGAAATATCTGCTTCTAAATCCAAAACGCAGCTATCTAACAGAACGGTTGTCAATGTGTGCACTCAACTTCCAGAGTTAAACCCGAGTGTGGATTCGGCACTCTGCAAACAATTTCTGTGCAGAGTTTCAAAACAGGCGTTTTCAGCCCAATACCGGCATATGGAAGAAACAGCAGAAAGCCCAGGGAAATATCTGCTTCTAAATCCAAAACGCAGCTATCTAACAGAACGGTTGTCAATGTGTGCACTCAACTTCCAGAGTTAAACCCGTGTGTGGATTCAGCAGTCTGCAAACACTTTCTGTGCAGAGTTTCAAAACAGGCGTTTTCAGCGCAATACCGGCATATGGAAGAAAGAGCAGAAAGCACAGGGAAGTGTCTGCTTCTAAATCCAAAACGCAGCTATCTAACAGAACGGTTGTCAATGTGTGCACTCAACTTCCAGAGTTAAACCCGTGTGTGGATTCAGCAGTCTGCAAACACTTTCTGTGCAGAGTTTCAAAACAGGCGTTTTCAGCCCAATACCGGCATATGGAAGAAACAGCAGAAAGCCCAGGGAAATATCTGCTTCTAAATCCAAAACGCAGCTATCTAACAGAACGGTTGTCAATGTGTGCACTCAACGTCCAGAGTTAAACCCGTGTGTGGATTCAGCAGTCTGCAAACACTTTCTGTGCAGAGTTTCAAAACAGGCGTTTTCAGCCCAATACCGGCATATGGAAGAAACAGCAGAAAGCACAGGGAAATATCTGCTTCTAAATCCAAAACGCAGCTATCTAACAGAACGGTGGTCAATGTGTGCACTTCACTTCCAGAATTAAACCCGTGTGTGGATTCAGCAGTCTGCAAACACTTTCTGTGCAGAGTTTCAAAACAGGCTTTTTTAGCCCAATACCGGCATATGGAAGAAACAGCAGAAAGCACAGGGAAATATCTGCTTCTAAATCCAAAACGCAGCTATCTAACAGAACGGTTGTCAATGTGTGCACTCAACTTCCAGAGTTAAACCCGTGTGTGAATTCAGCAGTCTGCAAACACTTTCTGTGCAGAGTTTCAAAACAGGCGTTTTCAGCCCAATACCGGCATATGGAAGAAACAGCAGAAAGCACAGGGAAATATCTGCTTCTAAATCCAAAACGCAGCTATCTAACAGAACGGTTGTCAATGTGTGCACTCAACTTCCAGAGTTAAACCATTGTGTGGATTCAGCAGTCTGCAAACACTTTCTGTGCAGAGTTTCAAAACAGGCGTTTTCAGCCCAATACCGGCATATGGAAGAAACAGCAGAAAGCACAGGGAAATATCTGCTTCTAAATCCAAAACGCAGCTATCTAACAGAACGGTTGTCAATGTGTGCACTCAAGTTCCAGAGTTAAACCCGTGTTTGGATTCAGCAGTCTGCAAACACTTTCTGTGCAGAGTTTCAAAACAGGCGTTTTCAGCCCAATACCGGCATATGGAAGAAACAGCAGAAAGCACAGGGAAATATCTGCTTCTAAATCCAAAACGCAGCTATCTAACAGAACGGTTGTCAATGTGTGCACTCAACTTCCAGAGTTAAACCCGTGTGTGGATTCAGCAGTCTGCAAACACTTTCTGTGCAGAGTTTCAAAACAGGCGTTTTCAGCCCAATACCGGCATATGGAAGAAACAGCAGAAAGCCCAGGGAAATATCTGCTTCTAAATCCAAAACGCAGCTATCTAACAGAACGGTTGTCAATGTGTGCACTCAACGTCCAGAGTTAAACCCGTGTGTGGATTCAGCAGTCTGCAAACACTTTCTGTGCAGAGTTTCAAAACAGGCGTTTTCAGCCCAATACCGGCATATGGAAGAAACAGCAGAAAGCACAGGGAAATATCTGCTTCTAAATCCAAAAAGCAGCTATCTAACAGAACGGTGGTCAATGTGTGCACTCCACTTCCAGAATTAAACCCGTGTGTGGATTCAGCAGTCTGCAAACACTTTCTGTGCAGAGTTTCAAAACAGGCGTTTTTAGCCCAATACCGGCATATGGAAGAAACAGCAGAAAGCACAGGGAAATATCTGCTTCTAAATCCAAAACGCAGCTATCTAACAGAACGGTTGTCAATGTGTGCACTCAACTTCCAGAGTTAAACCGGGTTGTGGATTCAGCAGTCTGCAAACACATTCTGTGCAGACTTTCAAAACCGGCGTTTTCAGCCCAATACCGGCATATGGAAGAAACAGCAGAAAGAACAGGGAAATATCTGCTTCTAAATCCAAAACGCAGCTATCTAACAGAACGGTTGTCAATGTGTGCACTCAAGTTCCAGAGTTAAACCGGTGTTTGGATTCAGCAGTCTGCAAACACTTTCTGTGCAGAGTTTCAAAACAGGCGTTTTCAGCCCAATACCGGCATATGGAAGAAACAACAGAAAACACAGGGAAATATCTACTTCTAAATCCAAAACGCAGCTATCTAACAGAACGGTTGTCAATGTGTGCACTCAACTTCCAGAGTTAAACCCGTGTGTGAATTCAGCAGTCTGCAAACACTTTCTGTGCAGAGTTTCAAAACAGGCGTTTTCAGCCCAATACCGGCATATGGAAGAAACAGCAGAAAGCACAGGGAAATATCTGCTTCTAAATCCAAAACGCAGCTATCTAACAGAACGGTTGTCAATGTGTGCACTCCACTTCCAGAATTAAACCGGTGTGTGGATTCAGCAGTCTGCAAACACTTTCTGTTCAGAGTTTCAAAACAGGCGTTTTCAGCCCAATACCGGCATATGGAAGAAGCAGCAGAAAGCACAGGGAAATATCTGCTTCTAAATCCAAAACGCAGCTATCTAACAGAACGGTTGTCAATGTGTGCACTCAACTTCTAGAGTTAAACCCGTGTGTGGATTCAGCAGTCTGCAAACACTTTCTGTGCAGAGTTTCAAAACCGGCGTTTTCAGCCCAATACCGGCATATGGAAGAATCAGCAGAAAGCACAGGGAAATATCTGCTTCTAAATCCAAAACGCAGCTATCTAACAGAACGGTTGTCAATGTGTGCACTCCACTTCCAGAGTTAAACCCGTGTGTGGATTCAGCAGTCTGCAAACACTTTCTGTGCAGAGTTTCAAAACAGGCGTTTTCAGCCCAATACCGGCATAT
This sequence comes from Aotus nancymaae, assembly GCF_030222135.1. Lineage (NCBI taxonomy): Eukaryota > Metazoa > Chordata > Mammalia > Primates > Aotidae > Aotus > Aotus nancymaae. The sequence goes on from NW_026988710.1 coordinate 63,072, forward strand.
GGAAGAAACAGCAGAAAGCACAGGGAAATATCTGCTTCTAAATCCAAAACGCAGCTATCTAACAGAACGGTTGTCAATGTGTGCACTCAACTTCCAGAGTTAAACCCGTGTGTGGATTCAGCAGTCTGCATACACTTTCTGTGCAGAGTTTCAAAACAGGCGTTTTCAGCCCAATACCGGCATATGGAAGAAACAGCAGAAAGAACAGGGAAATATCTGCTTCTAAATCCAAAACGCAGCTATCTAACAGAACGGTTGTCAATGTGTGCACTCCACTTCCAGAGTTAAACCCGTGTGTGGATTCAGCAGTCTGCAAACACTTTCTGTGCAGAGATTCAAAACAGGCGTTTTCAGCCCAATACCGGCATATGGAAGAAACAGCAGAAAGCACAGGGAAATATCTGCTTCTAAATCCAAAACGCAGCTATCTAACAGAACGGTTGTCAATGTGTGCACTCAACTTCCAGAGTTAAACCAGTGTGTGAACTCAGCAGTCTGCAAACCCTTTCTGTGCAGAGTTTCAAAACAGGCGTTTTCAGCCCAATACCGGCATATGGAAGAAACAGCAGAAAGCACAGGGAAATATCTGCTTCTAAATCCAAAACGCAGCTATCTAACAGAACGGTTGTCAATGTGTGCACTCAACTTCCAGAGTTAAACCCGTGTGTGGATTCAGCAGTCTGCATACACTTTCTGTGCAGAGTTTCAAAACAGGCGTTTTCAGCCCAATACCGGCATATGGAAGAAACAGCAGAAAGAACAGGGAAATATCTGCTTCTAAATCCAAAACGCAGCTATCTAACAGAACGGTTGTCAATGTGTGCACTCCACTTCCAGAGTTAAACCCGTGTGTGGATTCAGCAGTCTGCAAACACTTTCTGTGCAGAGTTTCAAAACAGGCGTTTTCAGCCCAATACCGGCATATGGAAGAAACAGCAGAAAGCACAGGGAAATATCTGCTTCTAAATCCAAAACGCAGCTATCTAACAGAACGGTTGTCAATGTGTGCACTCAACTTCCAGAGTTAAACCAGTGTGTGAATTCAGCAGTCTGCAAACCCTTTCTGTGCAGAGTTTCAAAACAGGCGTTTTCAGCCCAATACCGGCATATGGAAGAAACAGCAGAAAGCACAGGGAAATATCTGCTTCTAAATCCAAAACGCAGCTATCTAACAGAACGGTTGTCAATGTGTGCACTCCACTTCCAGAGTTAAACCAGTGTGTGGATTCAGCAGTCTGCAAACACTTTCTGTGCAGAGTTTCAAAACAGGCGTTTTCAGCCCAATACCGGCATATGGAAGAAACAGCAGAAAGCACAGGGAAATATCTGCTTCTAAATCCAAAACGCAGCTATCTAACAGAACGGTTGTCAATGTGTGCACTCCACTTCCAGAATTAAACCGGTGTGTGGATTCAGCAGTCTGCAAACACTTTCTGTGAAGAGTTTCAAAACAGGCGTTTTCAGCCCAATACCGGCATATGGAAGAAACAGCAGAAAGCACAGGGAAATATCTGCTTCTAAATCCAAAACGCAGCTATCTAACAGAACGGTTGTCAATGTGTGCACTCCACTTCCAGAGTTAAACCCGTGTGTGGATTCAGCAGTCTGCAAACACTTTCTGTGCAGAGTTTCAAAACCGGCGTTTTCAGCCCAATACCGGCATATGGAAGAATCAGCAGAAAGCACAGGGAAATATCTGCTTCTAAATCCAAAACGCAGCTATCTAACAGAACGGTTGTCAATGTGTGCACTCCACTTCCAGAGTTAAACCCGTGTGTGGATTCAGCAGTCTGCAAACACTTTCTGTGCAGAGTTTCAAAACAGGCGTTTTCAGCCCAATACCGGCATATGGAAGAAACAGCAGAAAGCACAGGGAAATATCTGCTTCTAAATCCAAAACGCAGCTATCTAACAGAACGGTTGTCAATGTGTGCACTCCACTTCCAGAATTAAACCGGTGTGTGGATTCAGCAGTCTGCAAACACTTTCTGTGCAGAGTTTCAAAACAGGCGTTTTCAGCCCAATACCGGCATATGGAAGAAACAGCAGAAAGCACAGGGAAATATCTGCTTCTAAATCCAAAACGCAGCTATCTAACAGAACGGTTGTCAATGTGTGCACTCAACTTCCAGAGTTAAACCCGTGTGTGGATTCAGCAGTCTGCAAACACTTTCTGTGCAGAGTTTCAAAACAGCCGTTTTCAGCCCAATACCGGCATATGGAAGAAACAGCAGAAAGCCCAGGGAAATATCTGCTTCTAAATCCAAAACGCAGCTATCTAACAGAACGGTTGTCAATGTGTGCACTCAACGTCCAGAGTTAAACCCGTGTGTGGATTCAGCAGTCTGCAAACACTTTCTGTGCAGAGTTTCAAAACAGGCGTTTTCAGCCCAATACCGGCATATGGAAGAAACAGCAGAAAGCACAGGGAAATATCTGCTTCTAAATCCAAAACGCAGCTATCTAACAGAACGGTGGTCAATGTGTGCACTTCACTTCCAGAATTAAACCCGTGTGTGGATTCAGCAGTCTGCAAACACTTTCTGTGCAGAGTTTCAAAACAGGCTTTTTTAGCCCAATACCGGCATATGGAAGAAACAGCAGAAAGCACAGGGAAATATCTGCTTCTAAATCCAAAACGCAGCTATCTAACAGAACGGTTGTCAATGTGTGCACTCAACTTCCAGAGTTAAACCCGTGTGTGAATTCAGCAGTCTGCAAACACTTTCTGTGCAGAGTTTCAAAACAGGCGTTTTCAGCCCAATACCGGCATATGGAAGAAACAGCAGAAAGCACAGGGAAATATCTGCTTCTAAATCCAAAACGCAGCTATCTAACAGAACGGTTGTCAATGTGTGCACTCAACTTCCAGAGTTAAACCATTGTGTGGATTCAGCAGTCTGCAAACACTTTCTGTGCAGAGTTTCAAAACAGGCGTTTTCAGCCCAATACCGGCATATGGAAGAAACAGCAGAAAGCACTGGGAAATATCTGCTTCTAAATCCAAAACGCAGCTATCTAACAGAACGGTTGTCAATGTGTGCACTCAACTTCCAGAGTTAAACCCGTGTGTGGATTCAGCAGTCTGCAAACACTTTCTGTGCAGAGTTTCAAAACAGGCGTTTTCAGCCCAATACCGGCATATGGAAGAAACAGCAGAAAGCCCAGGGAAATATCTGCTTCTAAATCCAAAAAGCAGCTATCTAACAGAACGGTTGTCAATGTGTGCACTCAACGTCCAGAGTTAAACCCGTGTGTGGATTCAGCAGTCTGCAAACACTTTCTGTGCAGAGTTTCAAAACAGGCGTTTTCAGCCCAATACCGGCATATGGAAGAAACAGCAGAAAGCACAGGGAAATATCTGCTTCTAAATCCAAAAAGCAGCTATCTAACAGAACGGTGGTCAATGTGTGCACTCCACTTCCAGAATTAAACCCGTGTGTGGATTCAGCAGTCTGCAAACACTTTCTGTGCAGAGTTTCAAAACAGGCGTTTTTAGCCCAATACCGGCATATGGAAGAAACAGCAGAAAGCACAGGGAAATATCTGCTTCTAAATCCAAAACGCAGCTATCTAACAGAACGGTTGTCAATGTGTGCACTCAACTTCCAGAGTTAAACCGGGTTGTGGATTCAGCAGTCTGCAAACACTTTCTGTGCAGACTTTCAAAACCGGCGTTTTCAGCCCAATACCGGCATATGGAAGAATCAGCAGAAAGCACAGGGAAATATCTGCTTCTAAATCAAAAACGCAGCTATCTAACAGAACGGTTGTCAATGTGTGCACTCCACTTCCAGAGTTAAACCCGTGTGTGGATTCAGCAGTCTGCAAACACTTTCTGTGCAGAGTTTCAAAACAGGCGTTTTCAGCCCAATACCGGCATATGGAAGAAACAGCAGAAAGCACAGGGAAATATCTGCTTCTAAATCCAAAACGCAGCTCTCTAACAGAACGGTTGTCAATGTGTGCACTCAACTTCCAGAGTTAAACCCGTGTGTGAATTCAGCAGTCTGCAAACACTTTCTGTGCAGAGTTTCAAAACAGGCGTTTTCAGCCCAATACCGGCATATGGAAGAAACAGCAGAAAGCACAGGGAAATATCTGCTTCTAAATCCAAAACGCAGCAATCTAACAGAACGGTTGTCAATGTGTGCACTCCACTTCCAGAGTTAAACCCGTGTGTGGATTCAGCAGTCTGCAAACACTTTCTGTGCAGAGTTTCAAAACAGGCGTTTTCAGCCCAATACCGGCATATGGAAGAAACAGCAGAAAGCACAGGGAAATATCTGCTTCTAAATCCAAAACGCGGCTATCTAACAGAACGGTTGTCAATGTGTGCACTCCACTTCCAGAGTTAAACCCGTGTGTGGATTCAGCAGTCTGCAAACACATTCTGTGCAGAGTTTCAAAACAGGCGTTTTCAGCCCAATACCGGCATATGGAAGAAACAGCAGAAAGCACAGGGAAATATCTGCTTCTAAATCCAAAACGCAGCTATCTAACAGAACGGTTGTCAATGTGTGCACTCAACTTCCAGAGTTAAACCCGAGTGTGGATTCGGCACTCTGCAAACAATTTCTGTGCAGAGTTTCAAAACAGGCGTTTTCAGCCCAATACCGGCATATGGAAGAAACAGCAGAAAGCACAGGGAAATATCTGCTTCTAAATCCAAAACGCAGCTTTCTAACAGAACGGTTGTCAATGTGTGCACTCAACTTCCAGAGTTAAACCCGTGTGTGGATTCAGAAGTCTGCAAACACTTTCTGTGCAGAGTTTCAAAAAAGGCGTTTTCAGCGCAATACCGGCATATGGAAGAAAGAGCAGAAAGCACAGGGAAGTATCTGCTTCTAAATCCAAAACGCAGCTATCTAACAGAACGGTTGTCAGTGTGTGCACTCAACTTCCAGAGTTAAACCCGTGTTTGGATTCAGCAGTCTGCAAACACTTTCTGTGCAGAGTTTCAAAACAGGCGTTTTCAGCCCAATACCGGCATATGGAAGAAACAGCAGAAAGCACAGGGAAATATCTGCTTCTAAATCCAAAACGCAGCTATCTAACAGAACGGTTGTCAATGTGTTCACTCAACTTCCAGAGTTAAAGCCGTGTGTGGATTCAGCAGTCTGCAAACACTTTCTGTGCAGAGTTTCAAAACAGGCGTTTTCAGCCCAATACCGGCATATGGAAGAAACAGCAGAAAGCACAGGGAAATATCTGCTTCTAAATCCAAAACGCAGCTATCTAACAGAACGGTTGTCAATGTGTGCACTCAAGTTCCAGAGTTAAACCCGTGTTTGGATTCAGCAGTCTGCTAACACTTTCTGTGCAGAGTTTTAAAACAGGCGTTTTCAGCCCAATACCGGCATATGGAAGAAACAGCAGAAAGCACAGGGAAATATCTGCTTCTAAATCCAAAACGCAGCTATCTAACAGAACGGTTGTCAATGTGTGCACTCAACTTCCAGAGTTAAACCAGTGTGTGAATTCAGCAGTCTGCAAACACTTTCTGTGCAGAGTTTCAAAACAGGCGTTTTCAGCCCAATACCGGCATATGGAAGAAACAGCAGAAAGCACAGGGAAATATCTGCTTCTAAATCCAAAACGCAGCTATCTAACAGAACGGTTGTCAATGTGTGCACTCCACTTCCAGAATTAAACCGGTGTGTGGATTCAGCAGTCTGCAAACACTTTCTGTGCAGAGTTTCAAAACAGGCGTTTTCAGCCCAATACCGGCATATGGAAGAAACAGCAGAAAGCACAGGGAAATATCTGCTTCTAAATCCAAAACGCAGCTATCTAACAGAACGGTTGTCAATGTGTGCACTCAACTTCCAGAGTTAAACCCGTGTGTGAATTCAGCAGTCTGCAAACACTTTCTGTGCAGAGTTTCAAAACAGGCGTTTTCAGCCCAATACCGGCATATGGAAGAAACAGCAGAAAGCACAGGGAAATATCTGCTTCTAAATCCAAAACGCAGCTATCTAACAGAACGGTTGTCAATGTGTGCACTCAACTTCCAGAGTTAAACCATTGTGTGGATTCAGCAGTCTGCAAACACTTTCTGTGCAGAGTTTCAAAACAGGCGTTTTCAGCCCAATACCGGCATATGGAAGAAACAGCAGAAAGCACAGGGAAATATCTGCTTCTAAATCCAAAACGCAGCTATCTAACAGAACGGTTGTCAATGTGTGCACTCAAGTTCCAGAGTTAAACCCGTGTTTGGATTCAGCAGTCTGCAAACACTTTCTGTGCAGAGTTTCAAAACAGGCGTTTTCAGCCCAATACCGGCATATGGAAGAAACAGCAGAAAGCACAGGGAAATATCTGCTTCTAAATCCAAAACGCAGCTATCTAACAGAACGGTTGTCAATGTGTGCACTCAACTTCCATAGTTAAACCCGTGTGTGGATTCAGCAGTCTGCAAACACTTTCTGTGCAGAGTTTCAAAACAGGCGTTTTCAGCCCAATACCGGCATATGGAAGAAACAGCAGAAAGCCCAGGGAAATATCTGCTTCTAAATCCAAAACGCAGCTATCTAACAGAACGGTTGTCAATGTGTCCACTCAACGTCCAGAGTTAACCCGTGTGTGGATTCAGCAGTCTGCAAACACTTTCTGTGCAGAGTTTCAAAACAGGCGTTTTCAGCCCAATACCGGCATATGGAAGAAACAGCAGAAAGCACAGGGAAATATCTGCTTCTAAATCCAAAAAGCAGCTATCTAACAGAACGGTGGTCAATGTGTGCACTCCACTTCCAGAATTAAACCCGTGTGTGGATTCAGCAGTCTGCAAACACTTTCTGTGCAGAGTTTCAAAACAGGCGTTTTTAGCCCAATACCGGCATATGGAAGAAACAGCAGAAAGCACAGGGAAATATCTGCTTCTAAATCCAAAACGCAGCTATCTAACAGAACGGTTGTCAATGTGTGCACTCAACTTCCAGAGTTAAACCGGGTTGTGGATTCAGCAGTCTGCAAACACTTTCTGTGCAGACTTTCAAAACCGGCGTTTTCAGCCCAATACCGGCATATGGAAGAATCAGCAGAAAGCACAGGGAAATATCTGCTTCTAAATCCAAAACGCAGCTATCTAACAGAACGGTTGTCAATGTGTGCACTCCACTTCCAGAGTTAAACCCGTGTGTGGATTCAGCAGTCTGCAAACACTTTCTGTGCAGAGTTTCAAAACAGGCGTTTTCAGCCCAATACCGGCATATGGAAGAAACAGCAGAAAGCACAGGGAAATATCTGCTTCTAAATCCAAAACGCAGCTCTCTAACAGAACGGTTGTCAATGTGTGCACTCAACTTCCAGAGTTAAACCCGTGTGTGAATTCAGCAGTCTGCAAACACTTTCTGTGCAGAGTTTCAAAACAGGCGTTTTCAGCCCAATACCGGCATATGGAAGAAACAGCAGAAAGCACAGGGAAATATCTGCTTCTAAATCCAAAACGCAGCAATCTAACAGAACGGTTGTCAATGTGTGCACTCCACTTCCAGAGTTAAATCCGTGTGTGGATTCAGCAGTCTGCAAACACTTTCTGTGCAGAGTTTCAAAACAGGCGTTTTCAGCCCAATACCGGCATATGGAAGAAACAGCAGAAAGCACAGGGAAATATCTGCTTCTAAATCCAAAAGGCAGCTATCTAACAGAACGGTTGTCAATGTGTGCACTCCACTTCCAGAGTTAAACCCGTGTGTGGATTCAGCAGTCTGCAAACACATTCTGTGCAGAGTTTCAAAACAGGCGTTTTCAGCCCAATACCGGCATATGGAAGAAACAGCAGAAAGCACAGGGAAATATCTGCTTCTAAATCCAAAACGCAGCTATCTAACAGAACGGTTGTCAATGTGTGCACTCAACTTCCAGAGTTAAACCCGAGTGTGGATTCGGCACTCTGCAAACAATTTCTGTGCAGAGTTTCAAAACAGGCGTTTTCAGCCCAATACCGGCATATGGAAGAAACAGCAGAAAGCCCAGGGAAATATCTGCTTCTAAATCCAAAACGCAGCTATCTAACAGAACGGTTGTCAATGTGTGCACTCAAGTTCCAGAGTTAAACCCGTGTGTGGATTCAGCAGTCTGCAAACACTTTCTGTGCAGAGTTTCAAAACAGGCGTTTTCAGCGCAATACCGGCATATGGAAGAAAGAGCAGAAAGCACAGGGAAGTATCTGCTTCTAAATCCAAAACGCAGCTATCTAACAGAACGGTTGTCAATGTGTGCACTCAACTTCCAGAGTTAAACCCGTGTGTGGATTCAGCAGTCTGCAAACACTTTCTGTGCAGAGTTTCAAAACAGGCGTTTTCAGCCCAATACCGGCATATGGAAGAAACAGCAGAAAGCCCAGGGAAATATCTGCTTCTAAATCCAAAACGCAGCTATCTAACAGAACGGTTGTCAATGTGTGCACTCAACGTCCAGAGTTAAACCCGTGTGTGGATTCAGCAGTCTGCAAACACTTTCTGTGCAGAGTTTCAAAACAGGCGTTTTCAGCCCAATACCGGCATATGGAAGAAACAGCAGAAAGCACAGGGAAATATCTGCTTCTAAATCCAAAACGCAGCTATCTAACAGAACGGTGGTCAATGTGTGCACTTCACTTCCAGAATTAAACCCGTGTGTGGATTCAGCAGTCTGCAAACACTTTCTGTGCAGAGTTTCAAAACAGGCTTTTTTAGCCCAATACCGGCATATGGAAGAAACAGCAGAAAGCACAGGGAAATATCTGCTTCTAAATCCAAAACGCAGCTATCTAACAGAACGGTTGTCAATGTGTGCACTCAACTTCCAGAGTTAAACCCGTGTGTGAATTCAGCAGTCTGCAAACACTTTCTGTGCAGAGTTTCAAAACAGGCGTTTTCAGCCCAATACCGGCATATGGAAGAAACAGCAGAAAGCACAGGGAAATATCTGCTTCTAAATCCAAAACGCAGCTATCTAACAGAACGGTTGTCAATGTGTGCACTCAACTTCCAGAGTTAAACCATTGTGTGGATTCAGCAGTCTGCAAACACTTTCTGTGCAGAGTTTCAAAACAGGCGTTTTCAGCCCAATACCGGCATATGGAAGAAACAGCAGAAAGCACAGGGAAATATCTGCTTCTAAATCCAAAACGCAGCTATCTAACAGAACGGTTGTCAATGTGTGCACTCAAGTTCCAGAGTTAAACCCGTGTTTGGATTCAGCAGTCTGCAAACACTTTCTGTGCAGAGTTTCAAAACAGGCGTTTTCAGCCCAATACCGGCATATGGAAGAAACAGCAGAAAGCACAGGGAAATATCTGCTTCTAAATCCAAAACGCAGCTATCTAACAGAACGGTTGTCAATGTGTGCACTCAACTTCCAGAGTTAAACCCGTGTGTGGATTCAGCAGTCTGCAAACACTTTCTGTGCAGAGTTTCAAAACAGGCGTTTTCAGCCCAATACCGGCATATGGAAGAAACAGCAGAAAGCCCAGGGAAATATCTGCTTCTAAATCCAAAACGCAGCTATCTAACAGAACGGTTGTCAATGTGTCCACTCAACGTCCAGAGTTAACCCGTGTGTGGATTCAGCAGTCTGCAAACACTTTCTGTGCAGAGTTTCAAAACAGGCGTTTTCAGCCCAATACCGGCATATGGAAGAAACAGCAGAAAGCACAGGGAAATATCTGCTTCTAAATCCAAAAAGCAGCTATCTAACAGAACGGTGGTCAATGTGTGCACTCCACTTCCAGAATTAAACCCGTGTGTGGATTCAGCAGTCTGCAAACACTTTCTGTGCAGAGTTTCAAAACAGGCGTTTTTAGCCCAATACCGGCATATGGAAGAAACAGCAGAAAGCACAGGGAAATATCTGCTTCTAAATCCAAAACGCAGCTATCTAACAGAACGGTTGTCAATGTGTGCACTCAACTTCCAGAGTTAAACCGGGTTGTGGATTCAGCAGTCTGCAAACACTTTCTGTGCAGACTTTCAAAACCGGCGTTTTCAGCCCAATACCGGCATATGGAAGAATCAGCAGAAAGCACAGGGAAATATCTGCTTCTAAATCCAAAACGCAGCTATCTAACAGAACGGTTGTCAATGTGTGCACTCCACTTCCAGAGTTAAACCCGTGTGTGGATTCAGCAGTCTGCAAACACTTTCTGTGCAGAGTTTCAAAACAGGCGTTTTCAGCCCAATACCGGCATATGGAAGAAACAGCAGAAAGCACAGGGAAATATCTGCTTCTAAATCCAAAACGCAGCTCTCTAACAGAACGGTTGTCAATGTGTGCACTCAACTTCCAGAGTTAAACCCGTGTGTGAATTCAGCAGTCTGCAAACACTTTCTGTGCAGAGTTTCAAAACAGGCGTTTTCAGCCCAATACCGGCATATGGAAGAAACAGCAGAAAGCACAGGGAAATATCTGCTTCTAAATCCAAAACGCAGCAATCTAACAGAACGGTTGTCAATGTGTGCACTCCACTTCCAGAGTTAAATCCGTGTGTGGATTCAGCAGTCTGCAAACACTTTCTGTGCAGAGTTTCAAAACAGGCGTTTTCAGCCCAATACCGGCATATGGAAGAAACAGCAGAAAGCACAGGGAAATATCTGCTTCTAAATCCAAAAGGCAGCTATCTAACAGAACGGTTGTCAATGTGTGCACTCCACTTCCAGAGTTAAACCCGTGTGTGGATTCAGCAGTCTGCAAACACATTCTGTGCAGAGTTTCAAAACAGGCGTTTTCAGCCCAATACCGGCATATGGAAGAAACAGCAGAAAGCACAGGGAAATATCTGCTTCTAAATCCAAAACGCAGCTATCTAACAGAACGGTTGTCAATGTGTGCACTCAACTTCCAGAGTTAAACCCGAGTGTGGATTCGGCACTCTGCAAACAATTTCTGTGCAGAGTTTCAAAACAGGCGTTTTCAGCCCAATACCGGCATATGGAAGAAACAGCAGAAAGCCCAGGGAAATATCTGCTTCTAAATCCAAAACGCAGCTATCTAACAGAACGGTTGTCAATGTGTGCACTCAAGTTCCAGAGTTAAACCCGTGTGTGGATTCAGCAGTCTGCAAACACTTTCTGTGCAGAGTTTCAAAACAGGCGTTTTCAGCGCAATACCGGCATATGGAAGAAAGAGCAGAAAGCACAGGGAAGTATCTGCTTCTAAATCCAAAACGCAGCTATCTAACAGAACGGTTGTCAATGTGTGCACTCAACTTCCAGAGTTAAACCCGTGTGTGGATTCAGCAGTCTGCAAACACTTTCTGTGCAGAGTTTCAAAACAGGCGTTTTCAGCCCAATACCGGCATATGGAAGAAACAGCAGAAAGCCCAGGGAAATATCTGCTTCTAAATCCAAAACGCAGCTATCTAACAGAACGGTTGTCAATGTGTGCACTCAACGTCCAGAGTTAAACCCGTGTGTGGATTCAGCAGTCTGCAAACACTTTCTGTGCAGAGTTTCAAAACAGGCGTTTTCAGCCCAATACCGGCATATGGAAGAAACAGCAGAAAGCACAGGGAAATATCTGCTTCTAAATCCAAAACGCAGCTATCTAACAGAACGGTGGTCAATGTGTGCACTTCACTTCCAGAATTAAACCCGTGTGTGGATTCAGCAGTCTGCAAACACTTTCTGTGCAGAGTTTCAAAACAGGCTTTTTTAGCCCAATACCGGCATATGGAAGAAACAGCAGAAAGCACAGGGAAATATCTGCTTCTAAATCCAAAACGCAGCTATCTAACAGAACGGTTGTCAATGTGTGCACTCAACTTCCAGAGTTAAACCCGTGTGTGAATTCAGCAGTCTGCAAACACTTTCTGTGCAGAGTTTCAAAACAGGCGTTTTCAGCCCAATACCGGCATATGGAAGAAACAGCAGAAAGCACAGGGAAATATCTGCTTCTAAATCCAAAACGCAGCTATCTAACAGAACGGTTGTCAATGTGTGCACTCAACTTCCAGAGTTAAACCATTGTGTGGATTCAGCAGTCTGCAAACACTTTCTGTGCAGAGTTTCAAAACAGGCGTTTTCAGCCCAATACCGGCATATGGAAGAAACAGCAGAAAGCACAGGGAAATATCTGCTTCTAAATCCAAAACGCAGCTATCTAACAGAACGGTTGTCAATGTGTGCACTCAAGTTCCAGAGTTAAACCCGTGTTTGGATTCAGCAGTCTGCAAACACTTTCTGTGCAGAGTTTCAAAACAGGCGTTTTCAGCCCAATACCGGCACATGGAAGAAACAGCAGAAAGCACAGGGAAATATCTGCTTCTAAATCCAAAACGCAGCTATCTAACAGAACGGTTGTCAATGTGTGCACTCAACTTCCAGAGTTAAACCCGTGTGTGGATTCAGCAGTCTGCAAACACTTTCTGTGCAGAGTTTCAAAACAGGCGTTTTCAGCCCAATACCGGCATATGGAAGAAACAGCAGAAAGCCCAGGGAAATATCTGCTTCTAAATCCAAAACGCAGCTATCTAACAGAACGGTTGTCAATGTGTGCACTCAACGTCCAGAGTTAAACCCGTGTGTGGATTCAGCAGTCTGCAAACACTTTCTGTGCAGAGTTTCAAAACAGGCGTTTTCAGCCCAATACCGGCATATGGAAGAAACAGCAGAAAGCACAGGGAAATATCTGCTTCTAAATCCAAAAAGCAGCTATCTAACAGAACGGTGGTCAATGTGTGCACTCCACTTCCAGAATTAAACCCGTGTGTGGATTCAGCAGTCTGCAAACACTTTCTGTGCAGAGTTTCAAAACAGGCGTTTTTAGCCCAATACCGGCATATGGAAGAAACAGCAGAAAGCACAGGGAAATATCTGCTTCTAAATCCAAAACGCAGCTATCTAACAGAACGGTTGTCAATGTGTGCACTCAACTTCCAGAGTTAAACCGGGTTGTGGATTCAGCAGTCTGCAAACACTTTCTGTGCAGACTTTCAAAACCGGCGTTTTCAGCCCAATACCGGCATATGGAAGAATCAGCAGAAAGCACAGGGAAATATCTGCTTCTAAATCCAAAACGCAGCTATCTAACAGAACGGTTGTCAATGTGTGCACTCAACTTCCAGAGTTAAACCCGAGTGTGGATTCGGCACTCTGCAAACAATTTCGGTGCAGAGTTTCAAAACAGGCGTTTTCAGCCCAATACCGGCATATGGAAGAAACAGCAGAAAGCACAGGGAAATATCTGCTTCTAAATCCAAAACGCAGCTTTCTAACAGAACGGTTGTCAATGTGTGCACTCCACTTCCAGAGTTAAACCCGTGTGTGGATTCAGCAGTCTGCAAACACTTTCTGTGCAGAGTTTCAAAACAGGCGTTTTCAGCCCAATACCGGCATATGGAAGAAAGAGCAGAAAGCACAGGGAAGTATCTGCTTCTAAATCCAAAACGCAGCTATCTAACAGAACGGTTGTCAGTGTGTGCACTCAACTTCCAGAGTTAAACCCGTGTTTGGATTCAGCAGTCTGCAAACACTTTCTGTGCAGAGTTTCAAAACAGGCGTTTTCAGCCCAATACCGGCATATGGAAGAAACAGCAGAAAGCACAGGGAAATATCTGCTTCTAAATCCAAAACGCAGCTATCTAACAGAACGGTTGTCAATGTGTTCACTCAACTTCCAGAGTTAAAGCCGTGTGTGGATTCAGCAGTCTGCAAACACTTTCTGTGCAGAGTTTCAAAACAGGCGTTTTCAGCCCAATACCGGCATATGGAAGAAACAGCAGAAAGCACAGGGAAATATCTGCTTCTAAATCCAAAACGCAGCTATCTAACAGAACGGTTGTCAATGTGTGCACTCAAGTTCCAGAGTTAAACCCGTGTTTGGATTCAGCAGTCTGCTAACACTTTCTGTGCAGAGTTTTAAAACAGGCGTTTTCAGCCCAATACCGGCATATGGAAGAAACAGCAGAAAGCACAGGGAAATATCTGCTTCTAAATCCAAAACGCAGCTATCTAACAGAACGGTTGTCAATGTGTGCACTCCACTTCCAGAATTAAACCCGTGTGTGGATTCAGCAGTCTGCAAACACTTTCTGTGCAGAGTTTCAAAACAGGCGTTTTCAGCCCAATACCGGCATATGGAAGAAACAGCAGAAAGCACAGGGAAATATCTGCTTCTAAATCCAAAACGCAGCTATCTAACAGAACGGTTGTCAATGTGTGCACTCAGGTTCCAGAGTTAAACCCGTGTTTGGATTCAGCAGTCTGCAAACACTTTCTGTGCAGAGTTTCAAAACAGGCGTTTTCAGCCTAATACCGGCATATGGAAGAAACAGCAGAAAGCACAGGGAAATATCTGCTTCTAAATCCAAAACGCAGCTATCTAACAGAACGGTTGTCAATGTGTGCACTCAACTTCCAGAGTTAAACCCGAGTGTGGATTCGGCACTCTGCAAACAATTTCTGTGCAGAGTTTCAAAACAGGCGTTTTCAGCCCAATACCGGCATATGGAAGAAACAGCAGAAAGCCCAGGGAAATATCTGCTTCTAAATCCAAGACGCAGCTATCTAACAGAACGGTTGTCAATGTGTGCACTCAACTTCCAGAGTTAAACCCGTGTGTGGATTCAGCAGTCTGCAAACACTTTCTGTGCAGAGTTTCAAAACAGGCGTTTTCAGCGCAATACCGGCATATGGAAGAAAGAGCAGAAAGCACAGGGAAGTATCTGCTTCTAAATCCAAAACGCAGCTATCTAACAGAACGGTTGTCAATGTGTGCACTCAAGTTCCAGAGTTAAACCCGTGTTTGGATTCAGCAGTCTGCAAACACTTTCTGTGCAGAGTTTCAAAACAGGCGTTTTCAGCCTAATACCGGCATATGGAAGAAACAGCAGAAAGCACAGGGAAATATCTGCTTCTAAATCCAAAACGCAGCTATCTAACAGAACGGTTGTCAATGTGTGCACTCAACTTCCAGAGTTAAACCCATGTGTGAATTCAGCAGTCTGCAAACACTTTCTGTGCAGAGTTTCAAAACAGGCGTTTTCAGCCCAATACCGGCATATGGAAGAAACAGCAGAAAGCACAGGGAAATATCTGCTTCTAAATCCAAAACGCAGCTATCTAACAGAACGGTTGTCAATGTGTGCACTCAACTTCCAGAGTTAAACCCGTGTGTGGATTCAGCAGTCTGCAAACACTTTCTGTGCAGAGTTTCAAAACAGGCGTTTTCAGCCCAATACCGGCATATGGAAGAAACAGCAGAAAGCACAGGGAAATATCTGCTTCTAAATCCAAAACGCAGCTATCTAACAGAACGGTTGTCAATGTGTGCACTCAAGTTCCAGAGTTAAACCCGTGTTTGGATTCAGCCGTCTGCAAACACTTTCTGTGCAGAGTTTCAAAACAGGCGTTTTCAGCCCAATACCGGCATATGGAAGAAACAGCAGAAAGCACAGGGAAATATCTGCTTCTAAATCCAAAACGCAGCTATCTAACAGAACGGTTGTCAATGTGTGCACTCAAGTTCCAGAGTTAAACCCGTGTTTGGATTCAGCAGTCTGCAAACACTTTCTGTGCAGAGTTTCAAAACAGGCGTTTTCAGCCCAATACCGGCATATGGAAGAAACAGCAGAAAGCCCAGGGAAATATCTGCTTCTAAATCCAAAACGCAGCTATCTAACAGAACGGTTGTCAATGTGTGCACTCAACGTCCAGAGTTAAACCCGTGTGTGGATTCAGCAGTCTGCAAACACTTTCTGTGCAGAGTTTCAAAACAGGCGTTTTCAGCCCAATACCGGCATATGGAAGAAACAGCAGAAAGCACAGGGAAATATCTGCTTCTAAATCCAAAAAGCAGCTATCTAACAGAACGGTGGTCAATGTGTGCACTCCACTTCCAGAACTAAACCCGTGTGTGGATTCAGCAGTCTGCAAACACTTTCTGTACAGAGTTTCAAAACAGGCGTTTTTAGCCCAATACCGGCATATGGAAGAAACAGCAGAAAGCCCAGGGAAATATCTGCTTCTAAATCCAAAACGCAGCTATCTAACAGAACGGTTGTCAATGTGTGCACTCAACTTCCAGAGTTAAACCCGGTTGTGGATTCAGCAGTCTGCAAACACTTTCTGTGCAGACTTTCAAAACCGGCGTTTTCAGCCCAATACCGGCATATGGAAGAATCAGCAGAAAGCACAGGGAAATATCTGCTTCTAAATCCAAAACGCAGCTATCTAACAGAACGGTTGTCAATGTGTGCACTCAAGTTCCAGAGTTAAACCCGTGTTTGGATTCAGCAGTCTGCAAACACTTTCTGTGCAGAGTTTCAAAACAGGCGTTTTCAGCCCAATACCGGCATATGGAAGAAACAGCAGAAAGCACAGGGAAATATCTGCTTCTAAATCCAAAACGCAGCTCTCTAACAGAACGGTTGTCAATGTGTGCACTCAACTTCCAGAGTTAAACCCGTGTGTGAATTCAGCAGTCTGCAAACACTTTCTGTGCAGAGTTTCAAAACAGGCGTTTTCAGCCCAATACCGGCATATGGAAGAAACAGCAGAAAGCACAGGGAAATATCTGCTTCTAAATCCAAAACGCAGCAATCTAACAGAACGGTTGTCAATGTGTGCACTCCACTTCCAGAGTTAAACCCGTGTGTGGATTCAGCAGTCTGCAAACACTTTCTGTGCAGAGTTTCAAAACAGGCGTTTTCAGCCCAATACCGGCATATGGAAGAAACAGCAGAAAGCACAGGGAAATATCTGCTTCTAAATCCAAAACGCAGCTATCTAACAGAACGGTTGTCAATGTGTGCACTCCACTTCCAGAGTTAAACCCGTGTGTGGATTCAGCAGTCTGCAAACACATTCTGTGCAGAGTTTCAAAACAGGCGTTTTCAGCCCAATACCGGCATATGGAAGAAACAGCAGAAAGCCCAGGGAAATATCTGCTTCTAAATCCAAAACGCAGCTATCTAACAGAACGGTTGTCAATGTGTGCACTCAACTTCCAGAGTTAAACCCGAGTGTGGATTCGGCACTCTGCAAACAATTTCTGTGCAGAGTTTCAAAACAGGCGTTTTCAGCCCAATACCGGCATATGGAAGAATCAGCAGAAAGCACAGGGAAATATCTGCTTCTAAATCCAAAACGCAGCTTTCTAACAGAACGGTTGTCAATGTGTGCACTCAACTTCCAGAGTTAAACCCGTGTGTGGATTCAGCAGTCTGCAAACACTTTCTGTGCAGAGTTTCAAAACAGGCGTTTTCAGCGCAATACCGGCATATGGAAGAAAGAGCAGAAAGCACAGGGAAGTATCTGCTTCTAAATCCAAAACGCAGCTATCTAACAGAACGGTTGTCAGTGTGTGCACTCAACTTCCAGAGTTAAACCCGTGTTTGGATTCAGCAGTCTGCAAACACTTTCTGTGCAGAGTTTCAAAACAGGCGTTTTCAGCCCAATACCGGCATATGGAAGAAACAGCAGAAAGCACAGGGAAATATCTGCTTCTAAATCCAAAACGCAGCTATCTAACAGAACGGTTGTCAATGTGTTCACTCAACTTCCAGAGTTAAAGCCGTGTGTGGATTCAGCAGTCTGCAAACACTTTCTGTGCAGAGTTTCAAAACAGGCGTTTTCAGCCCAATACCGGCATATGGAAGAAACAGCAGAAAGCACAGGGAAATATCTGCTTCTAAATCCAAAACGCAGCTATCTAACAGAACGGTTGTCAATGTGTGCACTCAAGTTCCAGAGTTAAACCCGTGTTTGGATTCAGCAGTCTGCTAACACTTTCTGTGCAGAGTTTTAAAACAGGCGTTTTCAGCCCAATACCGGCATATGGAAGAAACAGCAGAAAGCACAGGGAAATATCTGCTTCTAAATCCAAAACGCAGCTATCTAACAGAACGGTTGTCAATGTGTGCACTCAACTTCCAGAGTTAAACCAGTGTGTGAATTCAGCAGTCTGCAAACACTTTCTGTGCAGAGTTTCAAAACAGGCGTTTTCAGCCCAATACCGGCATATGGAAGAAACAGCAGAAAGCACAGGGAAATATCTGCTTCTAAATCCAAAACGCAGCTATCTAACAGAACGGTTGTCAATGTGTGCACTCCACTTCCAGAATTAAACCCGTGTGTGGATTCAGCAGTCTGCAAACACTTTCTGTGCAGAGTTTCAAAACAGGCGTTTTCAGCCCAATACCGGCATATGGAAGAAACAGCAGAAAGCACAGGGAAATATCTGCTTCTAAATCCAAAACGCAGCTATCTAACAGAACGGTTGTCAATGTGTGCACTCAAGTTCCAGAGTTAAACCCGTGTTTGGATTCAGCAGTCTGCAAACACTTTCTGTGCAGAGTTTCAAAACAGGCGTTTTCAGCCTAATACCGGCATATGGAAGAAACAGCAGAAAGCACAGGGAAATATCTGCTTCTAAATCCAAAACGCAGCTATCTAACAGAACGGTTGTCAATGTGTGCACTCAACTTCCAGAGTTAAACCCGAGTGTGGATTCGGCACTCTGCAAACAATTTCTGTGCAGAGTTTCAAAACAGGCGTTTTCAGCCCAATACCGGCATATGGAAGAAACAGCAGAAAGCCCAGGGAAATATCTGCTTCTAAATCCAAGACGCAGCTATCTAACAGAACGGTTGTCAATGTGTGCACTCAACTTCCAGAGTTAAACCCGTGTGTGGATTCAGCAGTCTGCAAACACTTTCTGTGCAGAGTTTCAAAACAGGCGTTTTCAGCGCAATACCGGCATATGGAAGAAAGAGCAGAAAGCACAGGGAAGTATCTGCTTCTAAATCCAAAACGCAGCTATCTAACAGAACGGTTGTCAATGTGTGCACTCAAGTTCCAGAGTTAAACCCGTGTTTGGATTCAGCAGTCTGCAAACACTTTCTGTGCAGAGTTTCAAAACAGGCGTTTTCAGCCTAATACCGGCATATGGAAGAAACAGCAGAAAGCACAGGGAAATATCTGCTTCTAAATCCAAAACGCAGCTATCTAACAGAACGGTTGTCAATGTGTGCACTCAACTTCCAGAGTTAAACCCGTGTGTGAATTCAGCAGTCTGCAAACACTTTCTGTGCAGAGTTTCAAAACAGGCGTTTTCAGCCCAATACCGGCATATGGAAGAAACAGCAGAAAGCACAGGGAAATATCTGCTTCTAAATCCAAAACGCAGCTATCTAACAGAACGGTTGTCAATGTGTGCACTCAACTTCCAGAGTTAAACCCGTGTGTGGATTCAGCAGTCTGCAAACACTTTCTGTGCAGAGTTTCAAAACAGGCGTTTTCAGCCCAATACCGGCATATGGAAGAAACAGCAGAAAGCACAGGGAAATATCTGCTTCTAAATCCAAAACGCAGCTATCTAACAGAACGGTTGTCAATGTGTGCACTCAAGTTCCAGAGTTAAACCCGTGTTTGGATTCAGCCGTCTGCAAACACTTTCTGTGCAGAGTTTCAAAACAGGCGTTTTCAGCCCAATACCGGCATATGGAAGAAACAGCAGAAAGCACAGGGAAATATCTGCTTCTAAATCCAAAACGCAGCTATCTAACAGAACGGTTGTCAATGTGTGCACTCAAGTTCCAGAGTTAAACCCGTGTTTGGATTCAGCAGTCTGCAAACACTTTCTGTGCAGAGTTTCAAAACAGGCGTTTTCAGCCCAATACCGGCATATGGAAGAAACAGCAGAAAGCCCAGGGAAATATCTGCTTCTAAATCCAAAACGCAGCTATCTAACAGAACGGTTGTCAATGTGTGCACTCAACGTCCAGAGTTAAACCCGTGTGTGGATTCAGCAGTCTGCAAACACTTTCTGTGCAGAGTTTCAAAACAGGCGTTTTCAGCCCAATACCGGCATATGGAAGAAACAGCAGAAAGCACAGGGAAATATCTGCTTCTAAATCCAAAAAGCAGCTATCTAACAGAACGGTGGTCAATGTGTGCACTCCACTTCCAGAACTAAACCCGTGTGTGGATTCAGCAGTCTGCAAACACTTTCTGTACAGAGTTTCAAAACAGGCGTTTTTAGCCCAATACCGGCATATGGAAGAAACAGCAGAAAGCACAGGGAAATATCTGCTTCTAAATCCAAAACGCAGCTATCTAACAGAACGGTTGTCAATGTGTGCACTCAACTTCCAGAGTTAAACCCGGTTGTGGATTCAGCAGTCTGCAAACACTTTCTGTGCAGACTTTCAAAACCGGCGTTTTCAGCCCAATACCGGCATATGGAAGAATCAGCAGAAAGCACAGGGAAATATCTGCTTCTAAATCCAAAACGCAGCTATCTAACAGAACGGTTGTCAATGTGTGCACTCAAGTTCCAGAGTTAAACCCGTGTTTGGATTCAGCAGTCTGCAAACACTTTCTGTGCAGAGTTTCAAAACAGGCGTTTTCAGCCCAATACCGGCATATGGAAGAAACAGCAGAAAGCACAGGGAAATATCTGCTTCTAAATCCAAAACGCAGCTCTCTAACAGAACGGTTGTCAATGTGTGCACTCAACTTCCAGAGTTAAACCCGTGTGTGAATTCAGCAGTCTGCAAACACTTTCTGTGCAGAGTTTCAAAACAGGCGTTTTCAGCCCAATACCGGCATATGGAAGAAACAGCAGAAAGCACAGGGAAATATCTGCTTCTAAATCCAAAACGCAGCAATCTAACAGAACGGTTGTCAATGTGTGCACTCCACTTCCAGAGTTAAACCCGTGTGTGGATTCAGCAGTCTGCAAACACTTTCTGTGCAGAGTTTCAAAACAGGCGTTTTCAGCCCAATACCGGCATATGGAAGAAACAGCAGAAAGCACAGGGAAATATCTGCTTCTAAATCCAAAACGCAGCTATCTAACAGAACGGTTGTCAATGTGTGCACTCCACTTCCAGAGTTAAACCCGTGTGTGGATTCAGCAGTCTGCAAACACATTCTGTGCAGAGTTTCAAAACAGGCGTTTTCAGCCCAATACCGGCATATGGAAGAAACAGCAGAAAGCCCAGGGAAATATCTGCTTCTAAATCCAAAACGCAGCTATCTAACAGAACGGTTGTCAATGTGTGCACTCAACTTCCAGAGTTAAACCCGAGTGTGGATTCGGCACTCTGCAAACAATTTCTGTGCAGAGTTTCAAAACAGGCGTTTTCAGCCCAATACCGGCATATGGAAGAATCAGCAGAAAGCACAGGGAAATATCTGCTTCTAAATCCAAAACGCAGCTTTCTAACAGAACGGTTGTCAATGTGTGCACTCAACTTCCAGAGTTAAACCCGTGTGTGGATTCAGCAGTCTGCAAACACTTTCTGTGCAGAGTTTCAAAACAGGCGTTTTCAGCCCAATACCGGCATATGGAAGAAAGAGCAGAAAGCACAGGGAAGTATCTGCTTCTAAATCCAAAACGCAGCTATCTAACAGAACGGTTGTCAGTGTGTGCACTCAACTTCCAGAGTTAAACCCGTGTTTGGATTCAGCAGTCTGCAAACACTTTCTGTGCAGAGTTTCAAAACAGGCGTTTTCAGCCCAATACCGGCATATGGAAGAAACAGCAGAAAGCACAGGGAAATATCTGCTTCTAAATCCAAAACGCAGCTATCTAACAGAACGGTTGTCAATGTGTTCACTCAACTTCCAGAGTTAAAGCCGTGTGTGGATTCAGCAGTCTGCAAACACTTTCTGTGCAGAGTTTCAAAACAGGCGTTTTCAGCCCAATACCGGCATATGGAAGAAACAGCAGAAAGCACAGGGAAATATCTGCTTCTAAATCCAAAACGCAGCTATCTAACAGAACGGTTGTCAATGTGTGCACTCAAGTTCCAGAGTTAAACCCGTGTTTGGATTCAGCAGTCTGCTAACACTTTCTGTGCAGAGTTTTAAAACAGGCGTTTTCAGCCCAATACCGGCATATGGAAGAAACAGCAGAAAGCACAGGGAAATATCTGCTTCTAAATCCAAAACGCAGCTATCTAACAGAACGGTTGTCAATGTGTGCACTCAACTTCCAGAGTTAAACCAGTGTGTGAATTCAGCAGTCTGCAAACACTTTCTGTGCAGAGTTTCAAAACAGGCGTTTTCAGCCCAATACCGGCATATGGAAGAAACAGCAGAAAGCACAGGGAAATATCTGCTTCTAAATCCAAAACGCAGCTATCTAACAGAACGGTTGTCAATGTGTGCACTCCACTTCCAGAATTAAACCCGTGTGTGGATTCAGCAGTCTGCAAACACTTTCTGTGCAGAGTTTCAAAACAGGCGTTTTCAGCCCAATACCGGCATATGGAAGAAACAGCAGAAAGCACAGGGAAATATCTGCTTCTAAATCCAAAACGCAGCTATCTAACAGAACGGTTGTCAATGTGTGCACTCAAGTTCCAGAGTTAAACCCGTGTTTGGATTCAGCAGTCTGCAAACACTTTCTGTGCAGAGTTTCAAAACAGGCGTTTTCAGCCTAATACCGGCATATGGAAGAAACAGCAGAAAGCACAGGGAAATATCTGCTTCTAAATCCAAAACGCAGCTATCTAACAGAACGGTTGTCAATGTGTGCACTCAACTTCCAGAGTTAAACCCGAGTGTGGATTCGGCACTCTGCAAACAATTTCTGTGCAGAGTTTCAAAACAGGCGTTTTCAGCCCAATACCGGCATATGGAAGAAACAGCAGAAAGCCCAGGGAAATATCTGCTTCTAAATCCAAAACGCAGCTATCTAACAGAACGGTTGTCAATGTGTGCACTCAACTTCCAGAGTTAAACCCGTGTGTGGATTCAGCAGTCTGCAAACACTTTCTGTGCAGAGTTTCAAAACAGGCGTTTTCAGCGCAATACCGGCATATGGAAGAAAGAGCAGAAAGCACAGGGAAGTATCTGCTTCTAAATCCAAAACGCAGCTATCTAACAGAACGGTTGTCAATGTGTGCACTCAAGTTCCAGAGTTAAACCCGTGTTTGGATTCAGCAGTCTGCAAACACTTTCTGTGTAGAGTTTCAAAACAGGCATTTTCAGCCTAATACCGGCATATGGAAGAAACAGCAGAAAGCACAGGGAAATATCTGCTTCTAAATCCAAAACGCAGCTATCTAACAGAACGGTTGTCAATGTGTGCACTCAACTTCCAGAGTTAAACCCGTGTGTGAATTCAGCAGTCTGCAAACACTTTCTGTGCAGAGTTTCAAAACAGGCGTTTTCAGCCCAATACCGGCATATGGAAGAAACAGCAGAAAGCACAGGGAAATATCTGCTTCTAAATCCAAAACGCAGCTATCTAACAAAACGATTGTCAATGTGTGCACTCAACTTCCAGAGTTAAACCCGTGTGTGGATTCAGCAGTCTGCAAACACTTTCTGTGCAGAGTTTCAAAACAGGCGTTTTCAGCCCAATACCGGCATATGGAAGAAACAGCAGAAAGCACAGGGAAATATCTGCTTCTAAATCCAAAACGCAGCTATCTAACAGAACGGTTGTCAATGTGTGCACTCAAGTTCCAGAGTTAAACCCGTGTTTGGATTCAGCCGTCTGCAAACACTTTCTGTGCAGAGTTTCAAAACAGGCGTTTTCAGCCCAATACCGGCATATGGAAGAAACAGCAGAAAGCACAGGGAAATATCTGCTTCTAAATCCAAAACGCAGCTATCTAACAGAACGGTTGTCAATGTGTGCACTCAACTTCCAGAGTTAAACCCGTGTGTGGATTCAGCAGTCTGCAAACACTTTCTGTGCAGAGTTTCAAAACAGGCGTTTTCAGCCCAATACCGGCATATGGAAGAAACAGCAGAAAGCCCAGGGAAATATCTGCTTCTAAATCCAAAACGCAGCTATCTAACAGAACGGTTGTCAATGTGTGCACTCAACGTCCAGAGTTAAACCCGTGTGTGGATTCAGCAGTCTGCAAACACTTTCTGTGCAGAGTTTCAAAACAGGCGTTTTCAGCCCAATACCGGCATATGGAAGAAACAGCAGAAAGCACAGGGAAATATCTGCTTCTAAATCCAAAACGCAGCTATCTAACAGAACGGTGGTCAATGTGTGCACTTCACTTCCAGAATTAAACCCGTGTGTGGATTCAGCAGTCTGCAAACACTTTCTGTGCAGAGTTTCAAAACAGGCGTTTTTAGCCATTACCGGCATATGGAAGAAACAGCAGAAAGCACAGGGAAATATCTGCTTCTAAATCCAAAAGGCAGCTATCTAACAGAACGGTTGTCAATGTGTGCACTCAACTTCCAGAGTTAAACCCGTGTGTGAATTCAGCAGTCTGCAAACACTTTCTGTGCAGAGTTTCAAAACAGGCGTTTTCAGCCCAATACCGGCATATGGAAGAAACAGCAGAAAGCACAGGGAAATATCTGCTTCTAAATCCAAAACGCAGCTATCTAACAGAACGGTTGTCAATGTGTGCACTCAACTTCCAGAGTTAAACCCGTGTGTGGATTCAGCAGTCTGCAAACACTTTCTGTGCAGAGTTTCAAAACAGGCGTTTTCAGCCCAATACCGGCATATGGAAGAAACAGCAGAAAGCACAGGGAAATATCTGCTTCTAAATCCAAAACGCAGCTATCTAACAGAACGGTTGTCAATGTGTGCACTCAAGTTCCAGAGTTAAACCCGTGTTTGGATTCAGCAGTCTGCAAACACTTTCTGTGCAGAGTTTCAAAACAGGCGTTTTCATCCCAATACCGGCATATGGAAGAAACAGCAGAAAGCACAGGGAAATATCTGCTTCTAAATCCAAAACGCAGCTATCTAACAGAACGGTTGTCAATGTGTGCACTCAACTTCCAGAGTTAAACCCGTGTGTGGATTCAGCAGTCTGCAAACACTTTCTGTGCAGAGTTTCAAAACAGGCGTTTTCAGCCCAATACCGGCATATGGAAGAAACAGCAGAAAGCCCAGGGAAATATCTGCTTCTAAATCCAAAACGCAGCTATCTAACAGAACGGTTGTCAATGTGTGCACTCAACGTCCAGAGTTAAACCCGTGTGTGGATTCAGCAGTCTGCAAACACTTTCTGTGCAGAGTTTCAAAACAGGCGTTTTCAGCCCAATACCGGCATATGGAAGAAACAGCAGAAAGCACAGGGAAATATCTGCTTCTAAATCCAAAAAGCAGCTATCTAACAGAACGGTGGTCAATGTGTGCACTCCACTTCCAGAATTAAACCCGTGTGTGGATTCAGCAGTCTGCAAACACTTTCTGTGCAGAGTTTCAAAACAGGCGTTTTTAGCCCAATACCGGCATATGGAAGAAACAGCAGAAAGCACAGGGAAATATCTGCTTCTAAATCCAAAACGCAGCTATCTAACAGAACGGTTGTCAATGTGTGCACTCAACTTCCAGAGATAAACCGGGTTGTGGATTCAGCAGTCTGCAAACACTTTCTGTGCAGACTTTCAAAACCGGCGTTTTCAGCCCAATACCGGCATATGGAAGAATCAGCAGAAAGCACAGGGAAATATCTGCTTCTAAATCCAAAACGCAGCTATCTAACAGAACGGTTGTCAATGTGTGCACTCCACTTCCAGAGTTAAACCCGTGTGTGGATTCAGCAGTCTGCAAACACTTTCTGTGCAGAGTTTCAAAACAGGCGTTTTCAGCCCAATACCGGCATATGGAAGAAACAGCAGAAAGCACAGGGAAATATCTGCTTCTAAATCCAAAACGCAGCTCTCTAACAGAACGGTTGTCAATGTGTGCACTCAACTTCCAGAGTTAAACCCGTGTGTGAATTCAGCAGTCTGCAAACACTTTCTGTGCAGAGTTTCAAAACAGGCGTTTTCAGCCCAATACCGGCATATGGAAGAAACAGCAGAAAGCACAGGGAAATATCTGCTTCTAAATCCAAAACGCAGCAATCTAACAGAACGGTTGTCAATGTGTGCACTCCACTTCCAGAGTTAAACCAGTGTGTGGATTCAGCAGTCTGCAAACACTTTCTGTGCAGAGTTTCAAAACAGGCGTTTTCAGCCCAATACCGGCATATGGAAGAAACAGCAGAAAGCACAGGGAAATATCTGCTTCTAAATCCAAAACGCAGCTATCTAACAGAACGGTTGTCAATGTGTGCACTCCACTTCCAGAGTTAAACCCGTGTGTGGATTCAGCAGTCTGCAAACACATTCTGTGCAGAGTTTCAAAACAGGCGTTTTCAGCCCAATACCGGCATATGGAAGAAACAGCAGAAAGCACAGGGAAATATCTGCTTCTAAATCCAAAACGCAGCTATCTAACAGAACGGTTGTCAATGTGTGCACTCAACTTCCAGAGTTAAACCCGAGTGTGGATTCGGCACTCTGCAAACAATTTCGGTGCAGAGTTTCAAAACAGGCGTTTTCAGCCCAATACCGGCATATGGAAGAAACAGCAGAAAGCACAGGGAAATATCTGCTTCTAAATCCAAAACGCAGCTTTCTAACAGAACGGTTGTCAATGTGTGCACTCAACTTCCAGAGTTAAACGCGTGTGTGGATTCAGCAGTCTGCAAACACTTTCTGTGCAGAGTTTCAAAACAGGCGTTTTCAGCGCAATACCGGCATATGGAAGAAAGAGCAGAAAGCACAGGGAAGTATCTGCTTCTAAATCCAAAACGCAGCTATCTAACAGAACGGTTGTCAGTGTGTGCACTCAACTTCCAGAGATAAACCCGTGTTTGGATTCAGCAGTCTGCAAACACTTTCTGTGCAGAGTTTCAAAACAGGCGTTTTCAGCCCAATACCGGCATATGGAAGAAACAGCAGAAAGCACAGGGAAATATCTGCTTCTAAATCCAAAACGCAGCTATCTAACAGAACGGTTGTCAATGTGTTCACTCAACTTCCAGAGTTAAAGCCGTGTGTGGATTCAGCAGTCTGCAAACACTTTCTGTGCAGAGTTTCAAAACAGGCGTTTTCAGCCCAATACCGGCATATGGAAGAAACAGCAGAAAGCACAGGGAAATATCTGCTTCTAAATCCAAAACGCAGCTATCTAACAGAACGGTTGTCAATGTGTGCACTCAAGTTCCAGAGTTAAACCCGTGTTTGGATTCAGCAGTCTGCTAACACTTTCTGTGCAGAGTTTTAAAACAGGCGTTTTCAGCCCAATACCGGCATATGGAAGAAACAGCAGAAAGCACAGGGAAATATCTGCTTCTAAATCCAAAACGCAGCTATCTAACAGAACGGTTGTCAATGTGTGCACTAAACTTCCAGAGTTAAACCCGTGTGTGGATTCAGCAGTCTGCAAACACTTTCTGTGCAGAGTTTGAAAACCGGCGTTTTCAGCCCAATACCGGCATATGGAAGAATCAGCAGAAAGCACAGGGAAATATCTGCTTCTAAATCCAAAACGCAGCTATCTAACAGAACGGTTGACAATGTGTGCACTCCACTTCCAGAGTTAAACCCGTGTGTGGATTCAGCAGTCTGCAAACACTTTCTGTGCAGAGTTTCAAAACAGGCGTTTTCAGCCCAATACCGGCATATGGAAGAAACAGCAGAAAGCACAGGGAAATATCTGCTTCTAAATCCAAAACGCAGCTATCTAACAGAACGGTTGTCAATGTGTGCACTCAACGTCCAGAGTTAAACCCGTGTTTGGATTCAGCAGTCTGCAAACACTTTCTGTGCAGAGTTTCAAAACAGGCGTTTTCAGCCTAATACCGGCATATGGAAGAAACAGCAGAAAGCACAGGGAAATATCTGCTTCTAAATCCAAAACGCAGCTATCTAACAGAACGGTTGTCAATGTGTGCACTCAACTTCCAGAGTTAAACCCGTGTGTGGATTCAGCAGTCTGCAAACACTTTCTGTGCAGAGTTTCAAAACAGGCGTTTTTAGCCCAATACCGGCATATGGAAGAAACAGCAGAAAGCACAGGGAAATATCTGCTTCTAAATCCAAAACGCAGCTATCTAACAGAACGGTTGTCAATGTGTCCACTCAACTTCCAGAGTTAAACCGGGTTGTGGATTCAGCAGTCTGCAAACAGTTTCTGTGCAGAGTTTCAAAACCGGCGTTTTCAGCCCAATACCGGCATATGGAAGAATCAGCAGAAAGCACAGGGAAATATCTGCTTCTAAATCCAAAACGCAGCTATCTAACAGAACGGTTGTCAATGTGTGCACTCAACTTCGAGAGGTAAACCAGTGTGTGAATTCAGCAGTCTGCAAACACATTCTGTGCAGAGTTTCAAAACAGGCGTTTTCAGCCCAATACCGGCATATGGAAGAAACAGCAGAAAGCACAGGGAAATATCTGCTTCTAAATCCAAAACGCAGCTATCTAACAGAACGGTTGTCAATGTGTGCACTCCACTTCCAGAGTTAAACCCGTGTGTGAATTCAGCAGTCTGCAAACACTTTCTGTGCAGAGTTTCAAAACAGGCGTTTTCAGCCCAATACCGGCATATGGAAGAAACAGCAGAAAGCACAGGGAAATATCTGCTTCTAAATCCAAAACGCAGCTATCTAACAGAACGGTTGTCAATGTGTGCACTCCACTTCCAGAGTTAAACCCGTGTGTGGATTCAGCAGTCTGCAAACACTTTCTGTGCAGAGTTTCAAAACAGGCGTTTTCAGCGCAATACCGGCATATGGAAGAAAGAGCAGAAAGCACAGGGAAGTATCTGCTTCTAAATCCAAAACGCAGCTATCTAACAGAACGGTTGTCAATGTGTGCACTCAAGTTCCAGAGTTAAACCCGTGTTTGGATTCAGCAGTCTGCAAACACTTTCTGTGCAGAGTTTCAAAACAGGCGTTTTCAGCCTAATACCGGCATATGGAAGAAACAGCAGAAAGCACAGGGAAATATCTGCTTCTAAATCCAAAACGCAGCTATCTAACAGAACGGTTGTCAATGTGTGCACTCCACTTCCAGAGTTAAACCCGTGTGTGGATTCAGCAGTCTGCAAACACTTTCTGTGCAGAGTTTCAAAACCGGCGTTTTCAGCCCAATACCGGCATATGGAAGAATCAGCAGAAAGCACAGGGAAATATCTGCTTCTAAATCCAAAACGCAGCTATCTAACAGAACGGTTGTCAATGTGTGCACTCCACTTCCAGAGTTAAACCCGTGTGTGGATTCAGCAGTCTGCAAACACTTTCTGTGCAGAGTTTCAAAACAGGCGTTTTCAGCCCAATACCGGCATATGGAAGAAACAGCAGAAAGCACAGGGAAATATCTGCTTCTAAATCCAAAACGCAGCTATCTAACAGAACGGTTGTCAATGTGTGCACTCAAGTTCCAGAGTTAAACCCGTGTTTGGATTCAGCAGTCTGCAAACACTTTCTGTGCAGAGTTTCAAAACAGGCGTTTTCAGCCTAATACCGGCATATGGAAGAAACAGCAGAAAGCACAGGGAAATATCTGCTTCTAAATCCAAAACGCAGCTATCTAACAGAACGGTTGTCAATGTGTGCACTCAACTTCCAGAGTTAAACCCGAGTGTGGATTCGGCACTCTGCAAACAATTTCTGTGTAGAGTTTCAAAACAGGCGTTTTCAGCCCAATACCGGCATATGGAAGAAACAGCAGAAAGCCCAGGGAAATATCTGCTTCTAAATCCAAAACGCAGCTATCTAACAGAACGGTTGTCAATGTGTGCACTCAACTTCCAGAGTTAAACCCGTGTGTGGATTCAGCAGTCTGCAAACACTTTCTGTGCAGAGTTTCAAAACAGGCGTTTTCAGCGCAATACCGGCATATGGAAGAAAGAGCAGAAAGCACAGGGAAGTATCTGCTTCTAAATCCAAAACGCAGCTATCTAACAGAACGGTTGTCAATGTGTGCACTCAAGTTCCAGAGTTAAACCCGTGTTTGGATTCAGCAGTCTGCAAACACTTTCTGTGCAGAGTTTCAAAACAGGCGTTTTCAGCCTAATACCGGCATATGGAAGAAACAGCAGAAAGCACAGGGAAATATCTGCTTCTAAATCCAAAACGCAGCTATCTAACAGAACGGTTGTCAATGTGTGCACTCAACTTCCAGAGTTAAACCCGTGTGTGAATTCAGCAGTCTGCAAACACTTTCTGTGCAGAGTTTCAAAACAGGCGTTTTCAGCCCAATACCGGCATATGGAAGAAACAGCAGAAAGCACAGGGAAATATCTGCTTCTAAATCCAAAACGCAGCTATCTAACAGAACGGTTGTCAATGTGTGCACTCAAGTTCCAGAGTTAAACCCGTGTTTGGATTCAGCCGTCTGCAAACACTTTCTGTGCAGAGTTTCAAAACAGGCGTTTTCAGCCCAATACCGGCATATGGAAGAAACAGCAGAAAGCACAGGGAAATATCTGCTTCTAAATCCAAAACGCAGCTATCTAACAGAACGGTTGTCAATGTGTGCACTCAACTTCCAGAGTTAAACCCGTGTGTGGATTCAGCAGTCTGCAAACACTTTCTGTGCAGAGTTTCAAAACAGGCGTTTTCAGCCCAATACCGGCATATGGAAGAAACAGCAGAAAGCCCAGGGAAATATCTGCTTCTAAATCCAAAACGCAGCTATCTAACAGAACGGTTGTCAATGTGTGCACTCAACGTCCAGAGTTAAACCCGTGTGTGGATTCAGCAGTCTGCAAACACTTTCTGTGCAGAGTTTCAAAACAGGCGTTTTCAGCCCAATACCGGCATATGGAAGAAACAGCAGAAAGCACAGGGAAATATCTGCTTCTAAATCCAAAACGCAGCTATCTAACAGAACGGTGGTCAATGTGTGCACTTCACTTTCAGAATTAAACCCGTGTGTGGATTCAGCAGTCTGCAAACACTTTCTGTGCAGAGTTTCAAAACAGGCGTTTTTAGCCCAATACCGGCATATGGAAGAAACAGCAGAAAGCACAGGGAAATATCTGCTTCTAAATCCAAAACGCAGCTATCTAACAGAACGGTTGTCAATGTGTGCACTCAACTTCCAGAGTTAAACCCGTGTGTGAATTCAGCAGTCTGCAAACACTTTCTGTGCAGAGTTTCAAAACAGGCGTTTTCAGCCCAATACCGGCATATGGAAGAAACAGCAGAAAGCACAGGGAAATATCTGCTTCTAAATCCAAAACGCAGCTATCTAACAGAACGGTTGTCAATGTGTGCACTCAACTTCCAGAGTTAAACCCGTGTGTGGATTCAGCAGTCTGCAAACACTTTCTGTGCAGAGTTTCAAAACAGGCGTTTTCAGCCCAATACCGGCATATGGAAGAAACAGCAGAAAGCACAGGGAAATATCTGCTTCTAAATCCAAAACGCAGCTATCTAACAGAACGGTTGTCAATGTGTGCACTCAACTTCCAGAGTTAAACCCGTGTTTGGATTCAGCAGTCTGCAAACACTTTCTGTGCAGAGTTTCAAAACAGGCGTTTTCATTCCAATACCGGCATATGGAAGAAACAGCAGAAAGCACAGGGAAATATCTGCTTCTAAATCCAAAACGCAGCTATCTAACAGAACGGTTGTCAATGTGTGCACTCAACTTCCAGAGTTAAACCCGTGTGTGGATTCAGCAGTCTGCAAACACTTTCTGTGCAGAGTTTCAAAACAGGCGTTTTCAGCCCAATACCGGCATATGGAAGAAACAGCAGAAAGCCCAGGGAAATACCTGCTTCTAAATCCAAAACGCAGCTATCTAACAGAACGGTTGTCAATGTGTGCACTCAACGTCCAGAGTTAAACCCGTGTGTGGATTCAGCAGTCTGCAAACACTTTCTGTGCAGAGTTTCAAAACAGGCGTTTTCAGCCCAATACCGGCATATGGAAGAAACAGCAGAAAGCACAGGGAAATATCTGCTTCTAAATCCAAAAAGCAGCTATCTAACAGAACGGTGGTCAATGTGTGCACTCCACTTCCAGAATTAAACCCGTGTGTGGATTCAGCAGTCTGCAAACACTTTCTGTGCAGAGTTTCAAAACAGGCGTTTTTAGCCCAATACCGGCATATGGAAGAAACAGCAGAAAGCACAGGGAAATATCTGCTTCTAAATCCAAAACGCAGCTATCTAACAGAACGGTTGTCAATGTGTCCACTCAACTTCCAGAGTTAAACCGGGTTGTGGATTCAGCAGTCTGCAAACACTTTCTGTGCAGACTTTCAAAACCGGCGTTTTCAGCCCAATACCGGCATATGGAAGAATCAGCAGAAAGCACAGGGAAATATCTGCTTCTAAATCCAAAACGCAGCTATCTAACAGAACGGTTGTCAATGTGTGCACTCCACTTCCAGAGTTAAACCCGTGTGTGAATTCAGCAGTCTGCAAACACTTTCTGTGCAGAGTTTCAAAACAGGCGTTTTCAGCCCAATACCGGCATATGGAAGAAACAGCAGAAAGCACAGGGAAATATCTGCTTCTAAATCCAAAACGCAGCTATCTAACAGAACGGTTGTCAATGTGTGCACTCCACTTCCAGAGTTAAACCCGTGTGTGGATTCAGCAGTCTGCAAACACTTTCTGTGCAGAGTTCCAAAACCGGCGTTTTCAGCCCAATACCGGCATATGGAAGAAACAGCAGAAAGCACAGGGAAATATCTGCTTCTAAATCCAAAACGCAGCTATCTAACAGAACGGTTGTCAATGTGTGCACTCAACTTCCAGAGTTAAACCCGTGTGTGAATTCAGCAGTCTGCAAACACTTTCTGTGCAAAGTTTCAAAACAGGCGTTTTCAGCCCAATACCGGCATATGGAAGAAACAGCAGAAAGCACAGGGAAATATCTGCTTCTAAATCCAAAACGCAGCTATCTAACAGAACGGTTGTCAATGTGTGCACTCAACTTCCAGAGTTAAACCCGTGTGTGGATTCAGCAGTCTGCAAACACTTTCTGTGCAGAGTTTCAAAACAGGCGTTTTCAGCCCAATACCGGCATATGGAAGAAACAGCAGAAAGCACAGGGAAATATCTGCTTCTAAATCCAAAACGCAGCTATCTAACAGAACGGTTGTCAATGTGTGCACTCAAGTTCCAGAGTTAAACCCCTGTTTGGATTCAGCAGTCTGCAAACACTTTCTGTGCAGAGTTTCAAAACAGGCGTTTTCATCCCAATACCGGCATATGGAAGAAACAGCAGAAAGCACAGGGAAATATCTGCTTCTAAATCCAAAACGCAGCTATCTAACAGAACGGTTGTCAATGTGTGCACTCAACTTCCAGAGTTAAACCCGTGTGTGGATTCAGCAGTCTGCAAACACTTTCTGTGCAGAGTTTCAAAACAGGCGTTTTCAGCCCAATACCGGCATATGGAAGAAACAGCAGAAAGCCCAGGGAAATACCTGCTTCTAAATCCAAAACGCAGCTATCTAACAGAACGGTTGTCAATGTGTGCACTCAACGTCCAGAGTTAAACCCGTGTGTGGATTCAGCAGTCTGCAAACACTTTCTGTGCAGAGTTTCAAAACAGGCGTTTTCAGCCCAATACCGGCATATGGAAGAAACAGCAGAAAGCACAGGGAAATATCTGCTTCTAAATCCAAAAAGCAGCTATCTAACAGAACGGTGGTCAATGTGTGCACTCCACTTCCAGAATTAAACCCGTGTGTGGATTCAGCAGTCTGCAAACACTTTCTGTGCAGAGTTTCAAAACAGGCGTTTTTAGCCCAATACCGGCATATGGAAGAAACAGCAGAAAGCACAGGGAAATATCTGCTTCTAAATCCAAAACGCAGCTATCTAACAGAACGGTTGTCAATGTGTCCACTCAACTTCCAGAGTTAAACCGGGTTGTGGATTCAGCAGTCTGCAAACACTTTCTGTGCAGACTTTCAAAACCGGCGTTTTCAGCCCAATACCGGCATATGGAAGAATCAGCAGAAAGCACAGGGAAATATCTGCTTCTAAATCCAAAACGCAGCTATCTAACAGAACGGTTGTCAATGTGTGCACTCCACTTCCAGAGTTAAACCCGTGTGTGAATTCAGCAGTCTGCAAACACTTTCTGTGCAGAGTTTCAAAACAGGCGTTTTCAGCCCAATACCGGCATATGGAAGAAACAGCAGAAAGCACAGGGAAATATCTGCTTCTAAATCCAAAACGCAGCTATCTAACAGAACGGTTGTCAATGTGTGCACTCCACTTCCAGAGTTAAACCCGTGTGTGGATTCAGCAGTCTGCAAACACTTTCTGTGCAGAGTTCCAAAACCGGCGTTTTCAGCCCAATACCGGCATATGGAAGAAACAGCAGAAAGCACAGGGAAATATCTGCTTCTAAATCCAAAACGCAGCTATCTAACAGAACGGTTGTCAATGTGTGCACTCAACTTCCAGAGTTAAACCCGTGTGTGAATTCAGCAGTCTGCAAACACTTTCTGTGCAGAGTTTCAAAACAGGCGTTTTCAGCCCAATACCGGCATATGGAAGAAACAGCAGAAAGCACAGGGAAATATCTGCTTCTAAATCCAAAACGCAGCTATCTAACAGAACGGTTGTCAATGTGTGCACTCAACTTCCAGAGTTAAACCCGTGTGTGGATTCAGCAGTCTGCAAACACTTTCTGTGCAGAGTTTCAAAACAGGCGTTTTCAGCCCAATACCGGCATATGGAAGAAACAGCAGAAAGCCCAGGGAAATATCTGCTTCTAAATCCAAAACGCAGCTATCTAACAGAACGGTTGTCAATGTGTGCACTCAACGTCCAGAGTTAAACCCGTGTGTGGATTCAGCAGTCTGCAAACACTTTCTGTGCAGAGTTTCAAAACAGGCGTTTTCAGCCCAATACCGGCATATGGAAGGAACAGCAGAAAGCACAGGGAAATATCTGCTTCTAAATCCAAAACGCAGCTATCTAACAGAACGGTTGTCAATGTGTGCACTCCACTTCCAGAGTTAAACCCGTGTGTGGATTCAGCAGTCTGCAAACACTTTCTGTGCAGAGTTTCAAAACCGGCGTTTTCAGCCCAATACCGGCATATGGAAGAAACAGCAGAAAGCACAGGGAAATATCTGCTTCTAAATCCAAAACGCAGCTATCTAACAGAACGGTTGTCAATGTGTGCACTCAACTTCCAGAGTTAAACCCGTGTGTGAATTCAGCAGTCTGCAAACACTTTCTGTGCAGAGCTTCAAAACAGGCGTTTTCAGCCCAATACCGGCACATGGAAGAAACAGCAGAAAGCACAGGGAAATATCTGCTTCTAAATCCAAAACGCAGCTATCTAACAGAACGGTTGTCAATGTGTGCACTCAACGTCCAGAGTTAAACCCGTGTGTGGATTCAGCAGTCTGCAAACACTTTCTGTGCAGAGTTTCAAAACAGGCGTTTTCAGCCCAATACCGGCATATGGAAGAAACAGCAGAAAGCACAGGGAAATATCTGCTTCTAAATCCAAAACGCAGCTATCTAACAGAACGGTGGTCAATGTGTGCACTCCACTTCCAGAATTAAACCCGTGTGTGGATTCAGCAGTCTGCAAACACTTTCTGTGCAGAGTTTCAAAACAGGCGTTTTTAGCCCAATACCGGCATATGGAAGAAACAGCAGAAAGCACAGGGAAATATCTGCTTCTAAATCCAAAACGCAGCTATCTAACAGAACGGTTGTCAATGTGTGCACTCAACTTGCAGAGTTAAACCCGGTTGTGGATTCAGCAGTCTGCAAACACTTTCTGTGCAGAGTTTCAAAACCGGCGTTTTCAGCCGAATACCGGCATATGGAAGAATCAGCAGAAAGCACAGGGAAATATCTGCTTCTAAATCCAAAACGCAGCTATCTAACAGAACGGTTGTCAATGTGTGCACGCCACTTCCAGAGTTAAACCCGTGTGTGGATTCAGCAGTCTGCAAACACTTTCTGTGCAGAGTTTCAAAACAGGCGTTTTCAGCCCAATACCGGCATATGGAAGAAACAGCAGAAAGCACAGGGAAATATATCTGCTTCTAAATCCAAAACGCAGCTCTCTAACAGAACGGTTGTCAATGTGTGCACTCAACTTCCAGAGTTAAACCCGTGTGTGAATTCAGCAGTCTGCAAACACTTTCTGTGCAGAGTTTCAAAACAGGCGTTTTCAGCCCAATACCGGCATATGGAAGAAACAGCAGAAAGCACAGGGAAATATCTGCTTCTAAATCCAAAACGCAGCAATCTAACAGAACGGTTGTCAATGTGTGCACTCCACTTCCAGAGTTAAACCCGTGTGTGGATTCAGCAGTCTGCAAACACTTTCTGTGCAGAGTTTCAAAACAGGCGTTTTCAGCCCAATACCGGCATATGGAAGAAACAGCAGAAAGCACAGGGAAATATCTGCTTCTAAATCCAAAACGCAGCTATCTAACAGAACGGTTGTCAATGTGTGCACTAAACTTCCAGAGTTAAACCCGTGTGTGGATTCAGCAGTCTGCAAACACTTTCTGTGCAGAGTTTGAAAACCGGCGTTTTCAGCCCAATACCGGCATATGGAAGAATCAGCAGAAAGCACAGGGAAATATCTGCTTCTAAATCCAAAACGCAGCTATCTAACAGAACGGTTGACAATGTGTGCACTCCACTTCCAGAGTTAAACCCGTGTGTGGATTCAGCAGTCTGCAAACACTTTCTGTGCAGAGTTTCAAAACAGGCGTTTTCAGCCCAATACCGGCATATGGAAGAAACAGCAGAAAGCACAGGGAAATATCTGCTTCTAAATCCAAAACGCAGCTATCTAACAGAACGGTTGTCAATGTGTGCACTCAAGTTCCAGAGTTAAACCCGTGTTTGGATTCAGCAGTCTGCAAACACTTTCTGTGCAGAGTTTCAAAACAGGCGTTTTCAGCCTAATACCGGCATATGGAAGAAACAGCAGAAAGCACAGGGAAATATCTGCTTCTAAATCCAAAACGCAGCTATCTAACAGAACGGTTGTCAATGTGTGCACTCAACTTCCAGAGTTAAACCCGTGTGTGGATTCAGCAGTCTGCAAACACTTTCTGTGCAGAGTTTCAAAACAGGCGTTTTTAGCCCAATACCGGCATATGGAAGAAACAGCAGAAAGCACAGGGAAATATCTGCTTCTAAATCCAAAACGCAGCTATCTAACAGAACGGTTGTCAATGTGTCCACTCAACTTCCAGAGTTAAACCGGGTTGTGGATTCAGCAGTCTGCAAACACTTTCTGTGCAGACTTTCAAAACCGGCGTTTTCAGCCCAATACCGGCATATGGAAGAATCAGCAGAAAGCACAGGGAAATATCTGCTTCTAAATCCAAAACGCAGCTATCTAACAGAACGGTCGTCAATGTGTGCACTCAACTTCGAGAGGTAAACCAGTGTGTGAATTCAGCAGTCTGCAAACACATTCTGTGCAGAGTTTCAAAACAGGCGTTTTCAGCCCAATACCGGCATATGGAAGAAACAGCAGAAAGCACAGGGAAATATCTGCTTCTAAATCCAAAACGCAGCTATCTAACAGAACGGTTGTCAATGTGTGCACTCCACTTCCAGAGTTAAACCCGTGTGTGAATTCAGCAGTCTGCAAACACTTTCTGTGCAGAGTTTCAAAACAGGCGTTTTCAGCCCAATACCGGCATATGGAAGAAACAGCAGAAAGCACAGGGAAATATCTGCTTCTAAATCCAAAACGCAGCTATCTAACAGAACGGTTGTCAATGTGTGCACTCCACTTCCAGAGTTAAACCCGTGTGTGGATTCAGCAGTCTGCAAACACTTTCTGTGCAGAGTTTCAAAACAGGCGTTTTCAGCGCAATACCGGCATATGGAAGAAAGAGCAGAAAGCACAGGGAAGTATCTGCTTCTAAATCCAAAACGCAGCTATCTAACAGAACGGTTGTCAATGTGTGCACTCAAGTTCCAGAGTTAAACCCGTGTTTGGATTCAGCAGTCTGCAAACACTTTCTGTGCAGAGTTTCAAAACAGGCGTTTTCAGCCTAATACCGGCATATGGAAGAAACAGCAGAAAGCACAGGGAAATATCTGCTTCTAAATCCAAAACGCAGCTATCTAACAGAACGGTTGTCAATGTGTGCACTCCACTTCCAGAGTTAAACCCGTGTGTGGATTCAGCAGTCTGCAAACACTTTCTGTGCAGAGTTTCAAAACCGGCGTTTTCAGCCCAATACCGGCATATGGAAGAATCAGCAGAAAGCACAGGGAAATATCTGCTTCTAAATCCAAAACGCAGCTATCTAACAGAACGGTTGTCAATGTGTGCACTCCACTTCCAGAGTTAAACCCGTGTGTGGATTCAGCAGTCTGCAAACACTTTCTGTGCAGAGTTTCAAAACAGGCGTTTTCAGCCCAATACCGGCATATGGAAGAAACAGCAGAAAGCACAGGGAAATATCTGCTTCTAAATCCAAAACGCAGCTATCTAACAGAACGGTTGTCAATGTGTGCACTCAAGTTCCAGAGTTAAACCCGTGTTTGGATTCAGCAGTCTGCAAACACTTTCTGTGCAGAGTTTCAAAACAGGCGTTTTCAGCCTAATACCGGCATATGGAAGAAACAGCAGAAAGCACAGGGAAATATCTGCTTCTAAATCCAAAACGCAGCTATCTAACAGAACGGTTGTCAATGTGTGCACTCAACTTCCAGAGTTAAACCCGAGTGTGGATTCGGCACTCTGCAAACAATTTCTGTGTAGAGTTTCAAAACAGGCGTTTTCAGCCCAATACCGGCATATGGAAGAAACAGCAGAAAGCCCAGGGAAATATCTGCTTCTAAATCCAAAACGCAGCTATCTAACAGAACGGTTGTCAATGTGTGCACTCAACTTCCAGAGTTAAACCCGTGTGTGGATTCAGCAGTCTGCAAACACTTTCTGTGCAGAGTTTCAAAACAGGCGTTTTCAGCGCAATACCGGCATATGGAAGAAAGAGCAGAAAGCACAGGGAAGTATCTGCTTCTAAATCCAAAACGCAGCTATCTAACAGAACGGTTGTCAATGTGTGCACTCAAGTTCCAGAGTTAAACCCGTGTTTGGATTCAGCAGTCTGCAAACACTTTCTGTGCAGAGTTTCAAAACAGGCGTTTTCAGCCCAATACCGGCATATGGAAGAAACAGCAGAAAG
Organism: Aotus nancymaae; assembly: GCF_030222135.1. NCBI lineage: Eukaryota > Metazoa > Chordata > Mammalia > Primates > Aotidae > Aotus > Aotus nancymaae. The sequence goes on from NW_026988710.1 coordinate 101,939, forward strand.
CACAGGGAAATATCTGCTTCTAAATCCAAAACGCAGCTATCTAACAGAACGTTTGTCAATGTGTGCACTCAACTTCCAGAGTTAAACCCGTGTGTGAATTCAGCAGTCTGCAAACACTTTCTGTGCAGAGTTTCAAAACAGGCGTTTTCAGCCCAATACCGGCATATGGAAGAAACAGCAGAAAGCACAGGGAAATATCTGCTTCTAAATCCAAAACGCAGCTATCTAACAGAACGGTTGTCAATGTGTGCACTCAAGTTCCAGAGTTAAACCCGTGTTTGGATTCAGCCGTCTGCAAACACTTTCTGTGCAGAGTTTCAAAACAGGCGTTTTCAGCCCAATACCGGCATATGGAAGAAACAGCAGAAAGCACAGGGAAATATCTGCTTCTAAATCCAAAACGCAGCTATCTAACAGAACGGTTGTCAATGTGTGCACTCCACTTCCAGAGTTAAACCCGTGTGTGGATTCAGCAGTCTGCAAACACTTTCTGTGCAGAGTTTCAAAACAGGCGTTTTCAGTCCAATACTGGCATATGGAAGAAACAGCAGAAAGCACAGGGAAATATCTGCTTCTAAATCCAAAACGCAGCTATCTAACAGAACGGTTGTCAATGTGTGCACTCAAGTTCCAGAGTTAAACCCGTGTGTGAATTCAGCAGTCTGCAAACACTTTCTGTGCAGAGTTTCAAAACAGGCGTTTTCAGCCCAGTACCGGCATATGGAAGAAACAGCAGAAAGCACAGGGAAATATCTGCTTCTAAATCCAAAACGAAGCTATCTAACAGAACGGTTGTCAATGTGTGCACTCAACTTCGAGAATTAAACCCGTGTGTGGATTCAGCAGTCTGCAAACACTTTCTGTGCAGAGTTTCAAAACAGGCGTTTTCAGCCCAATACCGGCATATGGAAGAAACAGCAGAAAGCACAGGGAAATATCTGCTTCTAAATCCAAAACGCAGCTATCTAACAGAACGGTTGTCAATGTGTGCACTCAAGTTCCAGAGTTAAACCCGTGTTTGGATTCAGCAGTCTGCAAACACTTTCTGTGCAGAGTTTCAAAACAGGCGTTTTCAGCCTAATACCGGCATATGGAAGAAACAGCAGAAAGCACAGGGAAATATCTGCTTCTAAATCCAAAACGCAGCTATCTAACAGAACGGTTGTCAATGTGTGCACTCAACTTCCAGAGTTAAACCCGTGTGTGGATTCAGCAGTCTGCAAACACTTTCTGTGCAGAGTTTCAAAACAGGCGTTTTCAGCCCAATACCGGCATATGGAAGAAACAGCAGAAAGCCCAGGGAAATATCTGCTTCTAAATCCAAAACGCAGCTATCTAACAGAACGGTTGTCAATGTGTGCACTCAACTTCGAGAATTAAACCCGTGTGTGGATTCAGCAGTCTGCAAACACTTTCTGTGCAGAGTTTCAAAACAGGCGTTTTCAGCCCAATACCGGCATATGGAAGAAACAGCAGAAAGCACAGGGAAATATCTGCTTCTAAATCCAAAACGCAGCTATCTAACAGAACGGTTGTCAATGTGTGCACTCCACTTCCAGAGTTAAACCCGTGTGTGGATTCAGCAGTCTGCAAACACTTTCTGTGCAGAGTTTCAAAACAGGCGTTTTCAGCCCAATACCGGCATATGGAAGAAACAGCAGAAAGCACAGGGAAATATCTGCTTCTAAATCCAAAACGCAGCTATCTAACAGAACGGTGGTCAATGTGTGCACTCCACTTCCAGAATTAAACCCGTGTGTGGATTCAGCAGTCTGCAAACACTTTCTGTGCAGAGTTTCAAAACAGGCATTTTTAGCCCAATACCGGCATATGGAAGAATCAGCAGAAAGCACAGGGAAATATCTGCTTCTAAATCCAAAACGCAGCTATCTAACAGAACGGTTGTCAATGTGTGCACTCAACTTCGAGAGGTAAACCAGTGTGTGAATTCAGCAGTCTGCAAACCCTTTCTGTGCAGAGTTTCAAAACAGGCGTTTTCAGCCCAATACCGGCATATGGAAGAAACAGCAGAAAGCACAGGGAAATATCTGCTTCTAAATCCAAAACGCAGCTATCTAACAGAACGGTTGTCAATGTGTGCACGCCACTTCCAGAGTTAAACCCGTGTGTGGATTCAGCAGTCTGCAAACACTTTCTGTGCAGAGTTTCAAAACAGGCGTTTTCAGCCCAATACCGGCATATGGAAGAAACAGCAGAAAGCACAGGGAAATATATCTGCTTCTAAATCCAAAACGCAGCTATCTAACAGAACGGTTGTCAATGTGTGCACTCCACTTCCAGAGTTAAACCCGTGTGTGAATTCAGCAGTCTGCAAACACTTTCTGTGCAGAGTTTCAAAACAGGCGTTTTCAGCCCAATACCGGCATAAGGAAGAAACAGCAGAAAGCACAGGGAAATATCTGCTTCTAAATCCAAAACGCAGCAATCTAACAGAACGGTTGTCAATGTGTGCACTCCACTTCCAGAGTTAAACCCGTGTGTGGATTCAGCAGTCTGCAAACACTTTCTGTGCAGAGTTTCAAAACAGGCGTTTTCAGCCCAATACCGGCATATGGAAGAAACAGCAGAAAGCACAGGGAAATATCTGCTTCTAAATCCAAAACGCAGCTATCTAACAGAACGGTTGTCAATGTGTGCACTAAACTTCCAGAGTTAAACCCGTGTGTGGATTCAGCAGTCTGCAAACACTTTCTGTGCAGAGTTTGAAAACCGGCGTTTTCAGCCCAATACCGGCATATGGAAGAATCAGCAGAAAGCACAGGGAAATATCTGCTTCTAAATCCAAAACGCAGCTATCTAACAGAACGGTTGACAATGTGTGCACTCCACTTCCAGAGTTAAACCCGTGTGTGGATTCAGCAGTCTGCAAACACTTTCTGTGCAGAGTTTCAAAACAGGCGTTTTCAGCCCAATACCGGCATATGGAAGAAACAGCAGAAAGCACAGGGAAATATCTGCTTCTAAATCCAAAACGCAGCTATCTAACAGAACGGTTGTCAATGTGTGCACTCAAGTTCCAGAGTTAAACCCGTGTTTGGATTCAGCAGTCTGCAAACACTTTCTGTGCAGAGTTTCAAAACAGGCGTTTTCAGCCTAATACCGGCATATGGAAGAAACAGCAGAAAGCACAGGGAAATATCTGCTTCTAAATCCAAAACGCAGCTATCTAACAGAACGGTTGTCAATGTGTGCACTCAACTTCCAGAGTTAAACCCGTGTGTGGATTCAGCAGTCTGCAAACACTTTCTGTGCAGAGTTTCAAAACAGGCGTTTTTAGCCCAATACCGGCATATGGAAGAAACAGCAGAAAGCACAGGGAAATATCTGCTTCTAAATCCAAAACGCAGCTATCTAACAGAACGGTTGTCAATGTGTCCACTCAACTTCCAGAGTTAAACCGGGTTGTGGATTCAGCAGTCTGCAAACACTTTCTGTGCAGACTTTCAAAACCGGCGTTTTCAGCCCAATACCGGCATATGGAAGAAACAGCAGAAAGCACAGGGAAATATCTGCTTCTAAATCCAAAACGCAGCTATCTAACAGAACGGTTGTCAATGTGTGCACTCAACTTCGAGAGGTAAACCAGTGTGTGAATTCAGCAGTCTGCAAACACTTTCTGTGCAGAGTTTCAAAACAGGCGTTTTCAGCCTAATACCGGCATATGGAAGAAACAGCAGAAAGCACAGGGAAATATCTGCTTCTAAATCCAAAACGCAGCTATCTAACAGAACGGTTGTCAATGTGTGCACTCCACTTCCAGAGTTAAACCCGTGTGTGAATTCAGCAGTCTGCAAACACTTTCTGTGCAGAGTTTCAAAACCGGCGTTTTCAGCCCAATACCGGCATATGGAAGAATCAGCAGAAAGCACAGGGAAATATCTGCTTCTAAATCCAAAACGCAGCTATCTAACAGAACGGTTGTCAATGTGTGCACTCCACTTCCAGAGTTAAACCCGTGTGTGGATTCAGCAGTCTGCAAACACTTTCTGTGCAGAGTTTCAAAACAGGCGTTTTCAGCGCAATACCGGCATATGGAAGAAAGAGCAGAAAGCACAGGGAAGTATCTGCTTCTAAATCCAAAACGCAGCTATCTAACAGAACGGTTGTCAATGTGTGCACTCAAGTTCCAGAGTTAAACCCGTGTTTGGATTCAGCAGTCTGCAAACACTTTCTGTGCAGAGTTTCAAAACAGGCGTTTTCAGCCTAATACCGGCATATGGAAGAAACAGCAGAAAGCACAGGGAAATATCTGCTTCTAAATCCAAAACGCAGCTATCTAACAGAACGGTTGTCAATGTGTGCACTCCACTTCCAGAGTTAAACCCGTTTGTGGATTCAGCAGTCTGCAAACACTTTCTGTGCAGAGTTTCAAAACCGGCGTTTTCAGCCCAATACCGGCATATGGAAGAATCAGCAGAAAGCACAGGGAAATATCTGCTTCTAAATCCAAAACGCAGCTATCTAACAGAACGGTTGTCAATGTGTGCACTCAACTTCGAGAGGTAAACCAGTGTGTGAATTCAGCAGTCTGCAAACACATTCTGTGCAGAGTTTCAAAACAGGCGTTTTCAGCCCAATACCGGCATATGGAAGAAACAGCAGAAAGCACAGGGAAATATCTGCTTCTAAATCCAAAACGCAGCTATCTAACAGAACGGTTGTCAATGTGTGCACTCCACTTCCAGAGTTAAACCCGTGTGTGAATTCAGCAGTCTGCAAACACTTTCTGTGCAGAGTTTCAAAACAGGCGTTTTCAGCCCAATACCGGCATATGGAAGAAACAGCAGAAAGCACAGGGAAATATCTGCTTCTAAATCCAAAACGAAGCTATCTAACAGAACGGTTGTCAATGTGTGCACTCAACTTCGAGAATTAAACCCGTGTGTGGATTCAGCAGTCTGCAAACACTTTCTGTGCAGAGTTTCAAAACAGGCGTTTTCAGCCCAATACCGGCATATGGAAGAAACAGCAGAAAGCACAGGGAAATATCTGCTTCTAAATCCAAAACGCAGCTATCTAACAGAACGGTTGTCAATGTGTGCACTCAAGTTCCAGAGTTAAACCCGTGTTTGGATTCAGCAGTCTGCAAACACTTTCTGTGCAGAGTTTCAAAACAGGCGTTTTCAGCCTAATACCGGCATATGGAAGAAACAGCAGAAAGCACAGGGAAATATCTGCTTCTAAATCCAAAACGCAGCTATCTAACAGAACGGTTGTCAATGTGTGCACTCCACTTCCAGAGTTAAACCCGTGTGTGAATTCAGCAGTCTGCAAACACTTTCTGTGCAGAGTTTCAAAACAGGCGTTTTCAGCCCAATACCGGCATATGGAAGAAACAGCACAAAGCACAGGGAAATATCTGCTTCTAAATCCAAAACGCAGCTATCTAACAGAACGGTTGTCAATGTGTGCACTCCACTTCCAGAGTTAAACCGGGTTGTGGATTCAGCAGTCTGCAAACACTTTCTGTGCAGACTTTCAAAACCGGCGTTTTCAGCCCAATACCGGCATATGGAAGAATCAGCAGAAAGCACAGGGAAATATCTGCTTCTAAATCCAAAACGAAGCTATCTAACAGAACGGTTGTCAATGTGTGCACTCAACTTCGAGAGGTAAACCAGTGTGTGAATTCAGCAGTCTGCAAACACATTCTGTGCAGAGTTTCAAAACAGGCGTTTTCAGCCCAATACCGGCATATGGAAGAAACAGCAGAAAGCACAGGGAAATATCTGCTTCTAAATCCAAAACGCAGCTATCTAACAGAACGGTTGTCAATGTGTGCACTCCACTTCCAGAGTTAAACCCGTGTGTGAATTCAGCAGTCTGCAAACACTTTCTGTGCAGAGTTTCAAAACAGGCGTTTTCAGCCCAATACCGGCATATGGAAGAAACAGCAGAAAGCACAGGGAAATATCTGCTTCTAAATCCAAAACGCAGCTATCTAACAGAACGGTTGTCAATGTGTGCACTCCACTTCCAGAGTTAAACCCGTGTGTGGATTCAGCAGTCTGCAAACACTTTCTGTGCAGAGTTTCAAAACAGGCGTTTTCAGCGCAATACCGGCATATGGAAGAAACAGCAGAAAGCACAGGGAAATATCTGCTTCTAAATCCAAAACGCAGCTATCTAACAGAACGGTTGTCAATGTGTGCACTCAAGTTCCAGAGTTAAACCCGTGTTTGGATTCAGCAGTCTGCAAACACTTTCTGTGCAGAGTTTCAAAACAGGCGTTTTCAGCCTAATACCGGCATATGGAAGAAACAGCAGAAAGCACAGGGAAATATCTGCTTCTAAATCCAAAACGCAGCTATCTAACAGAACGGTTGTCAATGTGTGCACTCCACTTCCAGAGTTAAACCCGTGTGTGAATTCAGCAGTCTGCAAACACTTTCTGTGCAGAGTTTCAAAACAGGCGTTTTCAGCCCAATACCGGCATATGGAAGAAACAGCAGAAAGCACAGGGAAATATCTGCTTCTAAATCCAAAACGCAGCTATCTAACAGAACGGTTGTCAATGTGTCCACTCAACTTCCAGAGTTAAACCGGGTTGTGGATTCAGCAGTCTGCAAACACTTTCTGTGCAGACTTTCAAAACCGGCGTTTTCAGCCCAATACCGGCATATGGAAGAATCAGCAGAAAGCACAGGGAAATATCTGCTTCTAAATCCAAAACGCAGCTATCTAACAGAACGGTTGTCAATGTGTGCACTCAACTTCGAGAGGTAAACCAGTGTGTGAATTCAGCAGTCTGCAAACACATTCTGTGCAGAGTTTCAAAACAGGCGTTTTCAGCCCAATACCGGCATATGGAAGAAACAGCAGAAAGCACAGGGAAATATCTGCTTCTAAATCCAAAACGCAGCTATCTAACAGAACGGTTGTCAATGTGTGCACTCCACTTCCAGAGTTAAACCCGTGTGTGAATTCAGCAGTCTGCAAACACTTTCTGTGCAGAGTTTCAAAACAGGCGTTTTCAGCCCAATACCGGCATATGGAAGAAACAGCAGAAAGCACAGGGAAATATCTGCTTCTAAATCCAAAACGCAGCTATCTAACAGAACGGTTGTCAATGTGTGCACTCCACTTCCAGAGTTAAACCCGTGTGTGGATTCAGCAGTCTGCAAACACTTTCTGTGCAGAGTTTCAAAACAGGCGTTTTCAGCGCAATACCGGCATATGGAAGAAAGAGCAGAAAGCACAGGGAAGTATCTGCTTCTAAATCCAAAACGCAGCTATCTAACAGAACGGTTGTCAATGTGTGCACTCAAGTTCCAGAGTTAAACCCGTGTTTGGATTCAGCAGTCTGCAAACACTTTCTGTGCAGAGTTTCAAAACAGGCGTTTTCAGCCTAATACCGGCATATGGAAGAAACAGCAGAAAGCACAGGGAAATATCTGCTTCTAAATCCAAAACGCAGCTATCTAACAGAACGGTTGTCAATGTGTCCACTCAACTTCCAGAGTTAAACCGGGTTGTGGATTCAGCAGTCTGCAAACACTTTCTGTGCAGACTTTCAAAACCGGCGTTTTCAGCCCAATACCGGCATATGGAAGAATCAGCAGAAAGCACAGGGAAATATCTGCTTCTAAATCCAAAACGCAGCTATCTAACAGAACGGTTGTCAATGTGTGCACTCCACTTCCAGAGTTAAACCCGTGTGTGGATTCAGCAGTCTGCAAACACTTTCTGTGCAGAGTTTCAAAACAGGCGTTTTCAGCGCAATACCGGCATATGGAAGAAAGAGCAGAAAGCACAGGGAAGTATCTGCTTCTAAATCCAAAACGCAGCTATCTAACAGAACGGTTGTCAATGTGTCCACTCAACTTCCAGAGTTAAACCGGGTTGTGGATTCAGCAGTCTGCAAACACTTTCTGTGCAGACTTTCAAAACCGGCGTTTTCAGCCCAATACCGGCATATGGAAGAATCAGCAGAAAGCACAGGGAAATATCTGCTTCTAAATCCAAAACGCAGCTATCTAACAGAACGGTTGTCAATGTGTGCACTCAACTTCGAGAGGTAAACCAGTGTGTGAATTCAGCAGTCTGCAAACACTTTCTGTGCAGAGTTTCAAAACAGGCGTTTTCAGCCTAATACCGGCATATGGAAGAAACAGCAGAAAGCACAGGGAAATATCTGCTTCTAAATCCAAAACGCAGCTATCTAACAGAACGGTTGTCAATGTGTGCACTCCACTTCCAGAGTTAAACCCGTGTGTGAATTCAGCAGTCTGCAAACACTTTCTGTGCAGAGTTTCAAAACCGGCGTTTTCAGCCCAATACCGGCATATGGAAGAATCAGCAGAAAGCACAGGGAAATATCTGCTTCTAAATCCAAAACGCAGCTATCTAACAGAACGGTTGTCAATGTGTGCACTCCACTTCCAGAGTTAAACCCGTGTGTGGATTCAGCAGTCTGCAAACACTTTCTGTGCAGAGTTTCAAAACAGGCGTTTTCAGCGCAATACCGGCATATGGAAGAAAGAGCAGAAAGCACAGGGAAGTATCTGCTTCTAAATCCAAAACGCAGCTATCTAACAGAACGGTTGTCAATGTGTGCACTCAAGTTCCAGAGTTAAACCCGTGTTTGGATTCAGCAGTCTGCAAACACTTTCTGTGCAGAGTTTCAAAACAGGCGTTTTCAGCCTAATACCGGCATATGGAAGAAACAGCAGAAAGCACAGGGAAATATCTGCTTCTAAATCCAAAACGCAGCTATCTAACAGAACGGTTGTCAATGTGTGCACTCCACTTCCAGAGTTAAACCCGTTTGTGGATTCAGCAGTCTGCAAACACTTTCTGTGCAGAGTTTCAAAACCGGCGTTTTCAGCCCAATACCGGCATATGGAAGAATCAGCAGAAAGCACAGGGAAATATCTGCTTCTAAATCCAAAACGCAGCTATCTAACAGAACGGTTGTCAATGTGTGCACTCAACTTCGAGAGGTAAACCAGTGTGTGAATTCAGCAGTCTGCAAACACATTCTGTGCAGAGTTTCAAAACAGGCGTTTTCAGCCCAATACCGGCATATGGAAGAAACAGCAGAAAGCACAGGGAAATATCTGCTTCTAAATCCAAAACGCAGCTATCTAACAGAACGGTTGTCAATGTGTGCACTCCACTTCCAGAGTTAAACCCGTGTGTGAATTCAGCAGTCTGCAAACACTTTCTGTGCAGAGTTTCAAAACAGGCGTTTTCAGCCCAATACCGGCATATGGAAGAAACAGCAGAAAGCACAGGGAAATATCTGCTTCTAAATCCAAAACGAAGCTATCTAACAGAACGGTTGTCAATGTGTGCACTCAACTTCGAGAATTAAACCCGTGTGTGGATTCAGCAGTCTGCAAACACTTTCTGTGCAGAGTTTCAAAACAGGCGTTTTCAGCCCAATACCGGCATATGGAAGAAACAGCAGAAAGCACAGGGAAATATCTGCTTCTAAATCCAAAACGCAGCTATCTAACAGAACGGTTGTCAATGTGTGCACTCAAGTTCCAGAGTTAAACCCGTGTTTGGATTCAGCAGTCTGCAAACACTTTCTGTGCAGAGTTTCAAAACAGGCGTTTTCAGCCTAATACCGGCATATGGAAGAAACAGCAGAAAGCACAGGGAAATATCTGCTTCTAAATCCAAAACGCAGCTATCTAACAGAACGGTTGTCAATGTGTGCACTCCACTTCCAGAGTTAAACCCGTGTGTGAATTCAGCAGTCTGCAAACACTTTCTGTGCAGAGTTTCAAAACAGGCGTTTTCAGCCCAATACCGGCATATGGAAGAAACAGCAGAAAGCACAGGGAAATATCTGCTTCTAAATCCAAAACGCAGCTATCTAACAGAACGGTTGTCAATGTGTGCACTCCACTTCCAGAGTTAAACCGGGTTGTGGATTCAGCAGTCTGCAAACACTTTCTGTGCAGACTTTCAAAACCGGCGTTTTCAGCCCAATACCGGCATATGGAAGAATCAGCAGAAAGCACAGGGAAATATCTGCTTCTAAATCCAAAACGCAGCTATCTAACAGAACGGTTGTCAATGTGTGCACTCAACTTCGAGAGGTAAACCAGTGTGTGAATTCAGCAGTCTGTAAACACATTCTGTGCAGAGTTTCAAAACAGGCGTTTTCAGCCCAATACCGGCATATGGAAGAAACAGCAGAAAGCACAGGGAAATATCTGCTTCTAAATCCAAAACGCAGCTATCTAACAGAACGGTTGTCAATGTGTGCACTCCACTTCCAGAGTTAAACCCGTGTGTGAATTCAGCAGTCTGCAAACACTTTCTGTGCAGAGTTTCAAAACAGGCGTTTTCAGCCCAATACCGGCATATGGAAGAAACAGCAGAAAGCACAGGGAAATATCTGCTTCTAAATCCAAAACGCAGCTATCTAACAGAACGGTTGTCAATGTGTGCACTCCACTTCCAGAGTTAAACCCGTGTGTGGATTCAGCAGTCTGCAAACACTTTCTGTGCAGAGTTTCAAAACAGGCGTTTTCAGCGCAATACCGGCATATGGAAGAAACAGCAGAAAGCACAGGGAAATATCTGCTTCTAAATCCAAAACGCAGCTATCTAACAGAACGGTTGTCAATGTGTGCACTCAAGTTCCAGAGTTAAACCCGTGTTTGGATTCAGCAGTCTGCAAACACTTTCTGTGCAGAGTTTCAAAACAGGCGTTTTCAGCCTAATACCGGCATATGGAAGAAACAGCAGAAAGCACAGGGAAATATCTGCTTCTAAATCCAAAACGCAGCTATCTAACAGAACGGTTGTCAATGTGTGCACTCCACTTCCAGAGTTAAACCCGTGTGTGAATTCAGCAGTCTGCAAACACTTTCTGTGCAGAGTTTCAAAACAGGCGTTTTCAGCCCAATACCGGCATATGGAAGAAACAGCAGAAAGCACAGGGAAATATCTGCTTCTAAATCCAAAACGCAGCTATCTAACAGAACGGTTGTCAATGTGTCCACTCAACTTCCAGAGTTAAACCGGGTTGTGGATTCAGCAGTCTGCAAACACTTTCTGTGCAGACTTTCAAAACCGGCGTTTTCAGCCCAATACCGGCATATGGAAGAATCAGCAGAAAGCACAGGGAAATATCTGCTTCTAAATCCAAAACGCAGCTATCTAACAGAACGGTTGTCAATGTGTGCACTCAACTTCGAGAGGTAAACCAGTGTGTGAATTCAGCAGTCTGCAAACACATTCTGTGCAGAGTTTCAAAACAGGCGTTTTCAGCCCAATACCGGCATATGGAAGAAACAGCAGAAAGCACAGGGAAATATCTGCTTCTAAATCCAAAACGCAGCTATCTAACAGAACGGTTGTCAATGTGTGCACTCCACTTCCAGAGTTAAACCCGTGTGTGAATTCAGCAGTCTGCAAACACTTTCTGTGCAGAGTTTCAAAACAGGCGTTTTCAGCCCAATACCGGCATATGGAAGAAACAGCAGAAAGCACAGGGAAATATCTGCTTCTAAATCCAAAACGCAGCTATCTAACAGAACGGTTGTCAATGTGTGCACTCCACTTCCAGAGTTAAACCCGTGTGTGGATTCAGCAGTCTGCAAACACTTTCTGTGCAGAGTTTCAAAACAGGCGTTTTCAGCGCAATACCGGCATATGGAAGAAAGAGCAGAAAGCACAGGGAAGTATCTGCTTCTAAATCCAAAACGCAGCTATCTAACAGAACGGTTGTCAATGTGTGCACTCAAGTTCCAGAGTTAAACCCGTGTTTGGATTCAGCAGTCTGCAAACACTTTCTGTGCAGAGTTTCAAAACAGGCGTTTTCAGCCTAATACCGGCATATGGAAGAAACAGCAGAAAGCACAGGGAAATATCTGCTTCTAAATCCAAAACGCAGCTATCTAACAGAACGGTTGTCAATGTGTCCACTCAACTTCCAGAGTTAAACCGGGTTGTGGATTCAGCAGTCTGCAAACACTTTCTGTGCAGACTTTCAAAACCGGCGTTTTCAGCCCAATACCGGCATATGGAAGAATCAGCAGAAAGCACAGGGAAATATCTGCTTCTAAATCCAAAACGCAGCTATCTAACAGAACGGTTGTCAATGTGTGCACTCCACTTCCAGAGTTAAACCCGTGTGTGGATTCAGCAGTCTGCAAACACTTTCTGTGCAGAGTTTCAAAACAGGCGTTTTCAGCGCAATACCGGCATATGGAAGAAAGAGCAGAAAGCACAGGGAAGTATCTGCTTCTAAATCCAAAACGCAGCTATCTAACAGAACGGTTGTCAATGTGTGCACTCAAGTTCCAGAGTTAAACCCGTGTTTGGATTCAGCAGTCTGCAAACTCTTTCTGTGCAGAGTTTCAAAACAGGCGTTTTCAGCCCAATACCGGCATATGGAAGAAACAGCAGAAAGCACAGGGAAATATCTGCTTCTAAATCCAAAACGCAGCTATCTAACAGAACGGTTGTCAATGTGTGCACTCCACTTCCAGAGTTAAACCCGTGTGTGGATTCAGCAGTCTGCAAACACTTTCTGTGCAGAGTTTCAAAACCGGCGTTTTCAGCCCAATACCGGCATATGGAAGAATCAGCAGAAAGCACAGGGAAATATCTGCTTCTAAATCCAAAACGCAGCTATCTAACAGAACGGTTGTCAATGTGTGCACTCCACTTCCAGAGTTAAACCCGTGTGTGGATTCAGCAGTCTGCAAACACTTTCTGTGCAGAGTTTCAAAACAGGCGTTTTTAGCCCAATACCGGCATATGGAAGAAACAGCAGAAAGCACAGGGAAATATCTGCTTCTAAATCCAAAACGCAGCTATCTAACAGAACGGTTGTCAATGTGTCCACTCAACTTCCAGAGTTAAACCGGGTTGTGGATTCAGCAGTCTGCAAACACTTTCTGTGCAGACTTTCAAAACCGGCGTTTTCAGCCCAATACCGGCATATGGAAGAATCAGCAGAAAGCACAGGGAAATATCTGCTTCTAAATCCAAAACGCAGCTATCTAACAGAACGGTTGTCAATGTGTGCACTCAACTTCGAGAGGTAAACCAGTGTGTGAATTCAGCAGTCTGCAAACACTTTCTGTGCAGAGTTTCAAAACAGGCGTTTTCAGCCCAATACCGGCATATGGAAGAAACAGCAGAAAGCACAGGGAAATATCTGCTTCTAAATCCAAAACGCAGCTATCTAACAGAACGGTTGTCAATGTGTGCACTCCACTTCCAGAGTTAAACCCGTGTGTGAATTCAGCAGTCTGCAAACACTTTCTGTGCAGAGTTTCAAAACCGGCGTTTTCAGCCCAATACCGGCATATGGAAGAAACAGCAGAAAGCACAGGGAAATATCTGCTTCTAAATCCAAAACGCAGCTATCTAACAGAACGGTTGTCAATGTGTGCACTCCACTTCCAGAGTTAAACCCGTGTGTGGATTCAGCAGTCTGCAAACACTTTCTGTGCAGAGTTTCAAAACAGGCGTTTTCAGCGCAATACCGGCATATGGAAGAAAGAGCAGAAAGCACAGGGAAGTATCTGCTTCTAAATCCAAAACGCAGCAATCTAACAGAACGGTTGTCAATGTGTGCACTCAAGTTCCAGAGTTAAACCCGTGTTTGGATTCAGCAGTCTGCAAACACTTTCTGTGCAGAGTTTCAAAACAGGCGTTTTCAGCCTAATACCGGCATATGGAAGAAACAGCAGAAAGCACAGGGAAATATCTGCTTCTAAATCCAAAACGCAGCTATCTAACAGAACGGTTGTCAATGTGTGCACTCCACTTCCAGAGTTAAACCCGTGTGTGGATTCAGCAGTCTGCAAACACTTTCTGTGCAGAGTTTCAAAACCGGCGTTTTCAGCCCAATACCGGCATATGGAAGAATCAGCAGAAAGCACAGGGAAATATCTGCTTCTAAATCCAAAACGCAGCTATCTAACAGAACGGTTGTCAATGTGTGCACTCAACTTCGAGAGGTAAACCAGTGTGTGAATTCAGCAGTCGGCAAACACATTCTGTGCAGAGTTTCAAAACAGGCGTTTTCAGCCCAATACCGGCATATGGAAGAAACAGCAGAAAGCACAGGGAAATATCTGCTTCTAAATCCAAAACGCAGCTATCTAACAGAACGGTTGTCAATGTGTGCACTCAAGTTCCAGAGTTAAACCCGTGTTTGGATTCAGCAGTCTGCAAACACTTTCTGTGCAGAGTTTCAAAACAGGCGTTTTCAGCCTAATACCGGCATATGGAAGAAACAGCAGAAAGCACAGGGAAATATCTGCTTCTAAATCCAAAACGCAGCTATCTAACAGAACGGTTGTCAATGTGTGCACTCAACTTCCAGAGTTAAACCCGTGTGTGAATTCAGCAGTCTGCAAACACTTTCTGTGCAGAGTTTCAAAACAGGCGTTTTCAGCCCAATACCGGCATATGGAAGAAACAGCAGAAAGCACAGGGAAATATCTGCTTCTAAATCCAAAACGCAGCTATCTAACAGAACGGTTGTCAATGTGTGCACTCAACTTCCAGAGTTAAACCCGTGTGTGGATTCAGCAGTCTGCAAACACTTTCTGTGCAGAGTTTCAAAACAGGCGTTTTCAGCCCAATACCGGCATATGGAAGAAACAGCAGAAAGCACAGGGAAATATCTGCTTCTAAATCCAAAACGCAGCTATCTAACAGAACGGTTGTCAATGTGTGCACTCAAGTTCCAGAGTTAAACCCGTGTTTGGATTCAGCCGTCTGCAAACACTTTCTGTGCAGAGTTTCAAAACAGGCGTTTTCAGCCCAATACCGGCATATGGAAGAAACAGCAGAAAGCACAGGGAAATATCTGCTTCTAAATCCAAAACGCAGCTATCTAACAGAACGGTTGTCAATGTGTGCACTCAACGTCCAGAGTTAAACCCGTGTGTGGATTCAGCAGTCTGCAAACACTTTCTGTGCAGAGTTTCAAAACAGGCGTTTTCAGCCCAATACCGGCATATGGAAGAAACAGCAGAAAGCACAGGGAAATATCTGCTTCTAAATCCAAAACGCAGCTATCTAACAGAACGGTGGTCAATGTGTGCACTTCACTTCCAGAATTAAACCCGTGTGTGGATTCAGCAGTCTGCAAACACTTTCTGTGCAGAGTTTCAAAACAGGCGTTTTTAGCCCAATACCGGCATATGGAAGAAACAGCAGAAAGCACAGGGAAATATCTGCTTCTA
The DNA here is from genome assembly GCF_030222135.1 of Aotus nancymaae. Classification (NCBI taxonomy): domain Eukaryota; kingdom Metazoa; phylum Chordata; class Mammalia; order Primates; family Aotidae; genus Aotus; species Aotus nancymaae. Next base: position 117,133 of record NW_026988710.1, read on the forward strand.
AATCCAAAACGCAGCTATCTAACAGAACGGTTGTCAATGTGTGCACTCAACTTCCAGAGTTAAACCCGTGTGTGAATTCAGCAGTCTGCAAACACTTTCTGTGCAGAGTTTCAAAACAGGCGTTTTCAGCCCAATACCGGCATATGGAAGAAACAGCAGAAAGCACAGGGAAATATCTGCTTCTAAATCCAAAACGCAGCTATCTAACAGAACGGTTGTCAATGTGTGCACTCAACTTCCAGAGTTAAACCCGTGTGTGGATTCAGCAGTCTGCAAACACTTTCTGTGCAGAGTTTCAAAACAGGCGTTTTCAGCCCAATACCGGCATATGGAAGAAACAGCAGAAAGCACAGGGAAATATCTGCTTCTAAATCCAAAACGCAGCTATCTAACAGAACGGTTGTCAATGTGTGCACTCAACTTCCAGAGTTAAACCCGTGTTTGGATTCAGCAGTCTGCAAACACTTTCTGTGCAGAGTTTCAAAACAGGCGTTTTCATCCCAATACCGGCATATGGAAGAAACAGCAGAAAGCACAGGGAAATATCTGCTTCTAAATCCAAAACGCAGCTATCTAACAGAACGGTTGTCAATGTGTGCACTCAACTTCCAGAGTTAAACCCGTGTGTGGATTCAGCAGTCTGCAAACACTTTCTGTGCAGAGTTTCAAAACAGGCGTTTTCAGCCCAATACCGGCATATGGAAGAAACAGCAGAAAGCCCAGGGAAATACCTGCTTCTAAATCCAAAACGCAGCTATCTAACAGAACGGTTGTCAATGTGTGCACTCAACGTCCAGAGTTAAACCCGTGTGTGGATTCAGCAGTCTGCAAACACTTTCTGTGCAGAGTTTCAAAACAGGCGTTTTCAGCCCAATACCGGCATATGGAAGAAACAGCAGAAAGCACAGGGAAATATCTGCTTCTAAATCCAAAAAGCAGCTATCTAACAGAACGGTGGTCAATGTGTGCACTCCACTTCCAGAATTAAACCCGTGTGTGGATTCAGCAGTCTGCAAACACTTTCTGTGCAGAGTTTCAAAACAGGCGTTTTTAGCCCAATACCGGCATATGGAAGAAACAGCAGAAAGCACAGGGAAATATCTGCTTCTAAATCCAAAACGCAGCTATCTAACAGAACGGTTGTCAATGTGTCCACTCAACTTCCAGAGTTAAACCGGGTTGTGGATTCAGCAGTCTGCAAACACTTTCTGTGCAGACTTTCAAAACCGGCGTTTTCAGCCCAATACCGGCATATGGAAGAATCAGCAGAAAGCACAGGGAAATATCTGCTTCTAAATCCAAAACGCAGCTATCTAACAGAACGGTTGTCAATGTGTGCACTCCACTTCCAGAGTTAAACCCGTGTGTGAATTCAGCAGTCTGCAAACACTTTCTGTGCAGAGTTTCAAAACAGGCGTTTTCAGCCCAATACCGGCATATGGAAAAAACAGCAGAAAGCACAGGGAAATATCTGCTTCTAAATCCAAAACGCAGCTATCTAACAGAACGGTTGTCAATGTGTGCACTCCACTTCCAGAGTTAAACCCGTGTGTGGATTCAGCAGTCTGCAAACACTTTCTGTGCAGAGTTCCAAAACCGGCGTTTTCAGCCCAATACCGGCATATGGAAGAAACAGCAGAAAGCACAGGGAAATATCTGCTTCTAAATCCAAAACGCAGCTATCTAACAGAACGGTTGTCAATGTGTGCACTCAACTTCCAGAGTTAAACCCGTGTGTGAATTCAGCAGTCTGCAAACACTTTCTGTGCAGAGTTTCAAAACAGGCGTTTTCAGCCCAATACCGGCATATGGAAGAAACAGCAGAAAGCACAGGGAAATATCTGCTTCTAAATCCAAAACGCAGCTATCTAACAGAACGGTTGTCAATGTGTGCACTCAACTTCCAGAGTTAAACCCGTGTGTGGATTCAGCAGTCTGCAAACACTTTCTGTGCAGAGTTTCAAAACAGGCGTTTTCAGCCCAATACCGGCATATGGAAGAAACAGCAGAAAGCACAGGGAAATATCTGCTTCTAAATCCAAAACGCAGCTATCTAACAGAACGGTTGTCAATGTGTGCACTCAACGTCCAGAGTTAAACCCGTGTGTGGATTCAGCAGTCTGCAAACACTTTCTGTGCAGAGTTTCAAAACAGGCGTTTTCAGCCCAATACCGGCATATGGAAGAAACAGCAGAAAGCACAGGGAAATATCTGCTTCTAAATCTAAAACGCAGCTATCTAACAGAACGGTTGTCAATGTGTGCACTCCACTTCCAGAGTTAAACCCGTGTGTGGATTCAGCAGTCTGCAAACACTTTCTGTGCAGAGTTTCAAAACCGGCGTTTTCAGCCCAATACCGGCACATGGAAGAAACAGCAGAAAGCACAGGGAAATATCTGCTTCTAAATCCAAAACGCAGCTATCTAACAGAACGGTTGTCAATGTGTGCACTCAACTTCCAGAGTTAAACCCGTGTGTGAATTCAGCAGTCTGCAAACACTTTCTGTGCAGAGCTTCAAAACAGGCGTTTTCAGCCCAATACCGGCACATGGAAGAAACAGCAGAAAGCACAGGGAAATATCTGCTTCTAAATCCAAAACGCAGCTATCTAACAGAACGGTTGTCAATGTGTGCACTCAACTTCCAGAGTTAAACCCGTGTGTGGATTCAGCAGTCTGCAAACACTTTCTGTGCAGAGTTTCAAAACAGGCGTTTTCAGCCCAATACCGGCATATGGAAGAAACAGCAGAAAGCACAGGGAAATATCTGCTTCTAAATCCAAAACGCAGCTATCTAACAGAACGGTTGTCAATGTGTGCACTCAACGTCCAGAGTTAAACCCGTGTGTGGATTCAGCAGTCTGCAAACACTTTCTGTGCAGAGTTTCAAAACAGGCGTTTTCAGCCCAATACCGGCATATGGAAGAAACAGCAGAAAGCACAGGGAAATATCTGCTTCTAAATCCAAAACGCAGCTATCTAACAGAACGGTGGTCAATGTGTGCACTCCACTTCCAGAATTAAACCCGTGTGTGGATTCAGCAGTCTGCAAACACTTTCTGTGCAGAGTTTCAAAACAGGCGTTTTTAGCCCAATACCGGCATATGGAAGAAACAGCAGAAAGCACAGGGAAATATCTGCTTCTAAATCCAAAACGCAGCTATCTAACAGAACGGTTGTAATGTGTGCACTCAACTTCCAGAGTTAAACCCGGTTGTGGATTCAGCAGTCTGCAAACACTTTCTGTGCAGAGTTTCAAAACCGGCGTTTTCAGCCGAATACCGGCATATGGAAGAATCAGCAGAAAGCACAGGGAAATATCTGCTTCTAAATCCAAAACGCAGCTATCTAACAGAACGGTTGTCAATGTGTGCACGCCACTTCCAGAGTTAAACCCGTGTGTGGATTCAGCAGTCTGCAAACACTTTCTGTGCAGAGTTTCAAAACAGGCGTTTTCAGCCCAATACCGGCATATGGAAGAAACAGCAGAAAGCACAGGGAAATATATCTGCTTCTAAATCCAAAACGCAGCTCTCTAACAGAACGGTTGTCAATGTGTGCACTCAACTTCCAGAGTTAAACCCGTGTGTGAATTCAGCAGTCTGCAAACACTTTCTGTGCAGAGTTTCAAAACAGGCGTTTTCAGCCCAATACCGGCATATGGAAGAAACAGCAGAAAGCACAGGGAAATATCTGCTTCTAAATCCAAAACGCAGCAATCTAACAGAACGGTTGTCAATGTGTGCACTCCACTTCCAGAGTTAAACCCGTGTGTTGATTCAGCAGTCTGCAAACACTTTCTGTGCAGAGTTTCAAAACAGGCGTTTTCAGCCCAATACCGGCATATGGAAGAAACAGCAGAAAGCACAGGGAAATATCTGCTTCTAAATCCAAAACGCAGCTATCTAACAGAACGGTTGTCAATGTGTGCACTAAACTTCCAGAGTTAAACCCGTGTGTGGATTCAGCAGTCTGCAAACACTTTCTGTGCAGAGTTTGAAAACCGGCGTTTTCAGCCCAATACCGGCATATGGAAGAATCAGCAGAAAGCACAGGGAAATATCTGCTTCTAAATCCAAAACGCAGCTATCTAACAGAACGGTTGACAATGTGTGCACTCCACTTCCAGAGTTAAACCCGTGTGTGGATTCAGCAGTCTGCAAACACTTTCTGTGCAGAGTTTCAAAACAGGCGTTTTCAGCCCAATACCGGCATATGGAAGAAACAGCAGAAAGCACAGGGAAATATCTGCTTCTAAATCCAAAACGCAGCTATCTAACAGAACGGTTGTCAATGTGTGCACTCAAGTTCCAGAGTTAAACCCGTGTTTGGATTCAGCAGTCTGCAAACACTTTCTGTGCAGAGTTTCAAAACAGGCGTTTTCAGCCTAATACCGGCATATGGAAGAAACAGCAGAAAGCACAGGGAAATATCTGCTTCTAAATCCAAAACGCAGCTATCTAACAGAACGGTTGTCAATGTGTGCACTCAACTTCCAGAGTTAAACCCGTGTGTGGATTCAGCAGTCTGCAAACACTTTCTGTGCAGAGTTTCAAAACAGGCGTTTTCAGCCCAATACCGGCATATGGAAGAAACAGCAGAAAGCCCAGGGAAATATCTGCTTCTAAATCCTAAACGCAGCTATCTAACAGAACGGTTGTCAATGTGTGCACTCAACGTCCAGAGTTAAACCCGTGTGTGGATTCAGCAGTCTGCAAACACTTTCTGTGCAGAGTTTCAAAACAGGCGTTTTCAGCCCAATACCGGCATATGGAAGAAACAGCAGAAAGCACAGGGAAATATCTGCTTCTAAATCCAAAACGCAGCTATCTAACAGAACGGTTGTCAATGTGTGCACTCCACTTCCAGAGTTAAACCCGTGTGTGGATTCAGCAGTCTGCAAACACTTTCTGTGCAGAGTTTCAAAACAGGCGTTTTCAGCCCAATACCGGCATATGGAAGAAACAGCAGAAAGCACAGGGAAATATCTGCTTCTAAATCCAAAACGCAGCTATCTAACAGAACGGTTGTCAATGTGTGCACTCAAGTTCCAGAGTTAAACCCGTGTTTGGATTCAGCAGTCTGCAAACACTTTCTGTGCAGAGTTTCAAAACAGGCGTTTTCAGCCTAATACCGGCATATGGAAGAAACAGCAGAAAGCACAGGGAAATATCTGCTTCTAAATCCAAAACGCAGCTATCTAACAGAACGGTTGTCAATGTGTGCACTCAACTTCCAGAGTTAAACCCGTGTGTGGATTCAGCAGTCTGCAAACACTTTCTGTGCAGAGTTTCAAAACAGGCGTTTTCAGCCCAATACCGGCATATGGAAGAAACAGCAGAAAGCCCAGGGAAATATCTGCTTCTAAATCCTAAACGCAGCTATCTAACAGAACGGTTGTCAATGTGTGCACTCAACGTCCAGAGTTAAACCCGTGTGTGGATTCAGCAGTCTGCAAACACTTTCTGTGCAGAGTTTCAAAACAGGCGTTTTCAGCCCAATACCGGCATATGGAAGAAACAGCAGAAAGCACAGGGAAATATCTGCTTCTAAATCCAAAACGCAGCTATCTAACAGAACGGTTGTCAATGTGTGCACTCCACTTCCAGAGTTAAACCCGTGTGTGGATTCAGCAGTCTGCAAACACTTTCTGTGCAGAGTTTCAAAACAGGCGTTTTCAGCCCAATACCGGCATATGGAAGAAACAGCAGAAAGCACAGGGAAATATCTGCTTCTAAATCCAAAACGCAGCTATCTAACAGAACGGTTGTCAATGTGTGCACTCAAGTTCCAGAGTTAAACCCGTGTTTGGATTCAGCAGTCTGCAAACACTTTCTGTGCAGAGTTTCAAAACAGGCGTTTTCAGCCCAATACCGGCATAAGGAAGAAACAGCAGAAAGCACAGGGAAATATCTGCTTCTAAATCCAAAACGCAGCAATCTAACAGAACGGTTGTCAATGTGTGCACTCAACTTCCAGAGTTAAACCCGTGTTTGGATTCAGCAGTCTGCAAACACTTTCTGTGCAGAGTTTCAAAACAGGCGTTTTCAGCCCAATACCGGCATATGGAAGAAACAGCAGAAAGCACAGGGAAATATCTGCTTCTAAATCCAAAACGCAGCTATCTAACAGAACGGTTGTCAATGTGTGCACTCAAGTTCCAGAGTTAAACCCGTGTGTGAATTCAGCAGTCTGCAAACACTTTCTGTGCAGAGTTTCAAAACAGGCGTTTTCAGCCCAATACCGGCATATGGAAGAAACAGCAGAAAGCACAGGGAAATATCTGCTTCTAAATCCAAAACGAAGCTATCTAACAGAACGGTTGTCAATGTGTGCACTCAACTTCGAGAGGTAAACCAGTGTGTGAATTCAGCAGTCTGCAAACACATTCTGTGCAGAGTTTCAAAACAGGCGTTTTCAGCCCAATACCGGCATATGGAAGAAACAGCAGAAAGCACAGGGAAATATCTGCTTCTAAATCCAAAACGCAGCTATCTAACAGAACGGTTGTCAATGTGTGCACTCCACTTCCAGAGTTAAACCCGTGTGTGAATTCAGCAGTCTGCAAACACTTTCTGTGCAGAGTTTCAAAACAGGCGTTTTCAGCCCAATACCGGCATATGGAAGAAACAGCAGAAAGCACAGGGAAATATCTGCTTCTAAATCCAAAACGCAGCTATCTAACAGAACGGTTGTCAATGTGTGCACTCCACTTCCAGAGTTAAACCCGTGTGTGGATTCAGCAGTCTGCAAACACTTTCTGTGCAGAGTTTCAAAACAGGCGTTTTCAGCGCAATACCGGCATATGGAAGAAAGAGCAGAAAGCACAGGGAAGTATCTGCTTCTAAATCCAAAACGCAGCTATCTAACAGAGCGGTTGTCAATGTGTGCACTCAAGTTCCAGAGTTAAACCCGTGTTTGGATTCAGCAGTCTGCAAACACTTTCTGTGCAGAGTTTCAAAACAGGCGTTTTCAGCCTAATACCGGCATATGGAAGAAACAGCAGAAAGCACAGGGAAATATCTGCTTCTAAATCCAAAACGCAGCTATCTAACAGAACGGTTGTCAATGTGTGCACTCCACTTCCAGAGTTAAACCCGTGTGTGGATTCAGCAGTCTGCAAACACTTTCTATGCAGAGTTTCAAAACCGGCGTTTTCAGCCCAATACCGGCATATGGAAGAATCAGCAGAAAGCACAGGGAAATATCTGCTTCTAAATCCAAAACGCAGCTATCTAACAGAACGGTTGTCAATGTGTGCACTCCACTTCCAGAGTTAAACCCGTGTGTGGATTCAGCAGTCTGCAAACACTTCCTGTGCAGAGTTTCAAAACAGGCGTTTTCAGCCCAATACCGGCATATGGAAGAAACAGCAGAAAGCACAGGGAAATATCTGCTTCTAAATCCAAAACGCAGCTATCTAACAGAACGGTTGTCAATGTGTGCACTCAAGTTCCAGAGTTAAACCCGTGTTTGGATTCAGCAGTCTGCAAACACTTTCTGTGCAGAGTTTCAAAACAGGCGTTTTCAGCCTAATACCGGCATATGGAAGAAACAGCAGAAAGCACAGGGAAATATCTGCTTCTAAATCCAAAACGCAGCTATCTAACAGAACGGTTGTCAATGTGTGCACTCAACTTCCAGAGTTAAACCCGAGTGTGGATTCGGCACTCTGCAAACAATTTCTGTGTAGAGTTTCAAAACAGGCGTTTTCAGCCCAATACCGGCATATGGAAGAAACAGCAGAAAGCCCAGGGAAATATCTGCTTCTAAATCCAAAACGCAGCTATCTAACAGAACGGTTGTCAATGTGTGCACTCAACTTCCAGAGTTAAACCCGTGTGTGGATTCAGCAGTCTGCAAACACTTTCTGTGCAGAGTTTCAAAACAGGCGTTTTCAGCGCAATACCGGCATATGGAAGAAAGAGCAGAAAGCACAGGGAAGTATCTGCTTCTAAATCCAAAACGCAGCTATCTAACAGAACGGTTGTCAATGTGTGCACTCAAGTTCCAGAGTTAAACCCGTGTTTGGATTCAGCAGTCTGCAAACACTTTCTGTGCAGAGTTTCAAAACAGGCGTTTTCAGCCTAATACCGGCATATGGAAGAAACAGCAGAAAGCCCAGGGAAATATCTGCTTCTAAATCCAAAACGCAGCTATCTAACAGAACGGTTGTCAATGTGTGCACTCAACGTCCAGAGTTAAACCCGTGTGTGGATTCAGCAGTCTGCAAACACTTTCTGTGCAGAGTTTCAAAACAGGCGTTTTCAGCCCAATACCGGCATATGGAAGAAACAGCAGAAAGCACAGGGAAATATCTGCTTCTAAATCCAAAAAGCAGCTATCTAACAGAACGGTGGTCAATGTGTGCACTCCACTTCCAGAATTAAACCCGTGTGTGGATTCAGCAGTCTGCAAACACTTTCTGTGCAGAGTTTCAAAACAGGCGTTTTTAGCCCAATACCGGCATATGGAAGAAACAGCAGAAAGCACAGGGAAATATCTGCTTCTAAATCCAAAACGCAGCTATCTAACAGAACGGTTGTCAATGTGTGCACTCAACTTCCAGAGTTAAACCCGGTTGTGGATTCAGCAGTCTGCAAACACTTTCTGTGCAGACTTTCAAAACCGGCGTTTTCAGCCCAATACCGGCATATGGAAGAATCAGCAGAAAGCACAGGGAAATATCTGCTTCTAAATCCAAAACGCAGCTATCTAACAGAACGGTTGTCAATGTGTGCACTCCACTTCCAGAGTTAAACCCGTGTGTGGATTCAGCAGTCTGCAAACACTTTCTGTGCAGAGTTTCAAAACAGGCGTTTTCAGCCCAATACCGGCATATGGAAGAAACAGCAGAAAGCACAGGGAAATATCTGCTTCTAAATCCAAGACGCAGCTCTCTAACAGAACGGTTGTCAATGTGTGCACTCAACTTCCAGAGTTAAACCCGTGTGTGAATTCAGCAGTCTGCAAACACTTTCTGTGCAGAGTTTCAAAACAGGCGTTTTCAGCCCAATACCGGCATATGGAAGAAACAGCAGAAAGCACAGGGAAATATCTGCTTCTAAATCCAAAACGCAGCAATCTAACAGAACGGTTGTCAATGTGTGCACTCCACTTCCAGAGTTAAACCCGTGTGTGGATTCAGCAGTCTGCAAACACTTTCTGTGCAGAGTTTCAAAACAGGCGTTTTCAGCCCAATACCGGCATATGGAAGAAACAGCAGAAAGCACAGGGAAATATCTGCTTCTAAATCCAAAACGCAGCTATCTAACAGAACGGTTGTCAATGTGTGCACTCCACTTCCAGAGTTAAACCCGTGTGTGGATTCAGCAGTCTGCAAACACATTCTGTGCAGAGTTTCAAAACAGGCGTTTTCAGCCCAATACCGGCATATGGAAGAAACAGCAGAAAGCACAGGGAAATATCTGCTTCTAAATCCAAAACGCAGCTATCTAACAGAACGGTTGTCAATGTGTGCACTCAACTTCCAGAGTTAAACCCGAGTGTGGATTCGGCACTCTGCAAACAATTTCTGTGCAGAGTTTCAAAACAGGCGTTTTCAGCCCAATACCGGCATATGGAAGAATCAGCAGAAAGCACAGGGAAATATCTGCTTCTAAATCCAAAACGCAGCTTTCTAACAGAACGGTTGTCAATGTGTGCACTCAACTTCCAGAGTTAAACCCGTGTGTGGATTCAGCAGTCTGCAAACACTTTCTGTGCAGAGTTTCAAAACAGGCGTTTTCAGCGCAATACCGGCATATGGAAGAAAGAGCAGAAAGCACAGGGAAGTATCTGCTTCTAAATCCAAAACGCAGCTATCTAACAGAACGGTTGTCAGTGTGTGCACTCAACTTCCAGAGTTAAACCCGTGTTTGGATTCAGCAGTCTGCAAACACTTTCTGTGCAGAGTTTCAAAACAGGCGTTTTCAGCCCAATACCGGCATATGGAAGAAACAGCAGAAAGCACAGGGAAATATCTGCTTCTAAATCCAAAACGCAGCTATCTAACAGAACGGTAGTCAATGTGTTCACTCAACTTCCAGAGTTAAAGCCGTGTGTGGATTCAGCAGTCTGCAAACACTTTCTGTGCAGAGTTTCAAAACAGGCGTTTTCAGCCCAATACCGGCATATGGAAGAAACAGCAGAAAGCACAGGGAAATATCTGCTTCTAAATCCAAAACGCAGCTATCTAACAGAACGGTTGTCAATGTGTGCACTCAAGTTCCAGAGTTAAACCCGTGTTTGGATTCAGCAGTCTGCTAACACTTTCTGTGCAGAGTTTTAAAACAGGCGTTTTCAGCCCAATACCGGCATATGGAAGAAACAGCAGAAAGCACAGGGAAATATCTGCTTCTAAATCCAAAACGCAGCTATCTAACAGAACGGTTGTCAATGTGTGCACTCAAGTTCCAGAGTTAAACCCGTGTTTGGATTCAGCAGTCTGCAAACACTTTCTGTGCAGAGTTTCAAAACAGGCGTTTTCAGCCTAATACCGGCATATGGAAGAAACAGCAGAAAGCACAGGGAAATATCTGCTTCTAAATCCAAAACGCAGCTATCTAACAGAACGGTTGTCAATGTGTGCACTCAAGTTCCAGAGTTAAACCCGTGTGTGGATTCAGCAGTCTGCAAACACTTTCTGTGCAGAGTTTCAAAACAGGCGTTTTCAGCCCAATACCGGCATATGGAAGAAACAGCAGAAAGCCCAGGGAAATATCTGCTTCTAAATCCAAAACGCAGCTATCTAACAGAACGGTTGTCAATGTGTGCACTCAACGTCCAGAGTTAAACCCGTGTGTGGATTCAGCAGTCTGCAAACACTTTCTGTGCAGAGTTTCAAAACAGGCGTTTTCAGCCCAATACCGGCATATGGAAGAAACAGCAGAAAGCACAGGGAAATATCTGCTTCTAAATCCAAAACGCAGCTATCTAACAGAACGGTGGTCAATGTGTGCACTTCACTTCCAGAATTAAACCCGTGTGTGGATTCAGCAGTCTGCAAACACTTTCTGTGCAGAGTTTCAAAACAGGCGTTTTTAGTCCAATACCGGCATATGGAAGAAACAGCAGAAAGCACAGGGAAATATCTGCTTCTAAATCCAAAACGCAGCTATCTAACAGAACGGTTGTCAATGTGTGCACTCAACTTCCAGAGTTAAACCCGTGTTTGGATTCAGCAGTCTGCAAACACTTTCTGTGCAGAGTTTCAAAACAGGCGTTTTCATCCCAATACCGGCATATGGAAGAAACAGCAGAAAGCCCAGGGAAATATCTGCTTCTAAATCCAAAACGCAGCTATCTAACAGAACGGTTGTCAATGTGTGCACTCAACGTCCAGAGTTAAACCCGTGTGTGGATTCAGCAGTCTGCAAACACTTTCTGTGCAGAGTTTCAAAACAGGCGTTTTCAGCCCAATACCGGCATATGGAAGAAACAGCAGAAAGCACAGGGAAATATCTGCTTCTAAATCCAAAAAGCAGCTATCTAACAGAACGGTGGTCAATGTGTGCACTCCACTTCCAGAATTAAACCCGTGTGTGGATTCAGCAGTCTGCAAACACTTTCTGTGCAGAGTTTCAAAACAGGCGTTTTTAGCCCAATACCGGCATATGGAAGAAACAGCAGAAAGCACAGGGAAATATCTGCTTCTAAATCCAAAACGCAGCTATCTAACAGAACGGTTGTCAATGTGTGCACTCAACTTCCAGAGTTAAACCCGGTTGTGGATTCAGCAGTCTGCAAACACTTTCTGTGCAGACTTTCAAAACCGGCGTTTTCAGCCCAATACCGGCATATGGAAGAATCAGCAGAAAGCACAGGGAAATATCTGCTTCTAAATCCAAAACGCAGCTATCTAACAGAACGGTTGTCAATGTGTGCACTCCACTTCCAGAGTTAAACCCGTGTGTGGATTCAGCAGTCTGCAAACACTTTCTGTGCAGAGTTTCAAAACAGGCGTTTTCAGCCCAATACCGGCATATGGAAGAAACAGCAGAAAGCACAGGGAAATATCTGCTTCTAAATCCAAAACGCAGCTCTCTAACAGAACGGTTGTCAATGTGTGCACTCAACTTCCAGAGTTAAACCCGTGTGTGAATTCAGCAGTCTGCAAACACTTTCTGTGCAGAGTTTCAAAACAGGCGTTTACAGCCCAATACCGGCATATGGAAGAAACAGCAGAAAGCACAGGGAAATATCTGCTTCTAAATCCAAAACGCAGCAATCTAACAGAACGGTTGTCAATGTGTGCACTCCACTTCCAGAGTTAAACCCGTGTGTGGATTCAGCAGTCTGCAAACACTTTCTGTGCAGAGTTTCAAAACAGGCGTTTTCAGCCCAATACCGGCATATGGAAGAAACAGCAGAAAGCACAGGGAAATATCTGCTTCTAAATCCAAAACGCAGCTATCTAACAGAACGGTTGTCAATGTGTGCACTCCACTTCCAGAGTTAAACCCGTGTGTGGATTCAGCAGTCTGCAAACACATTCTGTGCAGAGTTTCAAAACAGGCGTTTTCAGCCCAATACCGGCATAGGGAAGAAACAGCAGAAAGCACAGGGAAATATCTGCTTCTAAATCCAAAACGCAGCTATCTAACAGAACGGTTTTCAATGTGTGCACTCAACTTCCAGAGTTAAACCCGAGTGTGGATTCGGCACTCTGCAAACACTTTCTGTGCAGAGTTTCAAAACAGGCGTTTTCAGCCCAATACCGGCATATGGAAGAAACAGCAGAAAGCACAGGGAAATATCTGCTTCTAAATCCAAAACGCAGCTATCTAACAGAACGGTTGTCAATGTGTGCACTCAAGTTCCAGAGTTAAACCCGTGTTTGGATTCAGCCGTCTGCAAACACTTTCTGTGCAGAGTTTCAAAACAGGCGTTTTCAGCCCAATACCGGCATATGGAAGAAACAGCAGAAAGCACAGGGAAATATCTGCTTCTAAATCCAAAACGCAGCTATCTAACAGAACGGTTGTCAATGTGTGCACTCAACGTCCAGAGTTAAACCCGTGTGTGGATTCAGCAGTCTGCAAACACTTTCTGTGCAGAGTTTCAAAACAGGCGTTTTCAGCCCAATACCGGCATATGGAAGAAACAGCAGAAAGCACAGGGAAATATCTGCTTCTAAATCCAAAACGCAGCTATCTAACAGAACGGTGGTCAATGTGTGCACTTCACTTCCAGAATTAAACCCGTGTGTGGATTCAGCAGTCTGCAAACACTTTCTGTGCAGAGTTTCAAAACAGGCGTTTTTAACCCAATACCGGCATATGGAAGAAACAGCAGAAAGCACAGGGAAATATCTGCTTCTAAATCCAAAACGCAGCTATCTAACAGAACGGTTGTCAATGTGTGCACTCAACTTCCAGAGTTAAACCCGTGTTTGGATTCAGCAGTCTGCAAACACTTTCTGTGCAGAGTTTCAAAACAGGCGTTTTCATCCCAATACCGGCATATGGAAGAAACAGCAGAAAGCCCAGGGAAATATCTGCTTCTAAATCCAAAACGCAGCTATCTAACAGAACGGTTGTCAATGTGTGCACTCAACGTCCAGAGTTAAACCCGTGTGTGGATTCAGCAGTCTGCAAACACTTTCTGTGCAGAGTTTCAAAACAGGCGTTTTCAGCCCAATACCGGCATATGGAAGAAACAGCAGAAAGCACAGGGAAATATCTGCTTCTAAATCCAAAAAGCAGCTATCTAACAGAACGGTGGTCAATGTGTGCACTCCACTTCCAGAATTAAACCCGTGTGTGGATTCAGCAGTCTGCAAACACTTTCTGTGCAGAGTTTCAAAACAGGCGTTTTTAGCCCAATACCGGCATATGGAAGAAACAGCAGAAAGCACAGGGAAATATCTGCTTCTAAATCCAAAACGCAGCTATCTAACAGAACGGTTGTCAATGTGTGCACTCAACTTCCAGAGTTAAACCCGGTTGTGGATTCAGCAGTCTGCAAACACTTTCTGTGCAGACTTTCAAAACCGGCGTTTTCAGACCAATACCGGCATATGGAAGAATCAGCAGAAAGCACAGGGAAATATCTGCTTCTAAATCCAAAACGCAGCTATCTAACAGAACGGTTGTCAATGTGTGCACTCCACTTCCAGAGTTAAACCCGTGTGTGGATTCAGCAGTCTGCAAACACTTTCTGTGCAGAGTTTCAAAACAGGCGTTTTCAGCCCAATACCGGCATATGGAAGAAACAGCAGAAAGCACAGGGAAATATCTGCTTCTAAATCCAAAACGCAGCTCTCTAACAGAACGGTTGTCAATGTGTGCACTCAACTTCCAGAGTTAAACCCGTGTGTGAATTCAGCAGTCTGCAAACACTTTCTGTGCAGAGTTTCAAAACAGGCGTTTTCAGCCCAATACCGGCATATGGAAGAAACAGCAGAAAGCACAGGGAAATATCTGCTTCTAAATCCAAAACGCAGCAATCTAACAGAACGGTTGTCAATGTGTGCACTCCACTTCCAGAGTTAAACCCGTGTGTGGATTCAGCAGTCTGCAAACACTTTCTGTGCAGAGTTTCAAAACAGGCGTTTTCAGCCCAATACCGGCATATGGAAGAAACAGCAGAAAGCACAGGGAAATATCTGCTTCTAAATCCAAAACGCAGCTATCTAACAGAACGGTTGTCAATGTGTGCACTCCACTTCCAGAGTTAAACCCGTGTGTGGATTCAGCAGTCTGCAAACACATTCTGTGCAGAGTTTCAAAACAGGCGTTTTCAGCCCAATACCGGCATATGGAAGAAACAGCAGAAAGCACAGGGAAATATCTGCTTCTAAATCCAAAACGCAGCTATCTAACAGAACGGTTTTCAATGTGTGCACTCAACTTCCAGAGTTAAACCCGAGTGTGGATTCGGCACTCTGCAAACACTTTCTGTGCAGAGTTTCAAAACAGGCGTTTTCAGCCCAATACCGGCATATGGAAGAAACAGCAGAAAGCACAGGGAAATATCTGCTTCTAAATCCAAAACGCAGCTATCTAACAGAACGGTTGTCAATGTGTGCACTCAAGTTCCAGAGTTAAACCCGTGTTTGGATTCAGCCGTCTGCAAACACTTTCTGTGCAGAGTTTCAAAACAGGCGTTTTCAGCCCAATACCGGCATATGGAAGAAACAGCAGAAAGCACAGGGAAATATCTGCTTCTAAATCCAAAACGCAGCTATCTAACAGAACGGTTGTCAATGTGTGCACTCAACTTCCAGAGTTAAACCCGTGTGTGGATTCAGCAGTCTGCAAACACTTTCTGTGCAGAGTTTCAAAACAGGCGTTTTCAGCCCAATACCGGCATATGGAAGAAACAGCAGAAAGCCCAGGGAAATATCTGCTTCTAAATCCAAAACGCAGCTATCTAACAGAACGGTTGTCAATGTGTGCACTCAACGTCCAGAGTTAAACCCGTGTGTGGATTCAGCAGTCTGCAAACACTTTCTGTGCAGAGTTTCAAAACAGGCGTTTTCAGCCCAATACCGGCATATGGAAGAAACAGCAGAAAGCACAGGGAAATATCTGCTTCTAAATCCAAAACGCAGCTATCTAACAGAACGGTGGTCAATGTGTGCACTTCACTTCCAGAATTAAACCCGTGTGTGGATTCAGCAGTCTGCAAACACTTTCTGTGCAGAGTTTCAAAACAGGCGTTTTTAGCCCAATACCGGCATATGGAAGAAACAGCAGAAAGCACAGGGAAATATCTGCTTCTAAATCCAAAACGCAGCTATCTAACAGAACGGTTGTCAATGTGTGCACTCAACTTCCAGAGTTAAACCCGTGTTTGGATTCAGCAGTCTGCAAACACTTTCTGTGCAGAGTTTCAAAACAGGCGTTTTCATCCCAATACCGGCATATGGAAGAAACAGCAGAAAGCCCAGGGAAATATCTGCTTCTAAATCCAAAACGCAGCTATCTAACAGAACGGTTGTCAATGTGTGCACTCAACGTCCAGAGTTAAACCCGTGTGTGGATTCAGCAGTCTGCAAACACTTTCTGTGCAGAGTTTCAAAACAGGCGTTTTCAGCCCAATACCGGCATATGGAAGAAACAGCAGAAAGCACAGGGAAATATCTGCTTCTAAATCCAAAAAGCAGCTATCTAACAGAACGGTGGTCAATGTGTGCACTCCACTTCCAGAATTAAACCCGTGTGTGGATTCAGCAGTCTGCAAACACTTTCTGTGCAGAGTTTCAAAACAGGCGTTTTTAGCCCAATACCGGCATATGGAAGAAACAGCAGAAAGCACAGGGAAATATCTGCTTCTAAATCCAAAACGCAGCTATCTAACAGAACGGTTGTCAATGTGTGCACTCAACTTCCAGAGTTAAACCCGGTTGTGGATTCAGCAGTCTGCAAACACTTTCTGTGCAGACTTTCAAAACCGGCGTTTTCAGCCCAATACCGGCATATGGAAGAATCAGCAGAAAGCACAGGGAAATATCTGCTTCTAAATCCAAAACGCAGCTATCTAACAGAACGGTTGTCAATGTGTGCACTCCACTTCCAGAGTTAAACCCGTGTGTGGATTCAGCAGTCTGCAAACACTTTCTGTGCAGAGTTTCAAAACAGGCGTTTTCAGCCCAATACCGGCATATGGAAGAAACAGCAGAAAGCACAGGGAAATATCTGCTTCTAAATCCAAAACGCAGCTCTCTAACAGAACGGTTGTCAATGTGTGCACTCAACTTCCAGAGTTAAACCCGTGTGTGAATTCAGCAGTCTGCAAACACTTTCTGTGCAGAGTTTCAAAACAGGCGTTTTCAGCCCAATACCGGCATATGGAAGAAACAGCAGAAAGCACAGGGAAATATCTGCTTCTAAATCCAAAACGCAGCAATCTAACAGAACGGTTGTCAATGTGTGCACTCCACTTCCAGAGTTAAACCCGTGTGTGGATTCAGCAGTCTGCAAACACTTTCTGTGCAGAGTTTCAAAACAGGCGTTTTCAGCCCAATACCGGCATATGGAAGAAACAGCAGAAAGCACAGGGAAATATCTGCTTCTAAATCCAAAACGCAGCTATCTAACAGAACGGTTGTCAATGTGTGCACTCCACTTCCAGAGTTAAACCCGTGTGTGGATTCAGCAGTCTGCAAACACATTCTGTGCAGAGTTTCAAAACAGGCGTTTTCAGCCCAATACCGGCATATGGAAGAAACAGCAGAAAGCACAGGGAAATATCTGCTTCTAAATCCAAAACGCAGCTATCTAACAGAACGGTTGTCAATGTGTGCACTCAACTTCCATAGATAAACCCGAGTGTGGATTCGGCACTCTGCAAACAATTTCTGTGCAGAGTTTCAAAACAGGCGTTTTCAGCCCAATACCGGCATATGGAAGAATCAGCAGAAAGCACAGGGAAATATCTGCTTCTAAATCCAAAACGCAGCTTTCTAACAGAACGGTTGTCAATGTGTGCACTCAACTTCCAGAGTTAAACCCGTGTGTGGATTCAGCAGTCTGCAAACACTTTCTGTGCAGAGTTTCAAAACAGGCGTTTTCAGCGCAATACCGGCATATGGAAGAAAGAGCAGAAAGCACAGGGAAGTATCTGCTTCTAAATCCAAAACGCAGCTATCTAACAGAACGGTTGTCAGTGTGTGCACTCAACTTCCAGAGTTAAACCCGTGTTTGGATTCAGCAGTCTGCAAACACTTTCTGTGCAGAGTTTCAAAACAGGCGTTTTCAGCCCAATACCGGCATATGGAAGAAACAGCAGAAAGCACAGGGAAATATCTGCTTCTAAATCCAAAACGCAGCTATCTAACAGAACGGTAGTCAATGTGTTCACTCAACTTCCAGAGTTAAAGCCGTGTGTGGATTCAGCAGTCTGCAAACACTTTCTGTGCAGAGTTTCAAAACAGGCGTTTTCAGCCCAATACCGGCATATGGAAGAAACAGCAGAAAGCACAGGGAAATATCTGCTTCTAAATCCAAAACGCAGCTATCTAACAGAACGGTTGTCAATGTGTGCACTCAAGTTCCAGAGTTAAACCCGTGTTTGGATTCAGCAGTCTGCTAACACTTTCTGTGCAGAGTTTTAAAACAGGCGTTTTCAGCCCAATACCGGCATATGGAAGAAACAGCAGAAAGCCCAGGGAAATATCTGCTTCTAAATCCAAAACGCAGCTATCTAACAGAACGGTTGTCAATGTGTGCACTCAACGTCCAGAGTTAAACCCGTGTGTGGATTCAGCAGTCTGCAAACACTTTCTGTGCAGAGTTTCAAAACAGGCGTTTTCAGCCCAATACCGGCATATGGAAGAAACAGCAGAAAGCACAGGGAAATATCTGCTTCTAAATCCAAAACGCAGCTATCTAACAGAACGGTGGTCAATGTGTGCACTTCACTTCCAGAATTAAACCCGTGTGTGGATTCAGCAGTCTGCAAACACTTTCTGTGCAGAGTTTCAAAACAGGCGTTTTTAGCCCAATACCGGCATATGGAAGAAACAGCAGAAAGCACAGGGAAATATCTGCTTCTAAATCCAAAACGCAGCTATCTAACAGAACGGTTGTCAATGTGTGCACTCAACTTCCAGAGTTAAACCCCTGTTTGGATTCAGCAGTCTGCAAACACTTTCTGTGCAGAGTTTCAAAACAGGCGTTTTCATCCCAATACCGGCATATGGAAGAAACAGCAGAAAGCCCAGGGAAATATCTGCTTCTAAATCCAAAACGCAGCTATCTAACAGAACGGTTGTCAATGTGTGCACTCAACGTCCAGAGTTAAACCCGTGTGTGGATTCAGCAGTCTGCAAACACTTTCTGTGCAGAGTTTCAAAACAGGCGTTTTCAGCCCAATACCGGCATATGGAAGAAACAGCAGAAAGCACAGGGAAATATCTGCTTCTAAATCCAAAAAGCAGCTATCTAACAGAACGGTGGTCAATGTGTGCACTCCACTTCCAGAATTAAACCCGTGTGTGGATTCAGCAGTCTGCAAACACTTTCTGTGCAGAGTTTCAAAACAGGCGTTTTTAGCCCAATACCGGCATATGGAAGAAACAGCAGAAAGCACAGGGAAATATCTGCTTCTAAATCCAAAACGCAGCTATCTAACAGAACGGTTGTCAATGTGTGCACTCAACTTCCAGAGTTAAACCCGGTTGTGGATTCAGCAGTCTGCAAACACTTTCTGTGCAGACTTTCAAAACCGGCGTTTTCAGCCCAATACCGGCATATGGAAGAATCAGCAGAAAGCACAGGGAAATATCTGCTTCTAAATCCAAAACGCAGCTATCTAACAGAACGGTTGTCAATGTGTGCACTCCACTTCCAGAGTTAAACCCGTGTGTGGATTCAGCAGTCTGCAAACACTTTCTGTGCAGAGTTTCAAAACAGGCGTTTTCAGCCCAATACCGGCATATGGAAGAAACAGCAGAAAGCACAGGGAAATATCTGCTTCTAAATCCAAAACGCAGCTCTCTAACAGAACGGTTGTCAATGTGTGCACTCAACTTCCAGAGTTAAACCGGTGTTTGGATTCAGCAGTCTGCAAACACTTTCTGTGCAGAGTTTCAAAACAGGCGTTTTCAGCCCAATACCGGCATATGGAAGAAACAGCAGAAAGCACAGGGAAATATCTGCTTCTAAATCCAAAACGCAGCTATCTAACAGAACGGTAGTCAATGTGTTCACTCAACTTCCAGAGTTAAAGCCGTGTGTGGATTCAGCAGTCTGCAAACACTTTCTGTGCAGAGTTTCAAAACAGGCGTTTTCAGCCCAATACCGGCATATGGAAGAAACAGCAGAAAGCACAGGGAAATATCTGCTTCTAAATCCAAAACGCAGCTATCTAACAGAACGGTTGTCAATGTGTGCACTCAAGTTCCAGAGTTAAACCCGTGTTTGGATTCAGCAGTCTGCTAACACTTTCTGTGCAGAGTTTTAAAACAGGCGTTTTCAGCCCAATACCGGCATATGGAAGAAACAGCAGAAAGCACAGGGAAATATCTGCTTCTAAATCCAAAACGCAGCTATCTAACAGAACGGTTGTCAATGTGTGCACTCAAGTTCCAGAGTTAAACCCGTGTTTGGATTCAGCAGTCTGCAAACACTTTCTGTGCAGAGTTTCAAAACAGGCGTTTTCAGCCTAATACCGGCATATGGAAGAAACAGCAGAAAGCACAGGGAAATATCTGCTTCTAAATCCAAAACGCAACTATCTAACAGAACGGTTGTCAATGTGTGCACTCCACTTCCAGAGTTAAACCCGTGTGTGGATTCAGCAGTCTGCAAACACTTTCTGTGCAGAGTTTCAAAACCGGCGTTTTCAGCCCAATACCGGCATATGGAAGAATCAGCAGAAAGCACAGGGAAATATCTGCTTCTAAATCCAAAACGCAGCTATCTAACAGAACGGTTGTCAATGTGTGCACTCCACTTCCAGAGTTAAACCCGTGTGTGGATTCAGCAGTCTGCAAACACTTTCTGTGCAGAGTTTCAAAACAGGCGTTTTCAGCCCAATACCGGCATATGGAAGAAACAGCAGAAAGCACAGGGAAATATCTGCTTCTAAATCCAAAACGCAGCTATCTAACAGAACGGTTGTCAATGTGTGCACTCAAGTTCCAGAGTTAAACCCGTGTTTGGATTCAGCAGTCTGCAAACACTTTCTGTGCAGAGTTTCAAAACAGGCGTTTTCAGCCTAATACCGGCATATGGAAGAAACAGCAGAAAGCACAGGGAAATATCTGCTTCTAAATCCAAAACGCAGCTATCTAACAGAACGGTTGTCAATGTGTGCACTCAACTTCCAGAGTTAAACCCGAGTGTGGATTCGGCACTCTGCAAACAATTTCTGTGTAGAGTTTCAAAACAGGCGTTTTCAGCCCAATACCGGCATATGGAAGAAACAGCAGAAAGCCCAGGGAAATATCTGCTTCTAAATCCAAAACGCAGCTATCTAACAGAACGGTTGTCAATGTGTGCACTCAACTTCCAGAGTTAAACCCGTGTGTGGATTCAGCAGTCTGCAAACACTTTCTGTGCAGAGTTTCAAAACAGGCGTTTTCAGCGCAATACCGGCATATGGAAGAAAGAGCAGAAAGCACAGGGAAGTATCTGCTTCTAAATCCAAAACGCAGCTATCTAACAGAACGGTTGTCAGTGTGTGCACTCAACTTCCAGAGTTAAACCCGTGTTTGGATTCAGCAGTCTGCAAACACTTTCTGTGCAGAGTTTCAAAACAGGCGTTTTCAGCCCAATACCGGCATATGGAAGAAACAGCAGAAAGCACAGGGAAATATCTGCTTCTAAATCCAAAACGCAGCTATCTAACAGAACGGTAGTCAATGTGTTCACTCAACTTCCAGAGTTAAAGCCGTGTGTGGATTCAGCAGTCTGCAAACACTTTCTGTGCAGAGTTTCAAAACAGGCGTTTTCAGCCCAATACCGGCATATGGAAGAAACAGCAGAAAGCACAGGGAAATATCTGCTTCTAAATCCAAAACGCAGCTATCTAACAGAACGGTTGTCAATGTGTGCACTCAAGTTCCAGAGTTAAACCCGTGTTTGGATTCAGCAGTCTGCTAACACTTTCTGTGCAGAGTTTTAAAACAGGCGTTTTCAGCCCAATACCGGCATATGGAAGAAACAGCAGAAAGCACAGGGAAATATCTGCTTCTAAATCCAAAACGCAGCTATCTAACAGAACGGTTGTCAATGTGTGCACTCAAGTTCCAGAGTTAAACCCGTGTTTGGATTCAGCAGTCTGCAAACACTTTCTGTGCAGAGTTTCAAAACAGGCGTTTTCAGCCTAATACCGGCATATGGAAGAAACAGCAGAAAGCACAGGGAAATATCTGCTTCTAAATCCAAAACGCAGCTATCTAACAGAACGGTTGTCAATGTGTGCACTCAAGTTCCAGAGTTAAACCCGTGTGTGGATTCAGCAGTCTGCAAACACTTTCTGTGCAGAGTTTCAAAACAGGCGTTTTCAGCCCAATACCGGCATATGGAAGAAACAGCAGAAAGCACAGGGAAATATCTGCTTCTAAATCCAAAACGCAGCTATCTAACAGAACGGTTGTCAATGTGTGCACTCAACGTCCAGAGTTAAACCCGTGTGTGGATTCAGCAGTCTGCAAACACTTTCTGTGCAGAGTTTCAAAACAGGCGTTTTCAGCCCAATACCGGCATATGGAAGAAACAGCAGAAAGCACAGGGAAATATCTGCTTCTAAATCCAAAACGCAGCTATCTAACAGAACGGTGGTCAATGTGTGCACTTCACTTCCAGAATTAAACCCGTGTGTGGATTCAGCAGTCTGCAAACACTTTCTGTGCAGAGTTTCAAAACAGGCATTTTTAGCCCAATACCGGCATATGGAAGAAACAGCAGAAAGCACAGGGAAATATCTGCTTCTAAATCCAAAACGCAGCTATCTAACAGAACGGTTGTCAATGTGTGCACTCAACTTCCAGAGTTAAACCCGTGTTTGGATTCAGCAGTCTGCAAACACTTTCTGTGCAGAGTTTCAAAACAGGCGTTTTCATCCCAATACCGGCATATGGAAGAAACAGCAGAAAGCCCAGGGAAATATCTGCTTCTAAATCCAAAACGCAGCTATCTAACAGAACGGTTGTCAATGTGTGCACTCAACGTCCAGAGTTAAACCCGTGTGTGGATTCAGCAGTCTGCAAACACTTTCTGTGCAGAGTTTCAAAACAGGCGTTTTCAGCCCAATACCGGCATATGGAAGAAACAGCAGAAAGCACAGGGAAATATCTGCTTCTAAATCCAAAAAGCAGCTATCTAACAGAACGGTGGTCAATGTGTGCACTCCACTTCCAGAATTAAACCCGTGTGTGGATTCAGCAGTCTGCAAACACTTTCTGTGCAGAGTTTCAAAACAGGCGTTTTTAGCCCAATACCGGCATATGGAAGAAACAGCAGAAAGCACAGGGAAATATCTGCTTCTAAATCCAAAACGCAGCTATCTAACAGAACGGTTGTCAATGTGTGCACTCAACTTCCAGAGTTAAACCCGGTTGTGGATTCAGCAGTCTGCAAACACTTTCTGTGCAGACTTTCAAAACCGGCGTTTTCAGCCCAATACCGGCATATGGAAGAATCAGCAGAAAGCACAGGGAAATATCTGCTTCTAAATCCAAAACGCAGCTATCTAACAGAACGGTTGTCAATGTGTGCACTCCACTTCCAGAGTTAAACCCGTGTGTGGATTCAGCAGTCTGCAAACACTTTCTGTGCAGAGTTTCAAAACAGGCGTTTTCAGCGCAATACCGGCATATGGAAGAAACAGCAGAAAGCACAGGGAAATATCTGCTTCTAAATCCAAAACGCAGCTCTCTAACAGAACGGTTGTCAATGTGTGCACTCAACTTCCAGAGTTAAACCCGTGTGTGAATTCAGCAGTCTGCAAACACTTTCTGTGCAGAGTTTCAAAACAGGCGTTTTCAGCCCAATACCGGCATATGGAAGAAACAGCAGAAAGCACAGGGAAATATCTGCTTCTAAATCCAAAACGCAGCAATCTAACAGAACGGTTGTCAATGTGTGCACTCCACTTCCAGAGTTAAACCCGTGTGTGGATTCAGCAGTCTGCAAACACTTTCTGTGCAGAGTTTCAAAACAGGCGTTTTCAGCCCAATACCGGCATATGGAAGAAACAGCAGAAAGCACAGGGAAATATCTGCTTCTAAATCCAAAACGCAGCTATCTAACAGAACGGTTGTCAATGTGTGCACTCCACTTCCAGAGTTAAACCCGTGTGTGGATTCAGCAGTCTGCAAACACATTCTGTGCAGAGTTTCAAAACAGGCGTTTTCAGCCCAATACCGGCATATGGAAGAAACAGCAGAAAGCACAGGGAAATATCTGCTTCTAAATCCAAAACGCAGCTATCTAACAGAACTGTTGTCAATGTGTGCACTCAACTTCCAGAGTTAAACCCGAGTGTGGATTCGGCACTCTGCAAACAATTTCTGTGCAGAGTTTCAAAACAGGCGTTTTCAGCCCAATACCGGCATATGGAAGAATCAGCAGAAAGCACAGGGAAATATCTGCTTCTAAATCCAAAACGCAGCTTTCTAACAGAACGGTTGTCAATGTGTGCACTCAACTTCCAGAGTTAAACCCGTGTGTGGATTCAGCAGTCTGCAAACACTTTCTGTGCAGAGTTTCAAAACAGGCGTTTTCAGCGCAATACCGGCATATGGAAGAAAGAGCAGAAAGCACAGGGAAGTATCTGCTTCTAAATCCAAAACGCAGCTATCTAACAGAACGGTTGTCAGTGTGTGCACTCAACTTCCAGAGTTAAACCCGTGTTTGGATTCAGCAGTCTGCAAACACTTTCTGTGCAGAGTTTCAAAACAGGCGTTTTCAGCCCAATACCGGCATATGGAAGAAACAGCAGAAAGCACAGGGAAATATCTGCTTCTAAATCCAAAACGCAGCTATCTAACAGAACGGTAGTCAATGTGTTCACTCAACTTCCAGAGTTAAAGCCGTGTGTGGATTCAGCAGTCTGCAAACACTTTCTGTGCAGAGTTTCAAAACAGGCGTTTTCAGCCCAATACCGGCATATGGAAGAAACAGCAGAAAGCACAGGGAAATATCTGCTTCTAAATCCAAAACGCAGCTATCTAACAGAACGGTTGTCAATGTGTGCACTCAAGTTCCAGAGTTAAACCCGTGTTTGGATTCAGCAGTCTGCTAACACTTTCTGTGCAGAGTTTTAAAACAGGCGTTTTCAGCCCAATACCGGCATATGGAAGAAACAGCAGAAAGCACAGGGAAATATCTGCTTCTAAATCCAAAACGCAGCTATCTAACAGAACGGTTGTCAATGTGTGCACTCAAGTTCCAGAGTTAAACCCGTGTTTGGATTCAGCAGTCTGCAAACACTTTCTGTGCAGAGTTTCAAAACAGGCGTTTTCAGCCTAATACCGGCATATGGAAGAAACAGCAGAAAGCACAGGGAAATATCTGCTTCTAAATCCAAAACGCAGCTATCTAACAGAACGGTTGTCAATGTGTGCACTCCACTTCCAGAGTTAAACCCGTGTGTGGATTCAGCAGTCTGCAAACACTTTCTGTGCAGAGTTTCAAAACCGGCGTTTTCAGCCCAATACCGGCATATGGAAGAATCAGCAGAAAGCACAGGGAAATATCTGCTTCTAAATCCAAAACGCAGCTATCTAACAGAACGGTTGTCAATGTGTGCACTCCACTTCCAGAGTTAAACCCGTGTGTGGATTCAGCAGTCTGCAAACACTTTCTGTGCAGAGTTTCAAAACAGGCGTTTTCAGCCCAATACCGGCATATGGAAGAAACAGCAGAAAGCACAGGGAAATATCTGCTTCTAAATCCAAAACGCAGCTATCTAACAGAACGGTTGTCAATGTGTGCACTCAAGTTCCAGAGTTAAACCCGTGTTTGGATTCAGCAGTCTGCAAACACTTTCTGTGCAGAGTTTCAAAACAGGCGTTTTCAGCCTAATACCGGCATATGGAAGAAACAGCAGAAAGCACAGGGAAATATCTGCTTCTAAATCCAAAACGCAGCTATCTAACAGAACGGTTGTCAATGTGTGCACTCAACTTCCAGAGTTAAACCCGAGTGTGGATTCGGCACTCTGCAAACAATTTCTGTGTAGAGTTTCAAAACAGGCGTTTTCAGCCCAATACCGGCATATGGAAGAAACAGCAGAAAGCCCAGGGAAATATCTGCTTCTAAATCCAAAACGCAGCTATCTAACAGAACGGTTGTCAATGTGTGCACTCAACTTCCAGAGTTAAACCCGTGTGTGGATTCAGCAGTCTGCAAACACTTTCTGTGCAGAGTTTCAAAACAGGCGTTTTCAGCGCAATACCGGCATATGGAAGAAAGAGCAGAAAGCACAGGGAAGTATCTGCTTCTAAATCCAAAACGCAGCTATCTAACAGAACGGTTGTCAATGTGTGCACTCAAGTTCCAGAGTTAAACCCGTGTTTGGATTCAGCAGTCTGCAAACACTTTCTGTGCAGAGTTTCAAAACAGGCGTTTTCAGCCTAATACCGGCATATGGAAGAAACAGCAGAAAGCACAGGGAAATATCTGCTTCTAAATCCAAAACGCAGCTATCTAACAGAACGGTTGTCAATGTGTGCACTCAACTTCCAGAGTTAAACCCGTGTGTGAATTCAGCAGTCTGCAAACACTTTCTGTGCAGAGTTTCAAAACAGGCGTTTTCAGCCCAATACCGGCATATGGAAGAAACAGCAGAAAGCACAGGGAAATATCTGCTTCTAAATCCAAAACGCAGCTATCTAACAGAACGGTTGTCAATGTGTGCACTCAAGTTCCAGAGTTAAACCCGTGTTTGGATTCAGCCGTCTGCAAACACTTTCTGTGCAGAGTTTCAAAACAGGCGTTTTCAGCCCAATACCGGCATATGGAAGAAACAGCAGAAAGCACAGGGAAATATCTGCTTCTAAATCCAAAACGCAGCTATCTAACAGAACGGTTGTCAATGTGTGCACTCAACTTCCAGAGTTAAACCCGTGTGTGGATTCAGCAGTCTGCAAACACTTTCTGTGCAGAGTTTCAAAACAGGCGTTTTCAGCCCAATACCGGCATATGGAAGAAACAGCAGAAAGCCCAGGGAAATATCTGCTTCTAAATCCAAAACGCAGCTATCTAACAGAACGGTTGTCAATGTGTGCACTCAACGTCCAGAGTTAAACCCGTGTGTGGATTCAGCAGTCTGCAAACACTTTCTGTGCAGAGTTTCAAAACAGGCGTTTTCAGCGCAATACCGGCATATGGAAGAAAGAGCAGAAAGCACAGGGAAGTATCTGCTTCTAAATCCAAAACGCAGCTATCTAACAGAACGGTTGTCAGTGTGTGCACTCAACTTCCAGAGTTAAACCCGTGTTTGGATTCAGCAGTCTGCAAACACTTTCTGTGCAGAGTTTCAAAACAGGCGTTTTCAGCCCAATACCGGCATATGGAAGAAACAGCAGAAAGCACAGGGAAATATCTGCTTCTAAATCCAAAACGCAGCTATCTAACAGAACGGTAGTCAATGTGTTCACTCAACTTCCAGAGTTAAAGCCGTGTGTGGATTCAGCAGTCTGCAAACACTTTCTGTGCAGAGTTTCAAAACAGGCGTTTTCAGCCCAATACCGGCATATGGAAGAAACAGCAGAAAGCACAGGGAAATATCTGCTTCTAAATCCAAAACGCAGCTATCTAACAGAACGGTTGTCAATGTGTGCACTCAAGTTCCAGAGTTAAACCCGTGTTTGGATTCAGCAGTCTGCTAACACTTTCTGTGCAGAGTTTTAAAACCGGCGTTTTCAGCCCAATACCGGCATATGGAAGAAACAGCAGAAAGCACAGGGAAATATCTGCTTCTAAATCCAAAACGCAGCTATCTAACAGAACGGTTGTCAATGTGTGCACTCAACGTCCAGAGTTAAACCCGTGTGTGGATTCAGCAGTCTGCAAACACTTTCTGTGCAGAGTTTCAAAACAGGCGTTTTCAGCCCAATACCGGCATATGGAAGAAACAGCAGAAAGCACAGGGAAATATCTGCTTCTAAATCCAAAACGCAGCTATCTAACAGAACGGTGGTCAATGTGTGCACTTCACTTCCAGAATTAAACCCGTGTGTGGATTCAGCAGTCTGCAAACACTTTCTGTGCAGAGTTTCAAAACAGGCGTTTTTAGCCCAATACCGGCATATGGAAGAAACAGCAGAAAGCACAGGGAAATATCTGCTTCTAAATCCAAAACGCAGCTATCTAACAGAACGGTTGTCAATGTGTGCACTCAACTTCCAGAGTTAAACCCGTGTTTGGATTCAGCAGTCTGCAAACACTTTCTGTGCAGAGTTTCAAAACAGGCGTTTTCATCCCAATACCGGCATATGGAAGAAACAGCAGAAAGCCCAGGGAAATATCTGCTTCTAAATCCAAAACGCAGCTATCTAACAGAACGGTTGTCAATGTGTGCACTCAACGTCCAGAGTTAAACCCGTGTGTGGATTCAGCAGTCTGCAAACACTTTCTGTGCAGAGTTTCAAAACAGGCGTTTTCAGCCCAATACCGGCATATGGAAGAAACAGCAGAAAGCACAGGGAAATATCTGCTTCTAAATCCAAAAAGCAGCTATCTAACAGAACGGTGGTCAATGTGTGCACTCCACTTCCAGAATTAAACCCGTGTGTGGATTCAGCAGTCTGCAAACACTTTCTGTGCAGAGTTTCAAAACAGGCGTTTTTAGCCCAATACCGGCATATGGAAGAAACAGCAGAAAGCACAGGGAAATATCTGCTTCTAAATCCAAAACGCAGCTATCTAACAGAACGGTTGTCAATGTGTGCACTCAACTTCCAGAGTTAAACCCGGTTGTGGATTCAGCAGTCTGCAAACACTTTCTGTGCAGACTTTCAAAACCGGCGTTTTCAGACCAATACCGGCATATGGAAGAATCAGCAGAAAGCACAGGGAAATATCTGCTTCTAAATCCAAAACGCAGCTATCTAACAGAACGGTTGTCAATGTGTGCACTCCACTTCCAGAGTTAAACCCGTGTGTGGATTCAGCAGTCTGCAAACACTTTCTGTGCAGAGTTTCAAAACAGGCGTTTTCAGCCCAATACCGGCATATGGAAGAAACAGCAGAAAGCACAGGGAAATATCTGCTTCTAAATCCAAAACGCAGCTCTCTAACAGAACGGTTGTCAATGTGTGCACTCAACTTCCAGAGTTAAACCCGTGTGTGAATTCAGCAGTCTGCAAACACTTTCTGTGCAGAGTTTCAAAACAGGCGTTTTCAGCCCAATACCGGCATATGGAAGAAACAGCAGAAAGCACAGGGAAATATCTGCTTCTAAATCCAAAACGCAGCAATCTAACAGAACGGTTGTCAATGTGTGCACTCCACTTCCAGAGTTAAACCCGTGTGTGGATTCAGCAGTCTGCAAACACTTTCTGTGCAGAGTTTCAAAACAGGCGTTTTCAGCCCAATACCGGCATATGGAAGAAACAGCAGAAAGCACAGGGAAATATCTGCTTCTAAATCCAAAACGCAGCTATCTAACAGAACGGTTGTCAATGTGTGCACTCCACTTCCAGAGTTAAACCCGTGTGTGGATTCAGCAGTCTGCAAACACATTCTGTGCAGAGTTTCAAAACAGGCGTTTTCAGCCCAATACCGGCATATGGAAGAAACAGCAGAAAGCACAGGGAAATATCTGCTTCTAAATCCAAAACGCAGCTATCTAACAGAACGGTTGTCAATGTGTGCACTCAACTTCCAGAGTTAAACCCGAGTGTGGATTCGGCACTCTGCAAACAATTTCTGTGCAGAGTTTCAAAACAGGCGTTTTCAGCCCAATACCGGCATATGGAAGAATCAGCAGAAAGCACAGGGAAATATCTGCTTTTAAATCCAAAACGCAGCTTTCTAACAGAACGGTTGTCAATGTGTGCACTCAACTTCCAGAGTTAAACCCGTGTGTGGATTCAGCAGTCTGCAAACACTTTCTGTGCAGAGTTTCAAAACAGGCGTTTTCAGCGCAATACCGGCATATGGAAGAAAGAGCAGAAAGCACAGGGAAGTATCTGCTTCTAAATCCAAAACGCAGCTATCTAACAGAACGGTTGTCAGTGTGTGCACTCAACTTCCAGAGTTAAACCCGTGTTTGGATTCAGCAGTCTGCAAACACTTTCTGTGCAGAGTTTCAAAACAGGCGTTTTCAGCCCAATACCGGCATATGGAAGAAACAGCAGAAAGCACAGGGAAATATCTGCTTCTAAATCCAAAACGCAGCTATCTAACAGAACGGTAGTCAATGTGTTCACTCAACTTCCAGAGTTAAAGCCGTGTGTGGATTCAGCAGTCTGCAAACACTTTCTGTGCAGAGTTTCAAAACAGGCGTTTTCAGCCCAATACCGGCATATGGAAGAAACAGCAGAAAGCACAGGGAAATATCTGCTTCTAAATCCAAAACGCAGCTATCTAACAGAACGGTTGTCAATGTGTGCACTCAAGTTCCAGAGTTAAACCCGTGTTTGGATTCAGCAGTCTGCTAACACTTTCTGTGCAGAGTTTTAAAACAGGCGTTTTCAGCCCAATACCGGCATATGGAAGAAACAGCAGAAAGCACAGGGAAATATCTGCTTCTAAATCCAAAATGCAGCTATCTAACAGAACGGTTGTCAATGTGTGCACTCAACTTCAAGAGTTAAACCAGTGTGTGAATTCAGCAGTCTGCAAACACTTTCTGTGCAGAGTTTCAAAACAGGCGTTTTCAGCCCAATACCGGCATATGGAAGAAACAGCAGAAAGCACAGGGAAATATCTGCTTCTAAATCCAAAACGCAGCTATCTAACAGAACGGTTGTCAATGTGTGCACTCAACGTCCAGAGTTAAACCCGTGTGTGGATTCAGCAGTCTGCAAACACTTTCTGTGCAGAGTTTCAAAACAGGCGTTTTCAGCCCAATACCGGCATATGGAAGAAACAGCAGAAAGCACAGGGAAATATCTGCTTCTAAATCCAAAACGCAGCTATCTAACAGAACGGTGGTCAATGTGTGCACTTCACTTCCAGAATTAAACCCGTGTGTGGATTCAGCAGTCTGCAAACACTTTCTGTGCAGAGTTTCAAAACAGGCGTTTTTAGCCCAATACCGGCATATGGAAGAAACAGCAGAAAGCACAGGGAAATATCTGCTTCTAAATCCAAAACGCAGCTATCTAACAGAACGGTTGTCAATGTGTGCACTCAACTTCCAGAGTTAAACCCGTGTGTGAATTCAGCAGTCTGCAAACACTTTCTGTGCAGAGCTTCAAAACAGGCGTTTTCAGCCCAATACCGGCATATGGAAGAAACAGCAGAAAGCACAGGGAAATATCTGCTTCTAAATCCAAAACGCAGCTATCTAACAGAACGGTTGTCAATGTGTGCACTCAACTTCCAGAGTTAAACCCGTGTGTGGATTCAGCAGTCTGCAAACACTTTCTGTGCAGAGTTTCAAAACAGGCGTTTTCAGCCCAATACCGGCATATGGAAGAAACAGCAGAAAGCACAGGGAAATATCTGCTTCTAAATCCAAAACGCAGCTATCTAACAGAACGGTTGTCAATGTGTGCACTCAACTTCCAGAGTTAAACCCGTGTTTGGATTCAGCAGTCTGCAAACACTTTCTGTGCAGAGTTTCAAAACAGGCGTTTTCATCCCAATACCGGCATATGGAAGAAACAGCAGAAAGCACAGGGAAATATCTGCTTCTAAATCCAAAACGCAGCTATCTAACAGAACGGTTGTCAATGTGTGCACTCAACTTCCAGAGTTAAACCCGTGTTTGGATTCAGCAGTCTGCAAACACTTTCTGTGCAGAGTTTCAAAACAGGCGTTTTCAGCCCAATACCGGCATATGGAAGAAACAGCAGAAAGCCCAGGGAAATACCTGCTTCTAAATCCAAAACGCAGCTATCTAACAGAACGGTTGTCAATGTGTGCACTCAACGTCCAGAGTTAAACCCGTGTGTGGATTCAGCAGTCTGCAAACACTTTCTGTGCAGAGTTTCAAAACGGGCGTTTTCAGCCCAATACCGGCATATGGAAGAAACAGCAGAAAGCACAGGGAAATATCTGCTTCTAAATCCAAAAAGCAGCTATCTAACAGAACGGTGGTCAATGTGTGCACTCCACTTCCAGAATTAAACCCGTGTGTGGATTCAGCAGTCTGCAAACACTTTCTGTGCAGAGTTTCAAAACAGGCGTTTTTAGCCCAATACCGGCATATGGAAGAAACAGCAGAAAGCACAGGGAAATATCTGCTTCTAAATCCAAAACGCAGCTATCTAACAGAACGGTTGTCAATGTGTCCACTCAACTTCCAGAGTTAAACCGGGTTGTGGATTCAGCAGTCTGCAAACACTTTCTGTGCAGACTTTCAAAACCGGCGTTTTCAGCCCAATACCGGCATATGGAAGAATCAGCAGAAAGCACAGGGAAATATCTGCTTCTAAATCCAAAACGCAGCTATCTAACAGAACGGTTGTCAATGTGTGCACTCCACTTCCAGAGTTAAACCCGTGTGTGGATTCAGCAGTCTGCAAACACTTTCTGTGCAGAGTTTCAAAACAGGCGTTTTCAGCCCAATACCGGCATATGGAAGAAACAGCAGAAAGCACAGGGAAATATCTGCTTCTAAATCCAAAACGCAGCTCTCTAACAGAACGGTTGTCAATGTGTGCACTCAACTTCCAGAGTTAAACCCGTGTGTGAATTCAGCAGTCTGCAAACACTTTCTGTGCAGAGTTTCAAAACAGGCGTTTTCAGCCCAATACCGGCATATGGAAGAAACAGCAGAAAGCACAGGGAAATATCTGCTTCTAAATCCAAAACGCAGCAATCTAACAGAACGGTTGTCAATGTGTGCACTCCACTTCCAGAGTTAAACCCGTGTGTGGATTCAGCAGTCTGCAAACACTTTCTGTGCAGAGTTTCAAAACAGGCGTTTTCAGCCCAATACCGGCATATGGAAGAAACAGCAGAAAGCACAGGGAAATATCTGCTTCTAAATCCAAAACGCAGCTATCTAACAGAACGGTTGTCAATGTGTGCACTCCACTTCCAGAGTTAAACCCGTGTGTGGATTCAGCAGTCTGCAAACACATTCTGTGCAGAGTTTCAAAACAGGCGTTTTCAGCCCAATACCGGCATATGGAAGAAACAGCAGAAAGCAGAGGGAAATATCTGCTTCTAAATCCAAAACGCAGCTATCTAACAGAACGGTTGTCAATGTGTGCACTCAACTTCCAGAGTTAAACCCGTGTGTGGATTCAGCAGTCTGCAAACACTTTCTGTGCAGAGTTTCAAAACAGGCGTTTTCAGCGCAATACCGGCATATGGAAGAAAGAGCAGAAAGCACAGGGAAGTATCTGCTTCTAAATCCAAAACGCAGCTATCTAACAGAACGGTTGTCAATGTGTGCACTCAACTTCCAGAGTTAAACCCGTGTGTGGATTCAGCAGTCTGCAAACACTTTCTGTGCAGAGTTTCAAAACAGGCGTTTTCAGCGCAATACCGGCATATGGAAGAAAGAGCAGAAAGCACAGGGAAGTATCTGCTTCTAAATCCAAAACGCAGCTATGTAACAGAACGGTTGTCAATGTGTGCACTCAAGTTCCAGAGAAAAACCCGTGTTTGGATTCAGCAGTCTGCAAACACTTTCTGTGCAGAGTTTCAAAACAGGCGTTTTCAGCCTAATACCGGCATATGGAAGAAACAGCAGAAAGCACAGGGAAATATCTGCTTCTAAATCCAAAACGCAGCTATCTAACAGAACGGTTGTCAATGTTTGCACTCAACTTCCAGAGTTAAACCCGAGTGTGGATTCGGCACTCTGCAAACAATTTCTGTGCAGAGTTTCAAAACAGGCGTTTTCAGCCCAATACCGGCATATGGAAGAAACAGCAGAAAGCCCAGGGAAATATCTGCTTCTAAATCCAAAACGCAGCTATCTAACAAAACGGTTGTCAATGTGTGCACTCAACTTCCAGAGTTAAACCCGTGTGTGGATTCAGCAGTCTGCAAACACTTTCTGTGCAGAGTTTCAAAACAGGCGTTTTCAGCGCAATACCGGCATATGGAAGAAAGAGCAGAAAGCACAGGGAAGTATCTGCTTCTAAATCCAAAACGCAGCTATCTAACAGAACGGTTGTCAGTGTGTGCACTCAACTTCCAGAGTTAAACCCGTGTTTGGATTCAGCAGTCTGCAAACACTTTCTGTGCAGAGTTTCAAAACAGGCGTTTTCAGCCCAATACCGGCATATGGAAGAAACAGCAGAAAGCACAGGGAAATATCTGCTTCTAAATCCAAAACGCAGCTATCTAACAGAACGGTTGTCAATGTGTGCACTCAACTTCCAGAGTTAAACCCGTGTTTGGATTCAGCAGTCTGCAAACACTTTCTGTGCAGAGTTTTAAAACAGGCGTTTTCAGCCCAATACCGGCATATGGAAGAAACAGCAGAAAGCACAGGGAAATATCTGCTTCTAAATCCAAAACGCAGCTATATAACAGAACGGTTGTCAATGTGTGCACTCAACTTCCAGAGTTAAACCAGTGTGTGAATTCAGCAGTCTGCAAACACTTTCTGTGCAGAGTTTCAAAACAGGCGTTTTCAGCCCAATACCGGCATATGGAAGAAACAGCAGAAAGCACAGGGAAATATCTGCTTCTAAATCCAAAACGCAGCTATCTAACAGAACGGTTGTCAATGTGTGCACTCAAGTTCCAGAATTAAACCCGTGTGTGGATTCAGCAGTCTGCAAACACTTTCTGTGCAGAGTTTCAAAACAGGCGTTTTCAGCCCAATACCGGCATATGGAAGAAACAGCAGAAAGCACAGGGAAATATCTGCTTCTAAATCCAAAACGCAGCTATCTAACAGAACGGTTGTCAATGTGTGCACTAAACTTCCAGAGTTAAACCCGTGTGTGGATTCAGCAGTCTGCAAACACTTTCTGTGCAGAGTTTCAAAACCGACGTTTTCAGCCCAATACCGGCATATGGAAGAATCAGCAGAAAGCACAGGGAAATATCTGCTTCTAAATCCAAAACGCAGCTATCTAACAGAAGGGTTGACAATGTGTGCACTCCACTTCCAGAGTTAAACCCGTGTGTGGATTCAGCAGTCTGCAAACACTTTCTGTGCAGAGATTCAAAACAGGCGTTTTCAGCCCAATACCGGCATATGGAAGAAACAGCAGAAAGCACAGGGAAATATCTGCTTCTAAATCCAAAACGCAGCTATCTAACAGAACGGTTGTCAATGTGTGCACTCAACTTCCAGAGTTAAACCCGTGTGTGAATTCAGCAGTCTGCAAACACTTTCTGTGCAGAGTTTCAAAACAGGCGTTTTCAGCCCAATACCGGCATATGGAAGAAACAGCAGAAAGCACAGGGAAATATCTGCTTCTAAATCCAAAACGCAGCTATCTAACAGAACGGTTGTCAATGTGTGCACTCAACTTCCAGAGTTAAACCCGTGTGTGGATTCAGCAGTCTGCAAACACTTTCTGTGCAGAGTTTCAAAACAGGCGTTTTCAGCCCAATACCGGCATATGGAAGAAACAGCAGAAAGCACAGGGAAATATCTGCTTCTAAATCCAAAACGCAGCTATCTAACAGAACGGTTGTCAATGTGTGCACTCAAGTTCCAGAGTTAAACCCGTGTTTGGATTCAGCAGTCTGCAAACACTTTCTGTGCAGAGTTTCAAAACAGGCGTTTTCAGCCCAATACCGGCATATGGAAGAAACAGCAGAAAGCACAGGGAAATATCTGCTTCTAAATCCAAAACGCAGCAATCTAACAGAACGGTTGTCAATGTGTGCACTCAACTTCCAGAGTTAAACCCGTGTTTGGATTCAGCAGTCTGCAAACACTTTCTGTGCAGAGTTTCAAAACAGGCGTTTTCAGTCCAATACCGGCATATGGAAGAAACAGCAGAAAGCACAGGGAAATATCTGCTTCTAAATCCAAAACGCAGCTATCTAACAGAACGGTTGTCAATGTGTGCACTGAAGTTCCAGAGTTAAACCCGTGTGTGAAATCAGCAGTCTGCAAACACTTTCTGTGCAGAGTTTCAAAACAGGCGTTTTCAGCCCAATACCGGCATATGGAAGAAACAGCAGAAAGCACAGGGAAATATCTGCTTCTAAATCCAAAACGAAGCTATCTAACAGAACGGTTGTCAATGTGTGCACTCAACTTCGAGAGTTAAACCAGTGTGTGAATTCAGCAGTCTGCAAACACATTCTGTGCAGAGTTTCAAAACCGGCGTTTTCAGCCCAATACCGGCATATGGAAGAAACAGCAGAAAGCACAGGGAAATATCTGCTTCTAAATCCAAAACGCAGCTATCTAACAGAACGGTTGTCAATGTGTGCACTCCACTTCCAGAGTTAAACCCGTGTGTGAATTCAGCAGTCTGCAAACACTTTCTGTGCAGAGTTTCAAAACAGGCGTTTTCAGCCCAATACCGGCATATGGAAGAAACAGCAGAAAGCACAGGGAAATATCTGCTTCTAAATCCAAAACGCAGCTATCTAACAGAACGGTTGTCAATGTGTGCACTCCACTTCCAGAGTTAAACCCGTGTGTGGATTCAGCAGTCTGCAAACACTTTCTGTGCAGAGTTTCAAAAGAGGCGTTTTCAGCGCAATACCGGCATATGGAAGAAAGAGCAGAAAGCACAGGGAAGTATCTGCTTCTAAATCCAAAACGCAGCTATCTAACAGAACGGTTGTCAATGTGTGCACTCAAGTTCCAGAGTTAAACCCGTGTTTGGATTCAGCAGTCTGCAAACACTTTCTGTGCAGAGTTTCAAAACAGGCGTTTTCAGCCTAATACCGGCATATGGAAGAAACAGCAGAAAGCACAGGGAAATATCTGCTTCTAAATCCAAAACGCAGCTATCTAACAGAACGGTTGCCAATGTGTGCACTCAACTTCCAGAGTTAAACCCGAGTGTGGATTCGGCACTCTGCAAACAATTTCTGTGCAGAGTTTCAAAACAGGCGTTTTCAGCCTAATACCGGCATATGGAAGAAACAGCAGAAAGCACAGGGAAATATCTGCTTCTAAATCCAAAACGCAGCTATCTAACAGAACGGTTGTCAATGTGTGCACTCAACTTCCAGAGTTAAACCCGTGTGTGGATTCAGCAGTCTGCAAACACTTTCTGTGCAGAGTTTCAAAACAGGCGTTTTCAGCGCAATACCGGCATATGGAAGAAAGAGCAGAAAGCACAGGGAAGTATCTGCTTCTAAATCCAAAACGCAGCTATCTAACAGAACGGTTGTCAGTGTGTGCACTCAACTTCCAGAGTTAAACCCGTGTTTGGATTCAGCAGTCTGCAAACACTTTCTGTGCAGAGTTTCAAAACAGGCGTTTTCAGCCCAATACCGGCATATGGAAGAAACAGCAGAAAGCACAGGGAAATATCTGCTTCTAAATCCAAAACTTAGCTATCTAACAGAACGGTTGTCAATGTGTGCACTCAAGTTCCAGAGTTAAACCCGTGTTTGGATTCAGCAGTCTGCAAACACTTTCTGTGCAGAGTTTTAAAACAGGCGTTTTCAGCCCAATACCGGCATATGGAAGAAACAGCAGAAAGCACAGGGAAATATCTGCTTCTAAATCCAAAACGCAGCTATATAACAGAACGGTTGTCAATGTGTGCACTCAACTTCCAGAGTTAAACCAGTGTGTGAATTCAGCAGTCTGCAAACACTTTCTGTGCAGAGTTTCAAAACAGGCGTTTTCAGCCCAATACCGGCATACGGAAGAAACAGCAGAAAGCACAGGGAAATATCGGCTTCTAAATCCAAAACGCAGCTATCTAACAGAACGGTTGTCAATGTGTGCACTCAACGTCCAGAGTTAAACCCGTGTGTGGATTCAGCAGTCTGCAAACACTTTCTGTGCAGAGTTTCAAAACAGACGTTTTCAGCCCAATACCGGCATATGGAAGAAACAGCAGAAAGAACAGGGAAATATCTGCTTCTAAATCCAAAACGCAGCTATCTAACAGAACGGTTGTCAATGTGTGCACTCCACTTCCAGAGTTAAACCCGTGTGTGGATTCAGCAGTCTGCAAACACTTTCTGTGCAGAGTTTCAAAACAGGCGTTTTCAGCCCAATACCGGCATATGGAAGAAACAGCAGAAAGCACAGGGAAATATCTGCTTCTAAATCCAAAACGCAGCTATCTAACAGAACGGTTGTCAATGTGTGCACTCCACTTCCAGAGTTAAACCCGTGTGTGGATTCAGCAGTCTGCAAACACATTCTGTGCAGAGTTTCAAAACAGGCGTTTTCAGCCCAATACCGGCATATGGAAGAAACAGCAGAAAGCACAGGGAAATATCTGCTTCTAAATCCAAAACGCAGCTATCTAACAGAACGGTTGTCAATGTGTGCACTCAACTTCCAGAGTTAAACCCGAGTGTGGATTCGGCACTCTGCAAACACTTTCTGTGCAGAGTTTCAAAACTGGCGTTTTCAGCCCAATACCGGCATATGGAAGAAACAGCAGAAAGCACAGGGAAATATCTGCTTCTAAATCCAAAACGCAGCTATCTAACAGAACGGTTGTCAATGTGTGCACTCAACTTCCAGAGTTAAACCGGTGTGTGGATTCAGCAGTCTGCAAACACTTTCTGTGCAGAGTTTCAAAACAGGCGTTTTCAGCGCAATACCGGCATATGGAAGAAAGAGCAGAAAGCACAGGGAAGTATCTGCTTCTAAATCCAAAACGCAGCTATCTAACAGAACGGTTGTCAGTGTGTGCACTCAACTTCCAGAGTTAAACCCGTGTTTGGATTCAGCAGTCTGCAAACACTTTCTGTGCAGAGTTTCAAAACAGGCGTTTTCAGCCCAATACCGGCATATGGAAAAAAACAGCAGGAAGCACAGGGAAATATCTGCTTCTAAATCCAAAACGCAGCTATCTAACAGAACGGTTGTCAATGTGTGCACTCAACTTCCAGAGTTAAAGCCGTGTGTGGATTCAGCAGTCTGCAAACACTTTCTGTGCAGAGTTTCAAAACAGGCGTTTTCAGCCCAATACCGGCATATGGAAGAAACAGCAGAAAGCACAGGGAAATATCTGCTTCTAAATCCAAAACGCAGCTATCTAACAGAACGGTTGTCAATGTGTGCACTCAAGTTCCAGAGTTAAACCCGTGTTTGGATTCAGCAGTCTGCAAACACTTTCTGTGCAGAGTTTCAAAACAGGCGTTTTCAGCCCAATACCGGCATATGGAAGAAACAGCAGAAAGCACAGGGAAATATCTGCTTCTAAATCCAAAACGCAGCTATCTAACAGAACGGTTGTCAATGTGTGCACTCAACTTCCAGAGTTAAACCAGTGTGTGAA
Source organism: Aotus nancymaae (assembly GCF_030222135.1). Lineage (NCBI taxonomy): Eukaryota > Metazoa > Chordata > Mammalia > Primates > Aotidae > Aotus > Aotus nancymaae. Next base: position 156,061 of record NW_026988710.1, read on the forward strand.
TTCAGCAGTCTGCAAACACTTTCTGTGCAGAGTTTCAAAACAGGCGTTTTCAGCCCAATACCGGCATATGGAAGAAACAGCAGAAAGCACAGGGAAATATCTGCTTCTAAATCCAAAACGCAGCTATCTAACAGAACGGTTGTCAATGTGTGCACTCCACTTCCAGAATTAAACCCGTGTGTGGATTCAGCAGTCTGCAAACACTTTCTGTGCAGAGTTTCAAAACAGGCGTTTTCAGCCCAATACCGGCATATGGAAGAAACAGCAGAAAGCACAGGGAAATATCTGCTTCTAAATCCAAAACGCAGCTATCTAACAGAACGGTTGTCAATGTGTGCACTAAACTTCCAGAGTTAAACCCGTGTGTGGATTCAGCAGTCTGCAAACACTTTCTGTGCAGAGTTTGAAAACCGGCGTTTTCAGCCCAATACCGGCATATGGAAGAATCAGCAGAAAGCACAGGGAAATATCTGCTTCTAAATCCAAAACGCAGCTATCTAACAGAACGGTTGTCAATGTGTGCACTCCACTTCCAGAGTTAAACCCGTGTGTGGATTCAGCAGTCTGCAAACACTTTCTGTGCAGAGTTTCAAAACAGGCGCTTTCAGCCCAATGCCAGCATATGGAAGAAACAGCAGAAAGCACAGGGAAATATCTGCTTCTAAATCCAAAACGCAGCTATCTAACAGAACGGTTGTCAATGGGTGCACTCCACTTCCAGAGTTAAACCCGTGTTTGGATTCAGCAGTCTGCAAACACTTTCTGTGCAGAGTTTCCAAACAGGCGTTTTCAGCCCAATACCGGCATATGGAAGAAACAGCAGAAAGCACAGGGAAATATCTGCTTCTAAATCCAAAACGCAGCTATCTAACAGAACGGTTGTCAATGTGTGCACTCCACTTCCAGAGTTGAACCCGTGTGTGGATTCAGCAGTCTGCAAACACTTTCTGTGCAGAGTTTCAAAACAGGCGTTTTCAGCCCAATACCGGCATAAGGAAGAAACAGCAGAAAGCATAGGGAAATATCTGCTTCTAAATCCAAAACGCAGCTATCTAACAAAACGGTTGTCAATGTGTGCACTCAACTTCCAGAGTTAAACCCGTGTTTGGATTCAGCCGTCTGCAAACACTTTCTGTGCAGAGTTTCAAAACAGGCGTTTTCAGCCAAATACCGGCATATGGAAGAAACAGCAGAAAGCACAGTGAAATATCTGCTTCTAAATCCAAAACGCAGCTATCTAACAGAACGGTTGTCAATGTGTGCACTCAAGTTCCAGAGTTAAACCCGTGTGTGGATTCAGCAGTCTGCAAACACTTTCTGTGCAGAGTTTCAAAACAGGCGTTTTCAGCCCAATACCGGCATATGGAAGAAACAGCAGAAAGCCCAGGGAAATATCTGCTTCTAAATCCAAAACGCAGCTATCTAACAGAACGGTTGTCAATGTGTGCACTCAACGTCCAGAGTTAAACCCGTGTGTGGATTCAGCAGTCTGCAAACACTTTCTGTGCAGAGTTTCAAAACAGGCGTTTTCAGCCCAATACCGGCATATGGAAGAAACAGCAGAAAGCACAGGGAAATATCTGCTTCTAAATCCAAAACGCAGCTCTCTAACAGAACGGTTGTCAATGTGTGCACTCAAATTCCAGAGTTAAACCCGTGTGTGAATTCAGCAGTCTGCAAACACTTTCTGTGCAGAGTTTCAAAACAGGCGTTTTCAGCCCAATACCGGCATATGGAAGAAACAGCAGAAAGCACAGGGAAATATCTGCTTCTAAATCCAAAACGCAGCAATCTAACCGAAGGGTTGTCAATGTGTGCACTCCACTTCCAGAGTTAAACCCGTGTGTGGATTCAGCAGTCTGCAAACACTTTCTGTGCAGAGTTTCAAAACAGGCGTTTTCAGCCCAATACCGGCATATGGAAGAAACAGCAGAAAGCACAGGGAAATATCTGCTTCTAAATCCAAAACGCAGCTATCTAACAGAACGGTTGTCAATGTGTGCACTCCACTTCCAGAGTTAAACCCGTGTGTGGATTCAGCAGTCTGCAAACACATTCTGTGCAGAGTTTCAAAACAGGCGTTTTCAGCCCAATACCGGCATATGGAAGAAACAGCAGAAAGCACAGGGAAATATCTGCTTCTAAATCCAAAACGCAGCTATCTAACAGAACGGTTGTCAATGTGTGCACTCAACTTCCAGAGTTAAACCCGAGTGTGGATTCGGCACTCTGCAAACAATTTCTGTGCAGAGTTTCAAAACAGGCGTTTTCAGCCCAATACCGGCATATGGAAGAAACAGCAGAAAGCAGAGGGAAATATCTGCTTCTAAATCCAAAACGCAGCTATCTAACAGAACGGTTGTCAATGTGTTCACTCAACTTCCAGAGTTAAAGCCGTGTGTGGATTCAGCAGTCTGCAAACACTTTCTGTGCAGAGTTTCAAAACAGGCGTTTTCAGCCCAATACCGGCATATGGAAGAAACAGCAGAAAGCACAGGGAAATATCTGCTTCTAAATCCAAAACGCAGCTATCTAACAGAACGGTTGTCAATGTGTGCACTCAAGTTCCAGAGTTAAACCCGTGTTTGGATTCAGCAGTCTGCAAACACTTTCTGTGCAGAGTTTTAAAACAGGCGTTTTCAGCCCAATACCGGCATATGGAAGAAACAGCAGAAAGCACAGGGAAATATCTGCTTCTAAATCCAAAACGCAGCTATCTAACAGAACGGTTGTCAATGTGTGCACTCAACCTCCAGAGTTAAACCAGTGTGTGAATTCAGCAGTCTGCAAACACTTTCTGTGCAGAGTTTCAAAACAGGCGTTTTCAGCCCAATACCGGCATATGGAAGAAACAGCAGAAAGCACAGGGAAATATCTGCTTCTAAATCCAAAACGCAGCTATCTAACAGAACGGTTGTCAATGTGTCCACTCAACTTCCAGAGTTAAACCGGGTTGTGGATTCAGCAGTCTGCAAACACTTTCTGTGCAGACTTTCAAAACCGGCGTTTTCAGCCCAATACCGGCATATGGAAGAATCAGCAGAAAGCACAGGGAAATATCTGCTTCTAAATCCAAAACGCAGCTATCTAACAGAACGGTTGTCAATGTGTGCACTCCACTTCCAGAGTTAAACCCGTGTGTGGATTCAGCAGTCTGCAAACACTTTCTGTGCAGAGTTTCAAAACAGGCGTTTTCAGCCCAATACCGGCATATGGAAGAAACAGCAGAAAGCACAGGGAAATATCTGCTTCTAAATCCAAAACGCAGCTCTCTAACAGAACGGTTGTCAATGTGTGCACTCAACTTCCAGAGTTAAATCCGTGTGTGAATTCAGCAGTCTGCAAACACTTTCTGTGCAGAGTTTCAAAACAGGCGTTTTCAGCCCAATACCGGCATATGGAAGAAACAGCAGAAAGCACAGGGAAATATCTGCTTCTAAATCCAAAACGCAGCAATCTAACAGAACGGTTGTCAATGTGTGCACTCCACTTCCAGAGTTAAACCCGTGTGTGGATTCAGCAGTCTGCAAACACTTTCTGTGCAGAGTTTCAAAACAGGCGTTTTCAGCCCAATACCGGCATATGGAAGAAACAGCAGAAAGCACAGGGAAATATCTGCTTCTAAATCCAAAACGCAGCTATCTAACAGAACGGTTGTCAATGTGTGCACTCCACTTCCAGAGTTAAACCCGTGTGTGGATTCAGCAGTCTGCAAACACATTCTGTGCAGAGTTTCAAAACAGGCGTTTTCAGCCCAATACCGGCATATGGAAGAAACAGCAGAAAGCAGAGGGAAATATCTGCTTCTAAATCCAAAACGCAGCTATCTAACAGAACGGTTGTCAATGTGTGCACTCAACTTCCAGAGTTAAACCCGAGTGTGGATTCGGCACTCTGCAAACAATTTCTGTGCAGAGTTTCAAAACAGGCGTTTTCAGCCCAATACCGGCATATGGAAGAAACAGCAGAAAGCACAGGGAAATATCTGCTTCTAAATCCAAAACGCAGCTTTCTAACAGAACGGTTGTCAATGTGTGCACTCAACTTCCAGAGTTAAACCCGTGTGTGGATTCAGCAGTCTGCAAACACTTTCTGTGCAGAGTTTCAAAACAGGCGTTTTCAGCGCAAAACCGGCATATGGAAGAAAGAGCAGAAAGCACAGGGAAGTATCTGCTTCTAAATCCAAAACGCAGCTATCTAACAGAACGGTTGTCAGTGTGTGCACTCAACTTCCAGAGTTAAACCCGTGTTTGGATTCAGCAGTCTGCAAACACTTTCTGTGCAGAGTTTCAAAACAGGCGTTTTCAGCCCAATACCGGCATATGGAAGAAACAGCAGAAAGCACAGGGAAATATCTGCTTCTAAATCCAAAACGCAGCTATCTAACAGAACGGTTGTCAATGTGTTCACTCAACTTCCAGAGTTAAAGCCGTGTGTGGATTCAGCAGTCTGCAAACACTTTCTGTGCAGAGTTTCAAAACAGGCGTTTTCAGCCCAATACCGGCATATGGAAGAAACAGCAGAAAGCACAGGGAAATATCTGCTTCTAAATCCAAAACGCAGCTATCTAACAGAACGGTTGTCAATGTGTGCACTCAAGTTCCAGAGTTAAACCCGTGTTTGGATTCAGCAGTCTGCTAACACTTTCTGTGCAGAGTTTTAAAACAGGCGTTTTCAGCCCAATACCGGCATATGGAAGAAACAGCAGAAAGCACAGGGAAATATCTGCTTCTAAATCCAAAACGCAGCTATCTAACAGAACGGTTGCCAATGTGTGCACTCAACTTCCAGAGTTAAACCAGTGTGTGAATTCAGCAGTCTGCAAACACTTTCTGTGCAGAGTTTCAAAACAGGCGTTTTCAGCCCAATACCGGCATATGGAAGAAACAGCAGAAAGCACAGGGAAATATCTGCTTCTAAATCCAAAACGCAGCTATCTAACAGAACGGTTGTCAATGTGTGCACTCCACTTCCAGAATTAAACCCGTGTGTGGATTCAGCAGTCTGCAAACACTTTCTGTGCAGAGTTTCAAAACAGGCGTTTTCAGCCCAATACCGGCATATGGAAGAAACAGCAGAAAGCACAGGGAAATATCTGCTTCTAAATCCAAAACGCAGCTATCTAACAGAACGGTTGTCAATGTGTGCACTCAAGTTCCAGAGTTAAACCCGTGTTTGGATTCAGCAGTCTGCAAACACTTTCTGTGCAGAGTTTCAAAACAGGCGTTTTCAGCCTAATACCGGCATATGGAAGAAACAGCAGAAAGCACAGGGAAATATCTGCTTCTAAATCCAAAACGCAGCTATCTAACAGAACGGTTGTCAATGTGTGCACTCAACTTCCAGAGTTAAACCCGAGTGTGGATTCGGCACTCTGCAAACAATTTCTGTGCAGAGTTTCAAAACAGGCGTTTTCAGCCCAATACCGGCATATGGAAGAAACAGCAGAAAGCCCAGGGAAATATCTGCTTCTAAATCCAAAACGCAGCTATCTAACAGAACGGTTGTCAATGTGTGCACTCAACTTCCAGAGTTAAACCCGTGTGTGGATTCAGCAGTCTGCAAACACTTTCTGTGCAGAGTTTCAAAACAGGCGTTTTCAGCGCAATACCGGCATATGGAAGAAAGAGCAGAAAGCACAGGGAAGTATCTGCTTCTAAATCCAAAACGCAGCTATGTAACAGAACGGTTGTCAATGTGTGCACTCAAGTTCCAGAGAAAAACCCGTGTTTGGATTCAGCAGTCTGCAAACACTTTCTGTGCAGAGTTTCAAAACAGGCGTTTTCAGCCTAATACCGGCATATGGAAGAAACAGCAGAAAGCACAGGGAAATATCTGCTTCTAAATCCAAAACGCAGCTATCTAACAGAACGGTTGTCAATGTTTGCACTCAACTTCCAGAGTTAAACCCGAGTGTTGATTCGGCACTCTGCAAACAATTTCTGTGCAGAGTTTCAAAACAGGCGTTTTCAGCCCAATACCGGCATATGGAAGAAACAGCAGAAAGCCCAGGGAAATATCTGCTTCTAAATCCAAAACGCAGCTATCTAACAGAACGGTTGTCAATGTGTGCACTCAACTTCCAGAGTTAAACCCGTGTGTGGATTCAGCAGTCTGCAAACACTTTCTGTGCAGAGTTTCAAAACAGGCGTTTTCAGCGCAATACCGGCATATGGAAGAAAGAGCAGAAAGCACAGGGAAGTATCTGCTTCTAAATCCAAAACGCAGCTATCTAACAGAACGGTTGTCAGTGTGTGCACTCAACTTCCAGAGTTAAACCCGTGTTTGGATTCAGCAGTCTGCAAACACTTTCTGTGCAGAGTTTCAAAACAGGCGTTTTCAGCCCAATACCGGCATATGGAAGAAACAGCAGAAAGCACAGGGAAATATCTGCTTCTAAATCCAAAACGCAGCTATCTAACAGAACGGTTGTCAATGTGTGCACTCAACTTCCAGAGTTAAACCCGTGTTTGGATTCAGCAGTCTGCAAACACTTTCTGTGCAGAGTTTTAAAACAGGCGTTTTCAGCCCAATACCGGCATATGGAAGAAACAGCAGAAAGCACAGGGAAATATCTGCTTCTAAATCCAAAACGCAGCTATATAACAGAACGGTTGTCAATGTGTGCACTCAACTTCCAGAGTTAAACCAGTGTGTGAATTCAGCAGTCTGCAAACACTTTCTGTGCAGAGTTTCAAAACAGGCGTTTTCAGCCCAATACCGGCATATGGAAGAAACAGCAGAAAGCACAGGGAAATATCTGCTTCTAAATCCAAAACGCAGCTATCTAACAGAACGGTTGTCAATGTGTGCACTCAAGTTCCATAATTAAACCCGTGTGTGGATTCAGCAGTCTGCAAACACTTTCTGTGCAGAGTTTCAAAACAGGCGTTTTCAGCCCAATACCGGCATATGGAAGAAACAGCAGAAAGCACAGGGAAATATCTGCTTCTAAATCCAAAACGCAGCTATCTAACAGAACGGTTGTCAATGTGTGCACTAAACTTCCAGAGTTAAACCCGTGTGTGGATTCAGCAGTCTGCAAACACTTTCTGTGCAGAGTTTCAAAACCGGCGTTTTCAGCCCAATACCGGCATATGGAAGAATCAGCAGAAAGCACAGGGAAATATCTGCTTCTAAATCCAAAACGCAGCTATCTAACAGAAGGGTTGACAATGTGTGCACTCCACTTCCAGAGTTAAACCCGTGTGTGGATTCAGCAGTCTGCAAACACTTTCTGTGCAGAGATTCAAAACAGGCGTTTTCAGCCCAATACCGGCATATGGAAGAAACAGCAGAAAGCACAGGGAAATATCTGCTTCTAAATCCAAAACGCAGCTATCTAACAGAACGGTTGTCAATGTGTGCACTCAACTTCCAGAGTTAAACCCGTGTGTGAATTCAGCAGTCTGCAAACACTTTCTGTGCAGAGTTTCAAAACAGGCGTTTTCAGCCCAATACCGGCATATGGAAGAAACAGCAGAAAGCACAGGGAAATATCTGCTTCTAAATCCAAAACGCAGCTATCTAACAGAACGGTTGTCAATGTGTGCACTCAACTTCCAGAGTTAAAGCCGTGTGTGGATTCAGCAGTCTGCAAACACTTTCTGTGCAGAGTTTCAAAACAGGCGTTTTCAGCCCAATACCGGCATATGGAAGAAACAGCAGAAAGCACAGGGAAATATCTGCTTCTAAATCCAAAACGCAGCTATCTAACAGAACGGTTGTCAATGTGTGCACTCAAGTTCCAGAGTTAAACCCGTGTTTGGATTCAGCAGTCTGCAAACACTTTCTGTGCAGAGTTTCAAAACAGGCGTTTTCAGCCCAATACCGGCATATGGAAGAAACAGCAGAAAGCACAGGGAAATATCTGCTTCTAAATCCAAAACGCAGCAATCTAACAGAACGGTTGTCAATGTGTGCACTCAACTTCCAGAGTTAAACCCGTGTTTGGATTCAGCAGTCTGCAAACACTTTCTGTGCAGAGTTTCAAAACAGGCGTTTTCAGTCCAATACCGGCATATGGAAGAAACAGCAGAAAGCACAGGGAAATATCTGCTTCTAAATCCAAAACGCAGCTATCTAACAGAACGGTTGTCAATGTGTGCACTCCACTTCCAGAGTTAAACCCGTGTGTGAATTCAGCAGTCTGCAAACACTTTCTGTGCAGAGTTTCAAAACAGGCGTTTTCAGCCCAATACCGGCATATGGAAGAAACAGCAGAAAGCACAGGGAAATATCTGCTTCTAAATCCAAAACGCAGCTATCTAACAGAACGGTTGTCAATGTGTGCACTCCACTTCCAGAGTTAAACCCGTGTGTGGATTCAGCAGTCTGCAAACACTTTCTGTGCAGAGTTTCAAAACAGGCGTTTTCAGCGCAATACCGGCATATGGAAGAAAGAGCAGAAAGCACAGGGAAGTATCTGCTTCTAAATCCAAAACGCAGCTATCTAACAGAACGGTTGTCAATGTGTGCACTCAAGTTCCAGAGTTAAACCCGTGTTTGGATTCAGCAGTCTGCAAACACTTTCTGTGCAGAGTTTCAAAACAGGCGTTTTCAGCCTAATACCGGCATATGGAAGAAACAGCAGAAAGCACAGGGAAATATCTGCTTCTAAATCCAAAACGCAGCTATCTAACAGAACGGTTGCCAATGTGTGCACTCAACTTCCAGAGTTAAACCCGAGTGTGGATTCGGCACTCTGCAAACAATTTCTGTGCAGAGTTTCAAAACAGGCGTTTTCAGCCTAATACCGGCATATGGAACAAACAGCAGAAAGCACAGGGAAATATCTGCTTCTAAATCCAAAACGCAGCTATCTAACAGAACGGTTGTCAATGTGTGCACTCAACTTCCAGAGTTAAACCCGTGTGTGGATTCAGCAGTCTGCAAACACTTTCTGTGCAGAGTTTCAAAACAGGCGTTTTCAGCGCAATACCGGCATATGGAAGAAAGAGCAGAAAGCACAGGGAAGTATCTGCTTCTAAATCCAAAACGCAGCTATCTAACAGAACGGTTGTCAGTGTGTGCACTCAACTTCCAGAGTTAAACCCGTGTTTGGATTCAGCAGTCTGCAAACACTTTCTGTGCAGAGTTTCAAAACAGGCGTTTTCAGCCCAATACCGGCATATGGAAGAAACAGCAGAAAGAACAGGGAAATATCTGCTTCTAAATCCAAAACGCAGCTATCTAACAGAACGGTTGTCAATGTGTGCACTCCACTTCCAGAGTTAAACCCGTGTGTGGATTCAGCAGTCTGCAAACACTTTCTGTGCAGAGTTTCAAAACAGGCGTTTTCAGCCCAATACCGGCATATGGAAGAAACAGCAGAAAGCACAGGGAAATATCTGCTTCTAAATCCAAAACGCAGCTATCTAACAGAACGGTTGTCAATGTGTGCACTCCACTTCCAGAGTTAAACCCGTGTGTGGATTCAGCAGTCTGCAAACACATTCTGTGCAGAGTTTCAAAACAGGCGTTTTCAGCCCAATACCGGCATATGGAAGAAACAGCAGAAAGCACAGGGAAATATCTGCTTCTAAATCCAAAACGCAGCTATCTAACAGAACGGTTGTCAATGTGTGCACTCAACTTCCAGAGTTAAACCCGAGTGTGGATTCGGCACTCTGCAAACACTTTCTGTGCAGAGTTTCAAAACTGGCGTTTTCAGCCCAATACCGGCATATGGAAGAAACAGCAGAAAGCACAGGGAAATATCTGCTTCTAAATCCAAAACGCAGCTATCTAACAGAACGGTTGTCAATGTGTGCACTCAACTTCCAGAGTTAAACCGGTGTGTGGATTCAGCAGTCTGCAAACACTTTCTGTGCAGAGTTTCAAAACAGGCGTTTTCAGCGCAATACCGGCATATGGAAGAAAGAGCAGAAAGCACAGGGAAGTATCTGCTTCTAAATCCAAAACGCAGCTATCTAACAGAACGGTTGTCAGTGTGTGCACTCAACTTCCAGAGTTAAACCCGTGTTTGGATTCAGCAGTCTGCAAACACTTTCTGTGCAGAGTTTCAAAACAGGCGTTTTCAGCCCAATACCGGCATATGGAAGAAACAGCAGGAAGCACAGGGAAATATCTGCTTCTAAATCCAAAACGCAGCTATCTAACAGAACGGTTGTCAATGTGTGCACTCAACTTCCAGAGTTAAAGCCGTGTGTGGATTCAGCAGTCTGCAAACACTTTCTGTGCAGAGTTTCAAAACAGGCGTTTTCAGCCCAATACCGGCATATGGAAGAAACAGCAGAAAGCACAGGGAAATATCTGCTTCTAAATCCAAAACGCAGCTATCTAACAGAACGGTTGTCAATGTGTGCACTCAAGTTCCAGAGTTAAACCCGTGTTTGGATTCAGCAGTCTGCAAACACTTTCTGTGCAGAGTTTTAAAACAGGCGTTTTCAGCCCAATACCGGCATATGGAAGAAACAGCAGAAAGCACAGGGAAATATCTGCTTCTAAATCCAAAACGCAGCTATCTAACAGAACGGTTGTCAATGTGTGCACTCAACTTCCAGAGTTAAACCAGTGTGTGAATTCAGCAGTCTGCAAACACTTTCTGTGCAGAGTTTCAAAACAGGCGTTTTCAGCCCAATACCGGCATATGGAAGAAACAGCAGAAAGCACAGGGAAATATCTGCTTCTAAATCCAAAACGCAGCTATCTAACAGAACGGTTGTCAATGTGTGCACTCCACTTCCAGAATTAAACCCGTGTGTGGATTCAGCAGTCTGCAAACACTTTCTGTGCAGAGTTTCAAAACAGGCGTTTTCAGCCCAATACCGGCATATGGAAGAAACAGCAGAAAGCACAGGGAAATATCTGCTTCTAAATCCAAAACGCAGCTATCTAACAGAACGGTTGTCAATGTGTGCACTAAACTTCCAGAGTTAAACCCGTGTGTGGATTCAGCAGTCTGCAAACACTTTCTGTGCAGAGTTTGAAAACCGGCGTTTTCAGCCCAATACCGGCATATGGAAGAATCAGCAGAAAGCACAGGGAAATATCTGCTTCTAAATCCAAAACGCAGCTATCTAACAGAACGGTTGTCAATGTGTGCACTCCACTTCCAGAGTTAAACCCGTGTGTGGATTCAGCAGTCTGCAAACACTTTCTGTGCAGAGTTTCAAAACAGGCGCTTTCAGCCCAATGCCAGCATATGGAAGAAACAGCAGAAAGCACAGGGAAATATCTGCTTCTAAATCCAAAACGCAGCTATCTAACAGAACGGTTGTCAATGTGTGCACTCCACTTCCAGAGTTAAACCCGTGTTTGGATTCAGCAGTCTGCAAACACTTTCTGTGCAGAGTTTCCAAACAGGCGTTTTCAGCCCAATACCGGCATATGGAAGAAACAGCAGAAAGCACAGGGAAATATCTGCTTCTAAATCCAAAACGCAGCTATCTAACAGAACGGTTGTCAATGTGTGCACTCCACTTCCAGAGTTAAACCCGTGTGTGGATTCAGCAGTCTGCAAACACTTTCTGTGCAGAGTTTCAAAACAGGCGTTTTCAGCCCAATACCGGCATAAGGAAGAAACAGCAGAAAGCATAGGGAAATATCTGCTTCTAAATCCAAAACGCAGCTATCTAACAAAACGGTTGTCAATGTGTGCACTCAACTTCCAGAGTTAAACCCGTGTTTGGATTCAGCCGTCTGCAAACACTTTCTGTGCAGAGTTTCAAAACAGGCGTTTTCAGCCAAATACCGGCATATGGAAGAAACAGCAGAAAGCACAGTGAAATATCTGCTTCTAAATCCAAAACGCAGCTATCTAACAGAACGGTTGTCAATGTGTGCACTCAAGTTCCAGAGTTAAACCCGTGTGTGGATTCAGCAGTCTGCAAACACTTTCTGTGCAGAGTTTCAAAACAGGCGTTTTCAGCCCAATACCGGCATATGGAAGAAACAGCAGAAAGCCCAGGGAAATATCTGCTTCTAAATCCAAAACGCAGCTATCTAACAGAACGGTTGTCAATGTGTGCACTCAACGTCCAGAGTTAAACCCGTGTGTGGATTCAGCAGTCTGCAAACACTTTCTGTGCAGAGTTTCAAAACAGGCGTTTTCAGCCCAATACCGGCATATGGAAGAAACAGCAGAAAGCACAGGGAAATATCTGCTTCTAAATCCAAAACGCAGCTATCTAACAGAACGGTTGTCAATGTGTGCACTCCACTTCCAGAGTTAAACCCGTGTGTGGATTCAGCAGTCTGCAAACACATTCTGTGCAGAGTTTCAAAACAGGCGTTTTCAGCCCAATACCGGCATATGGAAGAAACAGCAGAAAGCACAGGGAAATATCTGCTTCTAAATCCAAAACGCAGCTATCTAACAGAACGGTTGTCAATGTGTGCACTCAACTTCCAGAGTTAAACCCGAGTGTGGATTCGGCACTCTGCAAACAATTTCTGTGCAGAGTTTCAAAACAGGCGTTTTCAGCCCAATACCGGCATATGGAAGAAACAGCAGAAAGCACAGGGAAATATCTGCTTCTAAATCCAAAACGCAGCTATCTAACAGAACGGTTGTCAATGTGTTCACTCAACTTCCAGAGTTAAAGCCGTGTGTGGATTCAGCAGTCTGCAAACACTTTCTGTGCAGAGTTTCAAAACAGGCGTTTTCAGCCCAATACCGGCATATGGAAGAAACAGCAGAAAGCACAGGGAAATATCTGCTTCTAAATCCAAAACGCAGCTATCTAACAGAACGGTTGTCAATGTGTGCACTCAAGTTCCAGAGTTAAACCCGTGTTTGGATTCAGCAGTCTGCAAACACTTTCTGTGCAGAGTTTTAAAACAGGCGTTTTCAGCCCAATACCGGCATATGGAAGAAACAGCAGAAAGCACAGGGAAATATCTGCTTCTAAATCCAAAACGCAGCTATCTAACAGAACGGTTGTCAATGTGTGCACTCAACCTCCAGAGTTAAACCAGTGTGTGAATTCAGCAGTCTGCAAACACTTTCTGTGCAGAGTTTCAAAACAGGCGTTTTCAGCCCAATACCGGCATATGGAAGAAACAGCAGAAAGCACAGGGAAATATCTGCTTCTAAATCCAAAACGCAGCTATCTAACAGAACGGTTGTCAATGTGTGCACTCCACTTCCAGAATTAAACCCGTGTGTGGATTCAGCAGTCTGCAAACACTTTCTGTGCAGAGTTTCAAAACAGGCGTTTTCAGCCCAATACCGGCATATGGAAGAAACAGCAGAAAGCACAGGGAAATATCTGCTTCTAAATCCAAAACGCAGCTATCTAACAGAACGGTTGTCAATGTGTGCACTCAAGTTCCAGAGTTAAACCCGTGTTTGGATTCAGCAGTCTGCAAACACTTTCTGTGCAGAGTTTCAAAACAGCCGTTTTCAGCCTAATACCGGCATATGGAAGAAACAGCAGAAAGCACAGGGAAATATCTGCTTCTAAATCCAAAACGCAGCTATCTAACAGAACGGTTGTCAATGTGTGCACTCAACTTCCAGAGTTAAACCCGTGTGTGGATTCAGCAGTCTGCAAACACTTTCTGTGCAGAGTTTCAAAACAGGCGTTTTCAGCCCAATACCGGCATATGGAAGAAACAGCAGAAAGCCCAGGGAAATATCTGCTTCTAAATCCAAAACGCAGCTATCTAACAGAACGGTTGTCAATGTGTGCACTCAACGTCCAGAGTTAAACCCGTGTGTGGATTCAGCAGTCTGCAAACACTTTCTGTGCAGAGTTTCAAAACAGGCGTTTTCAGCCCAATACCGGCATATGGAAGAAACAGCAGAAAGCACAGGGAAATATCTGCTTCTAAATCCAAAACGCAGCTATCTAACAGAACGGTGGTCAATGTGTGCACTCCACTTCCAGAATTAAACCCGTGTGTGGATTCAGCAGTCTGCAAACACTTTCTGTGCAGAGTTTCAAAACAGGCGTTTTTAGCCCAATACCGGCATATGGAAGAAACAGCAGAAAGCACAGGGAAATATCTGCTTCTAAATCCAAAACGCAGCTATCTAACAGAACGGTTGTCAATGTGTGCACTCAACTTCCAGAGTTAAACCGGGTTGTGGATTCAGCAGTCTGCAAACACTTTCTGTGCAGAGTTTCAAAACCGGCGTTTTCAGCCCAATACCGGCATATGGAAGAATCAGCAGAAAGCACAGGGAAATATCTGCTTCTAAATCCAAAACGCAGCTATCTAACAGAACGGTTGTCAATGTGTGCACTCCACTTCCAGAGTTAAACCCGTGTGTGGATTCAGCAGTCTGCAAACACTTTCTGTGCAGAGTTTCAAAACAGGCGTTTTCAGCCCAATACCGGCATATGGAAGAAACAGCAGAAAGCACAGGGAAATATCTGCTTCTAAATCCAAAACGCAGCTCTCTAACAGAACGGTTGTCAATGTGTGCACTCAACTTCCAGAGTTAAACCCGTGTGTGAATTCAGCAGTCTGCAAACACTTTCTGTGCAGAGTTTCAAAACAGGCGTTTTCAGCCCAATACCGGCATATGGAAGAAACAGCAGAAAGCACAGGGAAATATCTGCTTCTAAATCCAAAACGCAGCTATCTAACAGAACGGTTGTCAATGTGTGCACTCAAGTTCCAGAGTTAAACCCGTGTGTGGATTCAGCAGTCTGCAAACACTTTCTGTGCAGAGTTTCAAAACAGGCGTTTTCAGCCCAATACCGGCATATGGAAGAAACAGCAGAAAGCCCAGGGAAATATCTGCTTCTAAATCCAAAACGCAGCTATCTAACAGAACGGTTGTCAATGTGTGCACTCAACGTCCAGAGTTAAACCCGTGTGTGGATTCAGCAGTCTGCAAACACTTTCTGTGCAGAGTTTCAAAACAGGCGTTTTCAGCCCAATACCGGCATATGGAAGAAACAGCAGAAAGCACAGGGAAATATCTGCTTCTAAATCCAAAACGCAGCTCTCTAACAGAACGGTTGTCAATGTGTGCACTCAAATTCCAGAGTTAAACCCGTGTGTGAATTTAGCAGTCTGCAAACACTTTCTGTGCAGAGTTTCAAAACAGGCGTTTTCAGCGCAATACCGGCATATGGAAGAAACAGCAGAAAGCACAGGGAAATATCTGCTTCTAAATCCAAAACGCAGCAATCTAACCGAACGGTTGTCAATGTGTGCACTCCACTTCCAGAGTTAAACCCGTGTGTGGATTCAGCAGTCTGCAAACACTTTCTGTGCAGAGTTTCAAAACAGGCGTTTTCAGCCCAATACCGGCATATGGAAGAAACAGCAGAAAGCACAGGGAAATATCTGCTTCTAAATCCAAAACGCAGCTATCTAACAGAACGGTTGTCAATGTGTGCACTCCACTTCCAGAGTTAAACCCGTGTGTGGATTCAGCAGTCTGCAAACACATTCTGTGCAGAGTTTCAAAACAGGCGTTTTCAGCCCAATACCGGCATATGGAAGAAACAGCAGAAAGCACAGGGAAATATCTGCTTCTAAATCCAAAACGCAGCTATCTAACAGAACGGTTGTCAATGTGTGCACTCAACTTCCAGAGTTAAACCCGAGTGTGGATTCGGCACTCTGCAAACAATTTCTGTGCAGAGTTTCAAAACAGGCGTTTTCAGCCCAATACCGGCATATGGAAGAAACAGCAGAAAGCACAGGGAAATATCTGCTTCTAAATCCAAAACGCAGCTATCTAACAGAACGGTTGTCAATGTGTTCACTCAACTTCCAGAGTTAAAGCCGTGTGTGGATTCAGCAGTCTGCAAACACTTTCTGTGCAGAGTTTCAAAACAGGCGTTTTCAGCCCAATACCGGCATATGGAAGAAACAGCAGAAAGCACAGGGAAATATCTGCTTCTAAATCCAAAACGCAGCTATCTAACAGAACGGTTGTCAATGTGTGCACTCAAGTTCCAGAGTTAAACCCGTGTTTGGATTCAGCCGTCTGCAAACACTTTCTGTGCAGAGTTTTAAAACAGGCGTTTTCAGCCCAATACCGGCATATGGAAGAAACAGCAGAAAGCACAGGGAAATATCTGCTTCTAAATCCAAAACGCAGCTATCTAACAGAACGGTTGTCAATGTGTCCACTCAACTTCCAGAGTTAAACCAGTTTGTGAATTCAGCAGTCTGCAAACACTTTCTGTGCAGAGTTTCAAAACAGGCGTTTTCAGCCCAATACCGGCATATGGAAGAAACAGCAGAAAGCACAGGGAAATATCTGCTTCTAAATCCAAAACGCAGCTATCTAACAGAACGGTTGTCAATGTGTGCACTCCACTTCCAGAATTAAACCCGTGTGTGGATTCAGCAGTCTGCAAACACTTTCTGTGCAGAGTTTCAAAACAGGCGTTTTCAGCCCAATACCGGCATATGGAAGAAACAGCAGAAAGCACAGGGAAATATCTGCTTCTAAATCCAAAACGCAGCTATCTAACAGAACGGTTGTCAATGTGTGCACTCAAGTTCCAGAGTTAAACCCGTGTTTGGATTCAGCAGTCTGCAAACACTTTCTGTGCAGAGTTTCAAAACAGGCGTTTTCAGCCTAATACCGGCATATGGAAGAAACAGCAGAAAGCACAGGGAAATATCTGCTTCTAAATCCAAAACGCAGCTATCTAACAGAACGGTTGTCAATGTGTGCACTCAACTTCCAGAGTTAAACCCGTGTGTGGATTCAGCAGTCTGCAAACACTTTCTGTGCAGAGTTTCAAAACAGGCGTTTTCAGCCCAATACCGGCATATGGAAGAAACAGCAGAAAGCCCAGGGAAATATCTGCTTCTAAATCCAAAACGCAGCTATCTAACAGAACGGTTGTCAATGTGTGCACTCAACGTCCAGAGTTAAACCCGTGTGTGGATTCAGCAGTCTGCAAACACTTTCTGTGCAGAGTTTCAAAACAGGCGTTTTCAGCCCAATACCGGCATATGGAAGAAACAGCAGAAAGCACAGGGAAATATCTGCTTCTAAATCCAAAACGCAGCTATCTAACAGAACGGTGGTCAATGTGTGCACTCCACTTCCAGAATTAAACCCGTGTGTGGATTCAGCAGTCTGCAAACACTTTCTGTGCAGAGTTTCAAAACAGGCGTTTTTAGCCCAATACCGGCATATGGAAGAAACAGCAGAAAGCACAGGGAAATATCTGCTTCTAAATCCAAAACGCAGCTATCTAACAGAACGGTTGTCAATGTGAGCACTCAACTTCCAGAGTTAAACCGGGTTGTGGATTCAGCAGTCTGCAAACACTTTCTGTGCAGAGTTTCAAAACCGGCGTTTTCAGCCCAATACCGGCATATGGAAGAATCAGCAGAAAGCACAGGGAAATATCTGCTTCTAAATCCAAAACGCAGCTATCTAACAGAACGGTTGTCAATGTGTGCACTCCACTTCCAGAGTTAAACCCGTGTGTGGATTCAGCAGTCTGCAAACACTTTCTGTGCAGAGTTTCAAAACAGGCGTTTTCAGCCCAATACCGGCATATGGAAGAAACAGCAGAAAGCACAGGGAAATATCTGCTTCTAAATCCAAAACGCAGCTCTCTAACAGAACGGTTGTCAATGTGTGCACTCAACTTCCAGAGTTAAACCCGTGTGTGAATTCAGCAGTCTGCAAACACTTTCTGTGCAGAGTTTCAAAACAGGCGTTTTCAGCCCAATACCGGCATATGGAAGAAACAGCAGAAAGCACAGGGAAATATCTGCTTCTAAATCCAAAACGCAGCTATCTAACAGAACGGTTGTCAATGTGTGCACTCCACTTCCAGAGTTAAACCTGTATGTGGATTCAGCAGTCTGCAAACACATTCTGTGCAGAGTTTCAAAACAGGCGTTTTCAGCCCAATACCGGCATATGGAAGAAACAGCAGAAAGCACAGGGAAATATCTGCTTCTAAATCCAAAACGCAGCTATCTAACAGAACGGTTGTCAATGTGTGCACTCAACTTCCAGAGTTAAACCCGAGTGTGGATTCGGCACTCTGCAAACAATTTCTGTGCAGAGTTTCAAAACTGGCGTTTTCAGCCCAATACCGGCATATGGAAGAAACAGCAGAAAGCACAGGGAAATATCTGCTTCTAAATCCAAAACGCAGCTATCTAACAGAACGGTTGTCAATGTGTGCACTCAACTTCCAGAGTTAAACCCGTGTGTGGATTCAGCAGTCTGCAAACACTTTCTGTGCAGAGTTTCAAAACAGGCGTTTTCAGCGCAATACCGGCATATGGAAGAAAGAGCAGAAAGCACAGGGAATATCTGCTTCTAAATCCAAAACGAAGCTATCTAACAAAACGGTTGTCAGTGTGTGCACTCAACTTCCAGAGTTAAACCCGTGTTTGGATTCAGCAGTCTGCAAACACTTTCTGTGCAGAGTTTCAAAACAGGCGTTTTCAGCCCAATACCGGCATATGGAAGAAACAGCAGAAAGCACAGGGAAATATCTGCTTCTAAATCCAAAACGCAGCTATCTAACAGAACGGTTGTCAATGTGTTCACTCAACTTCCAGAGTTAAAGCCGTGTGTGGATTCAGCAGTCTGCAAACACTTTCTGTGCAGAGTTTCAAAACAGGCGTTTTCAGCCCAATACCGGCATATGGAAGAAACAGCAGAAAGCACAGGGAAATATCTGCTTCTAAATCCAAAACGCAGCTATCTAACAGAACGGTTGTCAATGTGTGCACTCAAGTTCCAGAGTTAAACCCGTGTTTGGATTCAGCAGTCTGCAAACACTTTCTGTGCTGAGTTTTAAAACAGGCGTTTTCAGCCCAATACCGGCATATGGAAGAAACAGCAGAAAGCACAGGGAAATATCTGCTTCTAAATCCAAAACGCAGCTATCTAACAGAACGGTTGTCAATGCGTGCACTCCACTTCCAGAATTAAACCCGTGTGTGGATTCAGCAGTCTGCAAACACTTTCTGTGCAGAGTTTCAAAACAGGCGTTTTCAGCCCAATACCGGCATATGGAAGAAACAGCAGAAAGCACAGGGAAATATCTGCTTCTAAATCCAAAACGCAGCTATCTAACAGAACGGTTGTCAATGTGTGCACTAAACTTCCAGAGTTAAACCCGTGTGTGGATTCAGCAGTCTGCAAACACTTTCTGTGCAGAGTTTGAAAACCGGCGTTTTCAGCCCAATACCGGCATATGGAAGAATCAGCAGAAAGCACAGGGAAATATCTGCTTCTAAATCCAAAACGCAGCTATCTAACAGAACGGTTGACAATGTGTGCACTCCACTTCCAGAGATAAACCCGTGTGTGGATTCAGCAGTCTGCAAACACTTTCTGTGCAGAGTTTCAAAACAGGCGTTTTCAGCCCAATACCGGCATATGGAAGAAACAGCAGAAAGCACAGGGAAATATCTGCTTCTAAATCCAAAACGCAGCTATCTAACAGAACGGTTGTCAATGTGTGCACTCAAGTTCCAGAGTTAAACCCGTGTTTGGATTCAGCAGTCTGCAAACACTTTCTGTGCAGAGTTTCAAAACAGGCGTTTTCAGCCCAATACCGGCATATGGAAGAAACAGCAGAAAGCACAGGGAAATATCTGCTTCTAAATCCAAAACGCATCAATCTAACAGAACGGTTGTCAATGTGTGCACTCAACTTCCAGAGTTAAACCCGTGTGTGGATTCAGCAGTCTGCAAACACTTTCTGTGCAGAGTTTCAAAACAGGCGTTTTCAGCCCAATACCGGCATATGGAAGAAACAGCAGAAAGCACAGGGAAATATCTGCTTCTAAATCCAAAACGCAGCTTTCTAACAGAACGGTTGTCAATGTGTGCACTCAAGTTCCAGAGTTAAACCCGTGTTTGGATTCAGCAGTCTGCACACACTTTCTGTGCAGAGTTTCAAAACAGGCATTTTCAGCCCAATACCGGCATATGGAAGAAACAGCAGAAAGCACAGGGAAATATCTGCTTCTAAATCCAAAACGCAGCTATCTAACAGAACGGTTGTCAATGTGTGCACTCAACTTCCAGAGTTAAACCCGTGTGTGGATTCAGCAGTCTGCAAACACTTTCTGTGCAGAGTTTCAAAACAGGCGTTTTCAGCGCAATACCGGCATATGGAAGAAAGAGCAGAAAGCACAGGGAAGTATCTGCTTCTAAATCCAAAACGCAGCTATCTAACAGAACGGTTGTCAGTGTGTGCACTCAACTTCCAGAGTTAAACCCGTGTTTGGATTCAGCAGTCTGCAAACACTTTCTGTGCAGAGTTTCAAAACAGGCGTTTTCAGCCCAATACCGGCATATGGAAGAAACAGCAGAAAGCACAGGGAAATATCTGCTTCTAAATCCAAAACGCAGCTATCTAACAGAACGGTTGTCAATGTGTTCACTCAACTTCCAGAGTTAAAGCCGTGTGTGGATTCAGCAGTCTGCAAACACTTTCTGTGCAGAGTTTCAAAACAGGCGTTTTCAGCCCAATACCGGCATATGGAAGAAACAGCAGAAAGCACAGGGAAATATCTGCTTCTAAATCCAAAACGCAGCTATCTAACAGAACGGTTGTCAATGTGTGCACTCAAGTTCCAGAGTTAAACCCGTGTTTGGATTCAGCAGTCTGCAAACACTTTCTGTGCAGAGTTTTAAAACAGGCGTTTTCAGCCCAATACCGGCTTATGGAAGAAACAGCAGAAAGCACAGGGAAATATCTGCTTCTAAATCCAAAACGCAGCTATCTAACAGAACGGTTGTCAATGTGTGCACTCCACTTCCAGAGTTAAACCCGTGTGTGAATTCAGCAGTCTGCAAACACTTTCTGTGCAGAGTTTCAAAACAGACGTTTTCAGCCCAATACCGGCATATGGAAGAAACAGCAGAAAGCACAGGGAAATATCTGCTTCTAAATCCAAAACGCAGCTATCTAACAGAACGGTTGTCAATGTGTGCACTCCACTTCCAGAGTTAAACCCGTGTGTGGATTCAGCAGTCTGCAAACACTTTCTGTGCAGAGTTCCAAAACCGGCGTTTTCAGCCCAATACCGGCATATGGAAGAAACAGCAGAAAGCACAGGGAAATATCTGCTTCTAAATCCAAAACGCAGCTATCTAACAGAACGGTTGTCAATGTGTGCACTCAACTTCCAGAGTTAAACCCGTGTGTGAATTCAGCAGTCTGCAAACACTTTCTGTGCAGAGTTTCAAAACAGGCGTTTTCAGCCCAATACCGGCATATGGAAGAAACAGCAGAAAGCACAGGGAAATATCTGCTTTTAAATCCAAAACGCAGCTATCTAACAGAACGGTTGTCAATGTGTGCACTCAACTTCCAGAGTTAAACCCGTGTGTGGATTCAGCAGTCTGCAAACACTTTCTGTGCAGAGTTTCAAAACAGGCGTTTTCAGCCCAATACCGGCATATGGAAGAAACAGCAGAAAGCCCAGGGAAATATCTGCTTCTAAATCCAAAACGCAGCTATCTAACAGAACGGTTGTCAATGTGTGCACTCAACGTCCAGAGTTAAACCCGTGTGTGGATTCAGCAGTCTGCAAACACTTTCTGTGCAGAGTTTCAAAACAGGCGTTTTCAGCCCAATACCGGCATATGGAAGAAACAGCAGAAAGCACAGGGAAATATCTGCTTCTAAATCCAAAACGCAGCTATCTAACAGAACGGTTGTCAATGTGTGCACTCCACTTCCAGAGTTAAACCCGTGTGTGGATTCAGCAGTCTGCAAACACTTTCTGTGCAGAGTTTCAAAACCGGCGTTTTCAGCCCAATACCGGCATATGGAAGAAACAGCAGAAAGCACAGGGAAATATCTGCTTCTAAATCCAAAACGCAGCTATCTAACAGAACGGTTGTCAATGTGTGCACTCAACTTCCAGAGTTAAACCCGTGTGTGAATTCAGCAGTCTGCAAACACTTTCTGTGCAGAGCTTCAAAACAGGCGTTTTCAGCCCAATACCGGCACATGGAAGAAACAGCAGAAAGCACAGGGAAATATCTGCTTCTAAATCCAAAACGCAGCTATCTAACAGAACGGTTGTCAATGTGTGCACTCAACTTCCAGAGTTAAACCCGTGTGTGGATTCAGCAGTCTGCAAACACTTTCTGTGCAGAGTTTCAAAACAGGCGTTTTCAGCCCAATACCGGCATATGGAAGAAACAGCAGAAAGCACAGGGAAATATCTGCTTCTAAATCCAAAACGCAGCTATCTAACAGAACGGTTGTCAATGTGTGCACTCAACGTCCAGAGTTAAACCCGTGTGTGGATTCAGCAGTCTGCAAACACTTTCTGTGCAGAGTTTCAAAACAGGCGTTTTCAGCCCAATACCGGCATATGGAAGAAACAGCAGAAAGCACAGGGAAATATCTGCTTCTAAATCCAAAACGCAGCTATCTAACAGAACGGTGGTCAATGTGTGCACTCCACTTCCAGAATTAAACCCGTGTGTGGATTCAGCAGTCTGCAAACACTTTCTGTGCAGAGTTTCAAAACAGGCGTTTTTAGCCCAATACCGGCATATGGAAGAAACAGCAGAAAGCACAGGGAAATATCTGCTTCTAAATCCAAAACGCAGCTATCTAACAGAACGGTTGTCAATGTGTGCACTCAACTTCCAGAGTTAAACCCGGTTGTGGATTCAGCAGTCTGCAAACACTTTCTGTGCAGAGTTTCAAAACCGGCGTTTTCAGCCGAATACCGGCATATGGAAGAATCAGCAGAAAGCACAGGGAAATATCTGCTTCTAAATCCAAAACGCAGCTATCTAACAGAACGGTTGTCAATGTGTGCACGCCACTTCCAGAGTTAAACCCGTGTGTGGATTCAGCAGTCTGCAAACACTTTCTGTGCAGAGTTTCAAAACAGGCGTTTTCAGCCCAATACCGGCATATGGAAGAAACAGCAGAAAGCACAGGGAAATATATCTGCTTCTAAATCCAAAACGCAGCTCTCTAACAGAACGGTTGTCAATGTGTGCACTCAACTTCCAGAGTTAAACCCGTGTGTGAATTCAGCAGTCTGCAAACACTTTCTGTGCAGAGTTTCAAAACAGGCGTTTTCAGCCCAATACCGGCATATGGAAGAAACAGCAGAAAGCACAGGGAAATATCTGCTTCTAAATCCAAAACGCAGCTATCTAACAGAACGGTTGTCAATGTGTGCACTCCACTTCCAGAGTTAAACCCGTGTGTGGATTCAGCAGTCTGCAAACACTTTCTGTGCAGAGTTTCAAAACAGGCGTTTTCAGCCCAATACCGGCATATGGAAGAAACAGCAGAAAGCACAGGGAAATATCTGCTTCTAAATCCAAAACGCAGCTTTCTAACAGAACGGTTGTCAATGTGTGCACTCAAGTTCCAGAGTTAAACCCGTGTTTGGATTCAGCAGTCTGCAAACACTTTCTGTGCAGAGTTTCAAAACA
Organism: Aotus nancymaae; assembly: GCF_030222135.1. Lineage (NCBI taxonomy): Eukaryota > Metazoa > Chordata > Mammalia > Primates > Aotidae > Aotus > Aotus nancymaae. Next base: position 179,414 of record NW_026988710.1, read on the forward strand.
GGCATTTTCAGCCCAATACCGGCATATGGAAGAAACAGCAGAAAGCACAGGGAAATATCTGCTTCTAAATCCAAAACGCAGCTATCTAACAGAACGGTTGTCAATGTGTGCACTCAACTTCCAGAGTTAAACCCGTGTGTGGATTCAGCAGTCTGCAAACACTTTCTGTGCAGAGTTTCAAAACAGGCGTTTTCAGCGCAATACCGGCATATGGAAGAAAGAGCAGAAAGCACAGGGAAGTATCTGCTTCTAAATCCAAAACGCAGCTATCTAACAGAACGGTTGTCAGTGTGTGCACTCAACTTCCAGAGTTAAACCCGTGTTTGGATTCAGCAGTCTGCAAACACTTTCTGTGCAGAGTTTCAAAACAGGCGTTTTCAGCCCAATACCGGCATATGGAAGAAACAGCAGAAAGCACAGGGAAATATCTGCTTCTAAATCCAAAACGCAGCTATCTAACAGAACGGTTGTCAATGTGTTCACTCAACTTCCAGAGTTAAAGCCGTGTGTGGATTCAGCAGTCTGCAAACACTTTCTGTGCAGAGTTTCAAAACAGGCGTTTTCAGCCCAATACCGGCATATGGAAGAAACAGCAGAAAGCACAGGGAAATATCTGCTTCTAAATCCAAAACGCAGCTATCTAACAGAACGGTTGTCAATGTGTGCACTCAAGTTCCAGAGTTAAACCCGTGTTTGGATTCAGCAGTATGCAAACACTTTCTGTGCAGAGTTTTAAAACAGGCGTTTTCAGCCCAATACCGGCATATGGAAGAAACAGCAGAAAGCACAGGGAAATATCTGCTTCTAAATCCAAAACGCAGCTATCTAACAGAACGGTTGTCAATGTGTGCACTCCACTTCCAGAGTTAAACCCGTGTGTGAATTCAGCAGTCTGCAAACACTTTCTGTGCAGAGTTTCAAAACAGGCGTTTTCAGCCCAATACCGGCATATGGAAGAAACAGCAGAAAGCACAGGGAAATATCTGCTTCTAAATCCAAAACGCAGCTATCTAACAGAACGGTTGTCAATGTGTGCACTCCACTTCCAGAGTTAAACCCGTGTGTGGATTCAGCAGTCTGCAAACACTTTCTGTGCAGAGTTCCAAAACCGGCGTTTTCAGCCCAATACCGGCATATGGAAGAAACAGCAGAAAGCACAGGGAAATATCTGCTTCTAAATCCAAAACGCAGCTATCTAACAGAACGGTTGTCAATGTGTGCACTCAACTTCCAGAGTTAAACCCGTGTGTGAATTCAGCAGTCTGCAAACACTTTCTGTGCAGAGTTTCAAAACAGGCGTTTTCAGCCCAATACCGGCATATGGAAGAAACAGCAGAAAGCACAGGGAAATATCTGCTTCTAAATCCAAAATGCAGCTATCTAACAGAACGGTTGTCAATGTGTGCACTCAACTTCCAGAGTTAAACCCGTGTGTGGATTCAGCAGTCTGCAAACACTTTCTGTGCAGAGTTTCAAAACAGGCGTTTTCAGCCCAATACCGGCATATGGAAGAAACAGCAGAAAGCCCAGGGAAATATCTGCTTCTAAATCCAAAACGCAGCTATCTAACAGAACGGTTGTCAATGTGTGCACTCAACGTCCAGAGTTAAACCCGTGTGTGGATTCAGCAGTCTGCAAACACTTTCTGTGCAGAGTTTCAAAACAGGCGTTTTCAGCCCAATACCGGCATATGGAAGAAACAGCAGAAAGCACAGGGAAATATCTGCTTCTAAATCCAAAACGCAGCTATCTAACAGAACGGTTGTCAATGTGTGCACTCCACTTCCAGAGTTAAACCCGTGTGTGGATTCAGCAGTCTGCAAACACTTTCTGTGCAGAGTTTCAAAACCGGCGTTTTCAGCCCAATACCGGCATATGGAAGAAACAGCAGAAAGCACAGGGAAATATCTGCTTCTAAATCCAAAACGCAGCTATCTAACAGAACGGTTGTCAATGTGTGCACTCAACTTCCAGAGTTAAACCCGTGTGTGAATTCAGCAGTCTGCAAACACTTTCTGTGCAGAGCTTCAAAACAGGCGTTTTCAGCCCAATACCGGCACATGGAAGAAACAGCAGAAAGCACAGGGAAATATCTGCTTCTAAATCCAAAACGCAGCTATCTAACAGAACGGTTGTCAATGTGTGCACTCAACTTCCAGAGTTAAACCCGTGTGTGAATTCAGCAGTCTGCAAACACTTTCTGTGCAGAGTTTCAAAACAGGCGTTTTCAGCCCAATACCGGCATATGGAAGAAACAGCAGAAAGCACAGGGAAATATCTGCTTCTAAATCCAAAACGCAGCTATCTAACAGAACGGTTGTCAATGTGTGCACTCAACGTCCAGAGTTAAACCCGTGTGTGGATTCAGCAGTCTGCAAACACTTTCTGTGCAGAGTTTCAAAACAGGCGTTTTCAGCCCAATACCGGCATATGGAAGAAACAGCAGAAAGCACAGGGAAATATCTGCTTCTAAATCCAAAACGCAGCTATCTAACAGAACGGTGGTCAATGTGTGCACTCCACTTCCAGAATTAAACCCGTGTGTGGATTCAGCAGTCTGCAAACACTTTCTGTGCAGAGTTTCAAAACAGGCGTTTTTAGCCCAATACCGGCATATGGAAGAAACAGCAGAAAGCACAGGGAAATATCTGCTTCTAAATCCAAAACGCAGCTATCTAACAGAACGGTTGTCAATGTGTGCACTCAACTTCCAGAGTTAAACCCGGTTGTGGATTCAGCAGTCTGCAAACACTTTCTGTGCAGAGTTTCAAAACCGGCGTTTTCAGCCGAATACCGGCATATGGAAGAATCAGCAGAAAGCACAGGGAAATATCTGCTTCTAAATCCAAAACGCAGCTATCTAACAGAACGGTTGTCAATGTGTGCACGCCACTTCCAGAGTTAAACCCGTGTGTGGATTCAGCAGTCTGCAAACACTTTCTGTGCAGAGTTTCAAAACAGGCGTTTTCAGCCCAATACCGGCATATGGAAGAAACAGCAGAAAGCACAGGGAAATATATCTGCTTCTAAATCCAAAACGCAGCTCTCTAACAGAACGGTTGTCAATGTGTGCACTCAACTTCCAGAGTTAAACCCGTGTGTGAATTCAGCAGTCTGCAAACACTTTCTGTGCAGAGTTTCAAAACAGGCGTTTTCAGCCCAATACCGGCATATGGAAGAAACAGCAGAAAGCACAGGGAAATATCTGCTTCTAAATCCAAAACGCAGCAATCTAACAGAACGGTTGTCAATGTGTGCACTCCACTTCCAGAGTTAAACCCGTGTGTGGATTCAGCAGTCTGCAAACACTTTCTGTGCAGAGTTTCAAAACAGGCGTTTTCAGCCCAATACCGGCATATGGAAGAAACAGCAGAAAGCACAGGGAAATATCTGCTTCTAAATCCAAAACGCAGCTATCTAACAGAACGGTTGTCAATGTGTGCACTAAACTTCCAGAGTTAAACCCGTGTGTGGATTCAGCAGTCTGCAAACACTTTCTGTGCAGAGTTTGAAAACCGGCGTTTTCAGCCCAATACCGGCATATGGAAGAATCAGCAGAAAGCACAGGGAAATATCTGCTTCTAAATCCAAAACGCAGCTATCTAACAGAACGGTTGACAATGTGTGCACTCCACTTCCAGAGTTAAACCCGTGTGTGGATTCAGCAGTCTGCAAACACTTTCTGTGCAGAGTTTCAAAACAGGCGTTTTCAGCCCAATACCGGCATATGGAAGAAACAGCAGAAAGCACAGGGAAATATCTGCTTCTAAATCCAAAACGCAGCTATCTAACAGAACGGTTGTCAATGTGTGCACTCAAGTTCCAGAGTTAAACCCGTGTTTGGATTCAGCAGTCTGCAAACACTTTCTGTGCAGAGTTTCAAAACAGGCGTTTTCAGCCTAATACCGGCATATGGAAGAAACAGCAGAAAGCACAGGGAAATATCTGCTTCTAAATCCAAAACGCAGCTATCTAACAGAACGGTTGTCAATGTGTGCACTCAACTTCCAGAGTTAAACCCGTGTGTGGATTCAGCAGTCTGCAAACACTTTCTGTGCAGAGTTTCAAAACAGGCGTTTTCAGCCCAATACCGGCATATGGAAGAAACAGCAGAAAGCCCAGGGAAATATCTGCTTCTAAATCCTAAACGCAGCTATCTAACAGAACGGTTGTCAATGTGTGCACTCAACGTCCAGAGTTAAACCCGTGTGTGGATTCAGCAGTCTGCAAACACTTTCTGTGCAGAGTTTCAAAACAGGCGTTTTCAGCCCAATACCGGCATATGGAAGAAACAGCAGAAAGCACAGGGAAATATCTGCTTCTAAATCCAAAACGCAGCTATCTAACAGAACGGTTGTCAATGTGTGCACTCAACTTCAAGAGTTAAACCAGTGTGTGGATTCAGCAGTCTGCAAACACTTTCTGTGCAGAGTTTCAAAACAGGCGTTTTCAGCCCAATACCGGCATATGGAAGAAACAGCAGAAAGCACAGGGAAATATCTGCTTCTAAATCCAAAACGCAGCTATCTAACAGAACGGTTGTCAATGTGTGCACTCAAGTTCCAGAGTTAAACCCGTGTTTGGATTCAGCAGTCTGCAAACACTTTCTGTGCAGAGTTTCAAAACAGGCGTTTTCAGCCCAATACCGGCATAAGGAAGAAACAGCAGAAAGCACAGGGAAATATCTGCTTCTAAATCCAAAACGCAGCAATCTAACAGAACGGTTGTCAATGTGTGCACTCAACTTCCAGAGTTAAACCCGTGTTTGGATTCAGCAGTCTGCAAACACTTTCTGTGCAGAGTTTCAAAACAGGCGTCTTCAGCCCAATACCGGCATATGGAAGAAACAGCAGAAAGCACAGGGAAATATCTGCTTCTAAATCCAAAACGCAGCTATCTAACAGAACGGTTGTCAATGTGTGCACTCAAGTTCCAGAGTTAAACCCGTGTGTGAATTCAGCAGTCTGCAAACACTTTCTGTGCAGAGTTTCAAAACAGGCGTTTTCAGCCCAATACCGGCATATGGAAGAAACAGCAGAAAGCACAGGGAAATATCTGCTTCTAAATCCAAAACGAAGCTATCTAACAGAACGGTTGTCAATGTGTGCACTCAACTTCGAGAGGTAAACCAGTGTGTGAATTCAGCAGTCTGCAAACACATTCTGTGCAGAGTTTCAAAACAGGCGTTTTCAGCCCAATACCGGCATATGGAAGAAACAGCAGAAAGCACAGGGAAATATCTGCTTCTAAATCCAAAACGCAGCTATCTAACAGAACGGTTGTCAATGTGTGCACTCCACTTCCAGAGTTAAACCCGTGTGTGAATTCAGCAGTCTGCAAACACTTTCTGTGCAGAGTTTCAAAACAGGCGTTTTCAGCCCAATACCGGCATATGGAAGAAACAGCAGAAAGCACAGGGAAATATCTGCTTCTAAATCCAAAACGCAGCTATCTAACAGAACGGTTGTCAATGTGTGCACTCCACTTCCAGAGTTAAACCCGTGTGTGGATTCAGCAGTCTGCAAACACTTTCTGTGCAGAGTTTCAAAACAGGCGTTTTCAGCGCAATACCGGCATATGGAAGAAAGAGCAGAAAGCACAGGGAAGTATCTGCTTCTAAATCCAAAACGCAGCTATCTAACAGAACGGTTGTCAATGTGTGCACTCAAGTTCCAGAGTTAAACCCGTGTTTGGATTCAGCAGTCTGCAAACACTTTCTGTGCAGAGTTTCAAAACAGGCGTTTTCAGCCTAATACCGGCATATGGAAGAAACAGCAGAAAGCACAGGGAAATATCTGCTTCTAAATCCAAAACGCAGCTATCTAACAGAACGGTTGTCAATGTGTGCACTCCACTTCCAGAGTTAAACCCGTGTGTGGATTCAGCAGTCTGCAAACACTTTCTGTGCAGAGTTTCAAAACCGGCGTTTTCAGCCCAATACCGGCATATGGAAGAATCAGCAGAAAGCACAGGGAAATATCTGCTTCTAAATCCAAAACGCAGCTATCTAACAGAACGGTTGTCAATGTGTGCACTCCACTTCCAGAGTTAAACCCGTGTGTGGATTCAGCAGTCTGCAAACACTTTCTGTGCAGAGTTTCAAAACAGGCGTTTTCTGCCCAATACCGGCATATGGAAGAAACAGCAGAAAGCACAGGGAAATATCTGCTTCTAAATCCAAAACGCAGCTATCTAACAGAACGGTTGTCAATGTGTGCACTCAAGTTCCAGAGTTAAACCCGTGTTTGGATTCAGCAGTCTGCAAACACTTTCTGTGCAGAGTTTCAAAACAGGCGTTTTCAGCCCAATACCGGCATATGGAAGAAACAGCAGAAAGCACAGGGAAATATCTGCTTCTAAATCCAAAACGCAGCTATCTAACAGAACGGTTGTCAATGTGTGCACTCCACTTCCAGAATTAAACCCGTGTGTGGATTCAGCAGTCTGCAAACACTTTCTGTGCAGAGTTTCAAAACAGGCGTTTTCAGCCCAATACCGGCATATGGAAGAAACAGCAGAAAGCACAGGGAAATATCTGCTTCTAAATCCAAAACGCAGCTATTTAAGAGAACGGTTGTCAATGTGTGCACTAAACTTCCAGAGTTAAACCCGTGTGTGGATTCAGCAGTCTGCAAACACTTTCTGTGCAGAGTTTGAAAACCGGCGTTTTCAGCCCAATACCGGCATATGGAAGAATCAGCAGAAAGCACAGGGAAATATCTGCTTCTAAATCCAAAACGCAGCTATCTAACAGAAGGGTTGACAATGTGTGCACTCCACTTCCAGAGTTAAACCCGTGTGTGGATTCAGCAGTCTGCAAACACTTTCTGTGCAGAGTTTCAAAACAGGCGTTTTCAGCCCAATACCGGCATATGGAAGAAACAGCAGAAAGCACAGGGAAATATCTGCTTCTAAATCCAAAACGCAGCTATCTAACAGAACGGTTGTCAATGTGTCCACTCAACTTCCAGAGTTAAACCCGTGTGTGAATTCAGCAGTCTGCAAACACTTTCTGTGCAGAGTTTCAAAACAGGCGTTTTCAGCCCAATATCGGCATATGGAAGAAACAGCAGAAAGCACAGGGAAATATCTGCTTCTAAATCCAAAACGCAGCTATCTAACAGAACGGTTGTCAATGTGTGCACTCAACTTCCAGAGTTAAACCAGTGTGTGGATTCAGCAGTCTGCAAACACTTTCTGTGCAGAGTTCCAAAACCGGCGTTTTCAGCCCAATACCGGCATATGGAAGAAACAGCAGAAAGCACAGGGAAATATCTGCTTCTAAATCCAAAACGCAGCTATCTAACAGAACGGTTGTCAATGTGTGCACTCAAGTTCCAGAGTTAAACCCGTGTTTGGATTCAGCAGTCTGCAAACACTTTCTGTGCAGAGTTTCAAAACAGGCGTTTTCAGCCCAATACCGGCATATGGAAGAAACAGCAGAAAGCACAGGGAAATATCTGCTTCTAAATCCAAAACGCAGCAATCTAACAGAACGGTTGTCAATGTGTGCACTCAACTTCCAGAGTTAAACCCGTGTTTGGATTCAGCAGTCTGCAAACACTTTCTGTGCAGAGTTTCAAAACAGGCGTTTTCAGCCCAATACCGGCATATGGAAGAAACAGCAGAAAGCACAGGGAAATATCTGCTTCTAAATCCAAAACGCAGCTATCTAACAGAACGGTTGTCAATGTGTGCACTCAAGATCCAGAGTTAAACCCGTGTGTGAATTCAGCAGTCTGCAAACACTTTCTGTGCAGAGTTTCAAAACAGGCGTTTTCAGACCAATACCGGCATATGTAAGAAACAGCAGAAAGCACAGGGAAATATCTGCTTCTAAATCCAAAACGCAGCAATCTAACAGAACGGTTGTCAATGTGTGCACTCCACTTCCAGAGTTAAACCCGTGTGTGGATTCAGCAGTCTGCAAACACTTTCTGTGCAGAGTTTCAAAACAGGCGTTTTCAGCCCAATACCGGCATATGGAAGAAACAGCAGAAAGCACAGGGAAATATCTGCTTCTAAATCCAAAACGCAGCTATCTAACAGAACGGTTGTCAATGTGTGCACTAAACTTCCAGAGTTAAACCCGTGTGTGGATTCAGCAGTCTGCAAACACTTTCTGTGCAGAGTTTGAAAACCGGCGTTTTCAGCCCAATACCGGCATATGGAAGAATCAGCAGAAAGCACAGGGAAATATCTGCTTCTAAATCCAAAACGCAGCTATCTAACAGAACGGTTGACAATGTGTGCACTCCACTTCCAGAGTTAAACCCGTGTGTGGATTCAGCAGTCTGCAAACACTTTCTGTGCAGAGTTTCAAAACAGGCGTTTTCAGCCCAATACCGGCATATGGAAGAAACAGCAGAAAGCACAGGGAAATATCTGCTTCTAAATCCAAAACGCAGCTATCTAACAGAACGGTTGTCAATGTGTGCACTCAAGTTCCAGAGTTAAACCCGTGTTTGGATTCAGCAGTCTGCAAACACTTTCTGTGCAGAGTTTCAAAACAGGCGTTTTCAGCCCAATACCGGCATATGGAAGAAACAGCAGAAAGCACAGGGAAATATCTGCTTCTAAATCCAAAACGCAGCTATCTAACAGAACGGTTGTCAATGTGTGCACTCAACTTCCAGAGTTAAACCCGAGTGTGGATTCGGCACTCTGCAAACAATTTCTGTGCAGAGTTTCAAAACAGGCGTTTTCAGCCCAATACCGGCATATGGAAGAAACAGCAGAAAGCACAGGGAAATATCTGCTTCTAAATCCAAAACGCAGCTATCTAACAGAACGGTTGTCAATGTGTTCACTCAACTTCCAGAGTTAAAGCCGTGTGTGGATTCAGCAGTCTGCAAACACTTTCTGTGCAGAGTTTCAAAACCGGCGTTTTCAGCCCAATACCGGCATATGGAAGAAACAGCAGAAAGCACAGGGAAATATCTGCTTCTAAATCCAAAACGCAGCTATCTAACAGAACGGTTGTCAATGTGTGCACTCAAGTTCCAGAGTTAAACCCGTGTTTGGATTCAGCAGTCTGCAAACACTTTCTGTGCAGAGTTTTAAAACAGGCGTTTTCAGCCCAATACCGGCATATGGAAGAAACAGCAGAAAGCACAGGGAAATATCTGCTTCTAAATCCAAAACGCAGCTATCTAACAGAACGGTTGTCAATGTGTGCACTCAACTTCCAGAGTTAAACCAGTGTGTGAATTCAGCAGTCTGCAAACACTTTCTGTGCAGAGTTTCAAAACAGGCGTTTTCAGCCCAATACCGGCATATGGAAGAAACAGCAGAAAGCACAGGGAAATATCTGCTTCTAAATCCAAAACGCAGCTATCTAACAGAACGGTTGTCAATGTGTGCACTCCACTTCCAGAATTAAACCCGTGTGTGGATTCAGCAGTCTGCAAACACTTTCTGTGCAGAGTTTCAAAACAGGCGTTTTCAGCCCAATACCGGCATATGGAAGAAACAGCAGAAAGCACAGGGAAATATCTGCTTCTAAATCCAAAACGCAGCTATCTAACAGAACGGTTGTCAATGTGTGCACTAAACTTCCAGAGTTAAACCCGTGTGTGGATTCAGCAGTCTGCAAACACTTTCTGTGCAGAGTTTGAAAACCGGCGTTTTCAGCCCAATACCGGCATATGGAAGAATCAGCAGAAAGCACAGGGAAATATCTGCTTCTAAATCCAAAACGCAGCTATCTAACAGAAGGGTTGACAATGTGTGCACTCCACTTCCAGAGTTAAACCCGTGTGTGGATTCAGCAGTCTGCAAACACTTTCTGTGCAGAGTTTCAAAACAGGCGTTTTCAGCCCAATACCGGCATATGGAAGAAACAGCAGAAAGCCCAGGGAAATATCTGCTTCTAAATCCAAAACGCAGCTATCTAACAGAACGGTTGTCAATGTGTGCACTCAACTTCCAGAGTTAAACCCGTGTGTGAATTCAGCAGTCTGCAAACACTTTCTGTGCAGAGTTTCAAAACAGGCGTTTTCAGCCCAATATCGGCATATGGAAGAAACAGCAGAAAGCACAGGGAAATATCTGCTTCTAAATCCAAAACGCAGCTATCTAACAGAACGGTTGTCAATGTGTGCACTCAACTTCCAGAGTTAAACCAGTGTGTGGATTCAGCAGTCTGCAAACACTTTCTGTGCAGAGTTTCAAAACAGGCGTTTTCAGCCCAATACCGGCATATGGAAGAAACAGCAGAAAGCACAGGGAAATATCTGCTTCTAAATCCAAAACGCAGCTATCTAACAGAACGGTTGTCAATGTGTGCACTCAAGTTCCAGAGTTAAACACGTGTTTGGATTCAGCAGTCTGCAAACACTTTCTGTGCAGAGTTTCAAAACAGGCGTTTTCAGCCCAATACCGGCATATGGAAGAAACAGCAGAAAGCACAGGGAAATATCTGCTTCTAAATCCAAAACGCAGCAATCTAACAGAACGGTTGTCAATGTGTGCACTCAACTTCCAGAGTTAAACCGGTGTTTGGATTCAGCAGTCTGCAAACACTTTCTGTGCAGAGTTTCAAAACAGGCGTTTTCAGCCCAATACCGGCATATGGAAGAAACAGCAGAAAGCACAGGGAAATATCTGCTTCTAAATCCAAAACGCAGCTATCTAACAGAACGGTTGTCAATGTGTGCACTCAAGATCCAGAGTTAAACCCGTGTGTGAATTCAGCAGTCTGCAAACACTTTCTGTGCAGAGTTTCAAAACAGGCGTTTTCAGACCAATATCGGCATATGGAAGAAACAGCAGAAAGCACAGGGAAATATCTGCTTCTAAATCCAAAACGAAGCTATCTAACAGAACGGTTGTCAATGTGTGCACTCAACTTCGAGAGTTAAACCAGTGTGTGAATTCAGCAGTCTGCAAACACATTCTGTGCAGAGTTTCAAAACAGGCGTTTTCAGCCCAATACCGGCATATGGAAGAAACAGCAGAAAGCACAGGGAAATATCTGCTTCTAAATCCAAAACGCAGCTATCTAACAGAACGGTTGTCAATGTGTGCACTCCACTTCCAGAGTTAAACCCGTGTGTGGATTCAGCAGTCTGCAAACACTTTCTGTGCAGAGTTTCAAAACAGGCGTTTTCAGCCCAATACCGGCATATGGAAGAAACAGCAGAAAGCACAGGGAAATATCTGCTTCTAAATCCAAAACGCAGCTATCTAACAGAACGGTTGTCAATGTGTGCACTCCACTTCCAGAGTTAAACCCGTGTGTGGATTCAGCAGTCTGCAAACACATTCTGTGCAGAGTTTCAAAAAAGGCGTTTTCAGCCCAATACCGGCATATGGAAGAAACAGCAGAAAGCACAGGGAAATATCTGCTTCTAAATCCAAAACGCAGCTATCTAACAGAACGGTTGTCAATGTGTGCACTCAACTTCCAGAGTTAAACCCGAGTGTGGATTCGGCACTCTGCAAACACTTTCTGTGCAGAGTTTCAAAACTGGCGTTTTCAGCCCAATACCGGCATATGGAAGAAACAGCAGAAAGCACAGGGAAATATCTGCTTCTAAATCCAAAACGCAGCTATCTAACAGAACGGTGGTCAATGTGTGCACTCCACTTCCAGAGTTAAACCCGTGTGTGAATTCAGCAGTCTGCAAACACTTTCTGTGCAGAGTTTCAAAACAGGCGTTTTCAGCCCAATATCGGCATATGGAAGAAACAGCAGAAAGCACAGGGAAATATCTGCTTCTAAATCCAAAACGCAGCTATCTAACAGAACGGTTGTCAATGTGTGCACTCAACTTCCAGAGTTAAACCAGTGTGTGGATTCAGCAGTCTGCAAACACTTTCTGTGCAGAGTTTCAAAACAGGCGTTTTCAGCCCAATACCGGCATATGGAAGAAACAGCAGAAAGCACAGGGAAATATCTGCTTCTAAATCCAAAACGCAGCTATCTAACAGAACGGTTGTCAATGTGTGCACTCAAGTTCCAGAGTTAAACACGTGTTTGGATTCAGCAGTCTGCAAACACTTTCTGTGCAGAGTTTCAAAACAGGCGTTTTCAGCCCAATACCGGCATATGGAAGAAACAGCAGAAAGCACAGGGAAATATCTGCTTCTAAATCCAAACGCAGCAATCTAACAGAACGGTTGTCAATGTGTGCACTCAACTTCCAGAGTTAAACCGGTGTTTGGATTCAGCAGTCTGCAAACACTTTCTGTGCAGAGTTTCAAAACAGGCGTTTTCAGCCCAATACCGGCATATGGAAGAAACAGCAGAAAGCACAGGGAAATATCTGCTTCTAAATCCAAAACGCAGCTATCTAACAGAACGGTTGTCAATGTGTGCACTCAAGATCCAGAGTTAAACCCGTGTGTGAATTCAGCAGTCTGCAAACACTTTCTGTGCAGAGTTTCAAAACAGGCGTTTTCAGACCAATATCGGCATATGGAAGAAACAGCAGAAAGCACAGGGAAATATCTGCTTCTAAATCCAAAACGAAGCTATCTAACAGAACGGTTGTCAATGTGTGCACTCAACTTCGAGAGTTAAACCAGTGTGTGAATTCAGCAGTCTGCAAACACATTCTGTGCAGAGTTTCAAAACAGGCGTTTTCAGCCCAATACCGGCATATGGAAGAAACAGCAGAAAGCACAGGGAAATATCTGCTTCTAAATCCAAAACGCAGCTATCTAACAGAACGGTTGTCAATGTGTGCACTCCACTTCCAGAGTTAAACCCGTGTGTGGATTCAGCAGTCTGCAAACACTTTCTGTGCAGAGTTTCAAAACAGGCGTTTTCAGCCCAATACCGGCATATGGAAGAAACAGCAGAAAGCACAGGGAAATATCTGCTTCTAAATCCAAAACGCAGCTATCTAACAGAACGGTTGTCAATGTGTGCACTCCACTTCCAGAGTTAAACCCGTGTGTGGATTCAGCAGTCTGCAAACACATTCTGTGCAGAGTTTCAAAACAGGCGTTTTCAGCCCAATACCGGCATATGGAAGAAACAGCAGAAAGCACAGGGAAATATCTGCTTCTAAATCCAAAACGCAGCTATCTAACAGAACGGTTGTCAATGTGTGCACTCAACTTCCAGAGTTAAACCCGAGTGTGGATTCGGCACTCTGCAAACACTTTCTGTGCAGAGTTTCAAAACTGGCGTTTTCAGCCCAATACCGGCATATGGAAGAAACAGCAGAAAGCACAGGGAAATATCTGCTTCTAAATCCAAAACGCAGCTATCTAACAGAACGGTTGTCAATGTGTGCACTCAACTTCCAGAGTTAAACCCGTGTGTGGATTCAGCAGTCTGCAAACACTTTCTGTGCAGAGTTTCAAAACAGGCGTTTTCAGCGCAATACCGGCATATGGAAGAAAGAGCAGAAAGCACAGGGAAGTATCTGCTTCTAAATCCAAAACGCAGCTATCTAACAGAACGGTTGTCAGTGTGTGCACTCAACTTCCAGAGTTAAACCCGTGTTTGGATTCAGCAGTCTGCAAACACTTTCTGTGCAGAGTTTCAAAACAGGCGTTTTCAGCCCAATACCGGCATATGGAAGAAACAGCAGAAAGCACAGGGAAATATCTGCTTCTAAATCCAAAACGCAGCTATCTAACAGAACGGTTGTCAATGTGTGCACTCAACTTCCAGAGTTAAAGCCGTGTGTGGATTCAGCAGTCTGCAAACACTTTCTGTGCAGAGTTTCAAAACAGGCGTTTTCAGCCCAATACCGGCATATGGAAGAAACAGCAGAAAGCACAGGGAAATATCTGCTTCTAAATCCAAAACGCAGCTATCTAACAGAACGGTTGTCAATGTGTGCACTCAAGTTCCAGAGTTAAACCCGTGTTTGGATTCAGCAGTCTGCAAACACTTTCTGTGCAGAGTTTTAAAACAGGCGTTTTCAGCCCAATACCGGCATATGGAAGAAACAGCAGAAAGCACAGGGAAATATCTGCTTCTAAATCCAAAACGCAGCTATCTAACAGAACGGTTGTCAATGTGTGCACTCAACTTCCAGAGTTAAACCAGTGTGTGAATTCAGCAGTCTGCAAACACTTTCTGTGCAGAGTTTCAAAACAGGCGTTTTCAGCCCAATACCGGCATATGGAAGAAACAGCAGAAAGCACAGGGAAATATCTGCTTCTAAATCCAAAACGCAGCTATCTAACAGAACGGTTGTCAATGTGTGCACTCCACTTCCAGAATTAAACCCGTGTGTGGATTCAGCAGTCTGCAAACACTTTCTGTGCAGAGTTTCAAAACAGGCGTTTTCAGCCCAATACCGGCATATGGAAGAAACAGCAGAAAGCACAGGGAAATATCTGCTTCTAAATCCAAAACGCAGCTATCTAACAGAACGGTTGTCAATGTGTGCACTAAACTTCCAGAGTTAAACCCGTGTGTGGATTCAGCAGTCTGCAAACACTTTCTGTGCAGAGTTTGAAAACCGGCGTTTTCAGCCCAATACCGGCATATGGAAGAATCAGCAGAAAGCACAGGGAAATATCTGCTTCTAAATCCAAAACGCAGCTATCTAACAGAACGGTTGTCAATGTGTGCACTCCACTTCCAGAGTTAAACCCGTGTGTGGATTCAGCAGTCTGCAAACACTTTCTGTGCAGAGTTTCAAAACAGGCGTTTTCAGCCCAATACCGGCATATGGAAGAAACAGCAGAAAGCACAGGGAAATATCTGCTTCTAAATCCAAAACGCAGCTATCTAACAGAACGGTTGTCAATGTGTGCACTCCACTTCCAGAGTTAAACCCGTGTGTGGATTCAGCAGTCTGCAAACACATTCTGTGCAGAGTTTCAAAACAGGCGTTTTCAGCCCAATACCGGCATATGGAAGAAACAGCAGAAAGCACAGGGAAATATCTGCTTCTAAATCCAAAACGCAGCAATCTAACAGAACGGTTGTCAATGTGTGCACTCAACTTCCAGAGTTAAACCGGTGTTTGGATTCAGCAGTCTGCAAACACTTTCTGTGCAGAGTTTCAAAACAGGCGTTTTCAGCCCAATACCGGCATATGGAAGAAACAGCAGAAAGCACAGGGAAATATCTGCTTCTAAATCCAAAACGCAGCTATCTAACAGAACGGTTGTCAATGTGTGCACTCAAGATCCAGAGTTAAACCCGTGTGTGAATTCAGCAGTCTGCAAACACTTTCTGTGCAGAGTTTCAAAACAGGCGTTTTCAGACCAATATCGGCATATGGAAGAAACAGCAGAAAGCACAGGGAAATATCTGCTTCTAAATCCAAAACGAAGCTATCTAACAGAACGGTTGTCAATGTGTGCACTCAACTTCGAGAGTTAAACCAGTGTGTGAATTCAGCAGTCTGCAAACACATTCTGTGCAGAGTTTCAAAACAGGCGTTTTCAGCCCAATACCGGCATATGGAAGAAACAGCAGAAAGCACAGGGAAATATCTGCTTCTAAATCCAAAACGCAGCTATCTAACAGAACGGTTGTCAATGTGTGCACTCCACTTCCAGAGTTAAACCCGTGTGTGGATTCAGCAGTCTGCAAACACTTTCTGTGCAGAGTTTCAAAACAGGCGTTTTCAGCCCAATACCGGCATATGGAAGAAACAGCAGAAAGCACAGGGAAATATCTGCTTCTAAATCCAAAACGCAGCTATCTAACAGAACGGTTGTCAATGTGTGCACTCCACTTCCAGAGTTAAACCCGTGTGTGGATTCAGCAGTCTGCAAACACATTCTGTGCAGAGTTTCAAAACAGGCGTTTTCAGCCCAATACCGGCATATGGAAGAAACAGCAGAAAGCACAGGGAAATATCTGCTTCTAAATCCAAAACGCAGCTATCTAACAGAACGGTTGTCAATGTGTGCACTCAACTTCCAGAGTTAAACCCGAGTGTGGATTCGGCACTCTGCAAACACTTTCTGTGCAGAGTTTCAAAACTGGCGTTTTCAGCCCAATACCGGCATATGGAAGAAACAGCAGAAAGCACAGGGAAATATCTGCTTCTAAATCCAAAACGCAGCTATCTAACAGAACGGTTGTCAATGTGTGCACTCAACTTCCAGAGTTAAACCCGTGTGTGGATTCAGCAGTCTGCAAACACTTTCTGTGCAGAGTTTCAAAACAGGCGTTTTCAGCGCAATACCGGCATATGGAAGAAAGAGCAGAAAGCACAGGGAAGTATCTGCTTCTAAATCCAAAACGCAGCTATCTAACAGAACGGTTGTCAGTGTGTGCACTCAACTTCCAGAGTTAAACCCGTGTTTGGATTCAGCAGTCTGCAAACACTTTCTGTGCAGAGTTTCAAAACAGGCGTTTTCAGCCCAATACCGGCATATGGAAGAAACAGCAGAAAGCACAGGGAAATATCTGCTTCTAAATCCAAAACGCAGCTATCTAACAGAACGGTTGTCAATGTGTGCACTCAACTTCCAGAGTTAAAGCCGTGTGTGGATTCAGCAGTCTGCAAACACTTTCTGTGCAGAGTTTCAAAACAGGCGTTTTCAGCCCAATACCGGCATATGGAAGAAACAGCAGAAAGCACAGGGAAATATCTGCTTCTAAATCCAAAACGCAGCTATCTAACAGAACGGTTGTCAATGTGTGCACTCAAGTTCCAGAGTTAAACCCGTGTTTGGATTCAGCAGTCTGCAAACACTTTCTGTGCAGAGTTTTAAAACAGGCGTTTTCAGCCCAATACCGGCATATGGAAGAAACAGCAGAAAGCACAGGGAAATATCTGCTTCTAAATCCAAAACGCAGCTATCTAACAGAACGGTTGTCAATGTGTGCACTCAACTTCCAGAGTTAAACCAGTGTGTGAATTCAGCAGTCTGCAAACACTTTCTGTGCAGAGTTTCAAAACAGGCGTTTTCAGCCCAATACCGGCATATGGAAGAAACAGCAGAAAGCACAGGGAAATATCTGCTTCTAAATCCAAAACGCAGCTATCTAACAGAACGGTTGTCAATGTGTGCACTCCACTTCCAGAATTAAACCCGTGTGTGGATTCAGCAGTCTGCAAACACTTTCTGTGCAGAGTTTCAAAACAGGCGTTTTCAGCCCAATACCGGCATATGGAAGAAACAGCAGAAAGCACAGGGAAATATCTGCTTCTAAATCCAAAACGCAGCTATCTAACAGAACGGTTGTCAATGTGTGCACTAAACTTCCAGAGTTAAACCCGTGTGTGGATTCAGCAGTCTGCAAACACTTTCTGTGCAGAGTTTGAAAACCGGCGTTTTCAGCCCAATACCGGCATATGGAAGAATCAGCAGAAAGCACAGGGAAATATCTGCTTCTAAATCCAAAACGCAGCTATCTAACAGAACGGTTGTCAATGTGTGCACTCCACTTCCAGAGTTAAACCCGTGTGTGGATTCAGCAGTCTGCAAACACTTTCTGTGCAGAGTTTCAAAACAGGCGCTTTCAGCCCAATACCGGCATATGGAAGAAACAGCAGAAAGCACAGGGAAATATCTGCTTCTAAATCCAAAACGCAGCTATCTAACAGAACGGTTGTCAATGTGTGCACTCCACTTCCAGAGTTAAACCCGTGTTTGGATTCAGCAGTCTGCAAACACTTTCTGTGCAGAGTTTCCAAACAGGCGTTTTCAGCCCAATACCGGCATATGGAAGAAACAGCAGAAAGCACAGGGAAATATCTGCTTCTAAATCCAAAACGCAGCTATCTAACAGAACGGTTGTCAATGTGTGCACTCCACTTCCAGAGTTAAACCCGTGTGTGGATTCAGCAGTCTGCAAACACTTTCTGTGCAGAGTTTCAAAACAGGCGTTTTCAGCCAAATACCGGCATAAGGAAGAAACAGCAGAAAGCATAGGGAAATATCTGCTTCTAAATCCAAAACGCAGCTATCTAACAGAACGGTTGTCAATGTGTGCACTCAACTTCCAGAGTTAAACCCGTGTTTGGATTCAGCCGTCTGCAAACACTTTCTGTGCAGAGTTTCAAAACAGGCGTTTTCAGCCAAATACCGGCATATGGAAGAAACAGCAGAAAGCACAGTGAAATATCTGCTTCTAAATCCAAAACGCAGCTATCTAACAGAACGGTTGTCAATGTGTGCACTCAAGTTCCAGAGTTAAACCCGTGTGTGGATTCAGCAGTCTGCAAACACTTTCTGTGCAGAGTTTCAAAACAGGCGTTTTCAGCCCAATACCGGCATATGGAAGAAACAGCAGAAAGCCCAGGGAAATATCTGCTTCTAAATCCAAAACGCAGCTATCTAACAGAACGGTTGTCAATGTGTGCACTCCACTTCCAGAATTAAAACCGTGTGTGGATTCAGCAGTCTGCAAACACTTTCTGTGCAGAGTTTCAAAACAGGCGTTTTCAGCCCAATACCGGCATATGGAAGAAACAGCAGAAAGCACAGGGAAATATCTGCTTCTAAATCCAAAACGCAGCTATCTAACAGAACGGTTGTCAATGTGTGCACTAAACTTCCAGAGTTAAACCCGTGTGTGGATTCAGCAGTCTGCAAACACTTTCTGTGCAGAGTTTCAAAACAGGCGTTTTCAGCCCAATACCGGCATATGGAAGAAACAGCAGAAAGCACAGGGAAATATCTGCTTCTAAATCCAAAACGCAGCTCTCTAACAGAACGGTTGTCAATGTGTGCACTCAACTTCCAGAGTTAAACCCGTGTGTGAATTCAGCAGTCTGCAAACACTTTCTGTGCAGAGTTTCAAAACAGGCGTTTTCAGCCCAATACCGGCATATGGAAGAAACAGCAGAAAGCACAGGGAAATATCTGCTTCTAAATCCAAAACGCAGCAATCTAACAGAACGGTTGTCAATGTGTGCACTCCACTTCCAGAGTTAAACCCGTGTGTGAATTCAGCAGTCTGCAAACACTTTCTGTGCAGAGTTTCAAAACAGGCGTTTTCAGCCCAATACCGGCATATGGAAGAAACAGCAGAAAGCACAGGGAAATATCTGCTTCTAAATCCAAAACGCAGCTATCTAACAGAACGGTTGTCAATGTGTGCACTCCACTTCCAGAGTTAAACCCGTATGTGGATTCAGCAGTCTGCAAACACATTCTGTGCAGAGTTTCAAAACAGGCGTTTTCAGCCCAATACCGGCATATGGAAGAAACAGCAGAAAGCACAGGGAAATATCTGCTTCTAAATCCAAAACGCAGCTATCTAACAGAACGGTTGTCAATGTGTGCACTCAACTTCCGGTGTTAAACCCGAGTGTGGATTCGGCACTCTGCAAACAATTTCTGTGCAGAGTTTCAAAACTGGCGTTTTCAGCCCAATACCGGCATATGGAAGAAACAGCAGAAAGCACAGGGAAATATCTGCTTCTAAATCCAAAACGCAGCTATCTAACAGAACGGTTGTCAATGTGTGCACTCAACTTCCAGAGTTAAACCCGTGTGTGGATTCAGCAGTCTGCAAACACTTTCTGTGCAGAGTTTCAAAACAGGCGTTTTCAGCGCAATACCGGCATATGGAAGAAAGAGCAGAAAGCACAGGGAATATCTGCTTCTAAATCCAAAACGCAGCTATCTAACAAAACGGTTGTCAGTGTGTGCACTCAACTTCCAGAGTTAAACCCGTGTTTGGATTCAGCAGTCTGCAAACACTTTCTGTGCAGAGTTTCAAAACAGGCGTTTTCAGCCCAATACCGGCATATGGAAGAAACAGCAGAAAGCACAGGGAAATATCTGCTTCTAAATCCAAAACGCAGCTATCTAACAGAACGGTTGTCAATGTGTGCACTCAAGTTCCAGAGTTAAACCCGTGTTTGGATTCAGCAGTCTGCAAACACTTTCTGTGCAGAGTTTCAAAACAGGCGTTTTCAGCGCAATACCGGCATATGGAAGAAAGAGCAGAAAGCACAGGGAAGTATCTGCTTCTAAATCCAAAACGCAGCTATCTAACAGAACGGTTGTCAGTGTGTGCACTCAACTTCCAGAGTTAAACCCGTGTTTGGATTCAGCAGTCTGCAAACACTTTCTGTGCAGAGTTTCAAAACAGGCGTTTTCAGCCCAATACCGGCATATGGAAGAAACAGCAGAAAGCACAGGGAAATATCTGCTTCTAAATCCAAAACGCAGCTATCTAACAGAACGGTTGTCAATGTGTTCACTCAACTTCCAGAGTTAAAGCCGTGTGTGGATTCAGCAGTCTGCAAACACTTTCTGTGCAGAGTTTCAAAACAGGCGTTTTCAGCCCAATACCGGCATATGGAAGAAACAGCAGAAAGCACAGGGAAATATCTGCTTCTAAATCCAAAACGCAGCTATCTAACAGAACGGTTGTCAATGTGTGCACTCAAGTTCCAGAGTTAAACCCGTGTGTGGATTCAGCAGTCTGCAAACACTTTCTGTGCAGAGTTTCAAAACAGGCGTTTTCAGCCCAATACCGGCATATGGAAGAAACAGCAGAAAGCCCAGGGAAATATCTGCTTCTAAATCCAAAACGCAGCTATCTAACAGAACGGTTGTCAATGTGTGCACTCCACTTCCAGAATTAAAACCGTGTGTGGATTCAGCAGTCTGCAAACACTTTCTGTGCAGAGTTTCAAAACAGGCGTTTTCAGCCCAATACCGGCATATGGAAGAAACAGCAGAAAGCACAGGGAAATATCTGCTTCTAAATCCAAAACGCAGCTATCTAACAGAACGGTTGTCAATGTGTGCACTAAACTTCCAGAGTTAAACCCGTGTGTGGATTCAGCAGTCTGCAAACACTTTCTGTGCAGAGTTTCAAAACAGGCGTTTTCAGCCCAATACCGGCATATGGAAGAAACAGCAGAAAGCACAGGGAAATATCTGCTTCTAAATCCAAAACGCAGCTCTCTAACAGAACGGTTGTCAATGTGTGCACTCAACTTCCAGAGTTAAACCCGTGTGTGAATTCAGCAGTCTGCAAACACTTTCTGTGCAGAGTTTCAAAACAGGCGTTTTCAGCCCAATACCGGCATATGGAAGAAACAGCAGAAAGCACAGGGAAATATCTGCTTCTAAATCCAAAACGCAGCAATCTAACAGAACGGTTGTCAATGTGTGCACTCCACTTCCAGAGTTAAACCCGTGTGTGAATTCAGCAGTCTGCAAACACTTTCTGTGCAGAGTTTCAAAACAGGCGTTTTCAGCCCAATACCGGCATATGGAAGAAACAGCAGAAAGCACAGGGAAATATCTGCTTCTAAATCCAAAACGCAGCTATCTAACAGAACGGTTGTCAATGTGTGCACTCCACTTCCAGAGTTAAACCCGTATGTGGATTCAGCAGTCTGCAAACACATTCTGTGCAGAGTTTCAAAACAGGCGTTTTCAGCCCAATACCGGCATATGGAAGAAACAGCAGAAAGCACAGGGAAATATCTGCTTCTAAATCCAAAACGCAGCTATCTAACAGAACGGTTGTCAATGTGTGCACTCAACTTCCGGTGTTAAACCCGAGTGTGGATTCGGCACTCTGCAAACAATTTCTGTGCAGAGTTTCAAAACTGGCGTTTTCAGCCCAATACCGGCATATGGAAGAAACAGCAGAAAGCACAGGGAAATATCTGCTTCTAAATCCAAAACGCAGCTATCTAACAGAACGGTTGTCAATGTGTGCACTCAACTTCCAGAGTTAAACCCGTGTGTGGATTCAGCAGTCTGCAAACACTTTCTGTGCAGAGTTTCAAAACAGGCGTTTTCAGCGCAATACCGGCATATGGAAGAAAGAGCAGAAAGCACAGGGAATATCTGCTTCTAAATCCAAAACGCAGCTATCTAACAAAACGGTTGTCAGTGTGTGCACTCAACTTCCAGAGTTAAACCCGTGTTTGGATTCAGCAGTCTGCAAACACTTTCTGTGCAGAGTTTCAAAACAGGCGTTTTCAGCCCAATACCGGCATATGGAAGAAACAGCAGAAAGCACAGGGAAATATCTGCTTCTAAATCCAAAACGCAGCTATCTAACAGAACGGTTGTCAATGTGTGCACTCAAGTTCCAGAGTTAAACCCGTGTTTGGATTCAGCAGTCTGCAAACACTTTCTGTGCAGAGTTTCAAAACAGGCGTTTTCAGCGCAATACCGGCATATGGAAGAAAGAGCAGAAAGCACAGGGAAGTATCTGCTTCTAAATCCAAAACGCAGCTATCTAACAGAACGGTTGTCAGTGTGTGCACTCAACTTCCAGAGTTAAACCCGTGTTTGGATTCAGCAGTCTGCAAACACTTTCTGTGCAGAGTTTCAAAACAGGCGTTTTCAGCCCAATACCGGCATATGGAAGAAACAGCAGAAAGCACAGGGAAATATCTGCTTCTAAATCCAAAACGCAGCTATCTAACAGAACGGTTGTCAATGTGTTCACTCAACTTCCAGAGTTAAAGCCGTGTGTGGATTCAGCAGTCTGCAAACACTTTCTGTGCAGAGTTTCAAAACAGGCGTTTTCAGCCCAATACCGGCATATGGAAGAAACAGCAGAAAGCACAGGGAAATATCTGCTTCTAAATCCAAAACGCAGCTATCTAACAGAACGGTTGTCAATGTGTGCACTCAAGTTCCAGAGTTAAACCCGTGTTTGGATTCAGCAGTCTGCAAACACTTTCTGTGCAGAGTTTTAAAACAGGCGTTTTCAGCCCAATACCGGCATATGGAAGAAACAGCAGAAAGCACAGGGAAATATCTGCTTCTAAATCCAAAACGCAGCTATCTAACAGAACGGTTGTCAATGTGTGCACTCCACTTCCAGAGTTAAACCCGTGTGTGAATTCAGCAGTCTGCAAACACTTTCTGTGCAGAGTTTCAAAACAGGCGTTTTCAGCCCAATACCGGCATATGGAAGAAACAGCAGAAAGCACAGGGAAATATCTGCTTCTAAATCCAAAACGCAGCTATCTAACAGAACGGTTGTCAATGTGTGCACTCCACTTCCAGAGTTAAACCCGTGTGTGGATTCAGCAGTCTGCAAACACTTTCTGTGCAGAGTTCCAAAACCGGCGTTTTCAGCCCAATACCGGCATATGGAAGAAACAGCAGAAAGCACAGGGAAATATCTGCTTCTAAATCCAAAACGCAGCTATCTAACAGAACGGTTGTCAATGTGTGCACTCAACTTCCAGAGTTAAACCCGTGTGTGAATTCAGCAGTCTGCAAACACTTTCTGTGCAGAGTTTCAAAACAGGCGTTTTCAGCCCAATACCGGCATATGGAAGAAACAGCAGAAAGCACAGGGAAATACCTGCTTCTAAATCCAAAACGCAGCTATCTAACAGAACGGTTGTCAATGTGTGCACTCAACTTCCAGAGTTAAACCCGTGTGTGGATTCAGCAGTCTGCAAACACTTTCTGTGCAGAGTTTCAAAACAGGCGTTTTCAGCCCAATACCGGCATATGGAAGAAACAGCAGAAAGCCCAGGGAAATATCTGCTTCTAAATCCAAAACGCAGCTATCTAACAGAACGGTTGTCAATGTGTGCACTCAACGTCCAGAGTTAAACCCGTGTGTGGATTCAGCAGTCTGCAAACACTTTCTGTGCAGAGTTTCAAAACAGGCGTTTTCAGCCCAATACCGGCATATGGAAGAAACAGCAGAAAGCACAGGGAAATATCTGCTTCTAAATCCAAAACGCAGCTATCTAACAGAACGGTTGTCAATGTGTGCACTCCACTTCCAGAGTTAAACCGGTGTGTGGATTCAGCAGTCTGCAAACACTTTCTGTGCAGAGTTTCAAAACCGGCGTTTTCAGCCCAATACCGGCATATGGAAGAAACAGCAGAAAGCACAGGGAAATATCTGCTTCTAAATCCAAAACGCAGCTATCTAACAGAACGGTTGTCAATGTGTGCACTCAACTTCCAGAGTTAAACCCGTGTGTGAATTCAGCAGTCTGCAAACACTTTCTGTGCAGAGTTTCAAAACAGGCGTTTTCAGCCCAATACCGGCACATGGAAGAAACAGCAGAAAGCACAGGGAAATATCTGCTTCTAAATCCAAAACGCAGCTATCTAACAGAACGGTTGTCAATGTGTGCACTCAACTTCCAGAGTTAAACCCGTGTGTGGATTCAGCAGTCTGCAAACACTTTCTGTGCAGAGTTTCAAAACAGGCGTTTTCAGCCCAATACCGGCATATGGAAGAAACAGCAGAAAGCACAGGGAAATATCTGCTTCTAAATCCAAAACGCAGCTATCTAACAGAACGGTTGTCAATGTGTGCACTCAACGTCCAGAGTTAAACCCGTGTGTGGATTCAGCAGTCTGCAAACACTTTCTGTGCAGAGTTTCAAAACAGGCGTTTTCAGCCCAATACCGGCATATGGAAGAAACAGCAGAAAGCACAGGGAAATATCTGCTTCTAAATCCAAAACGCAGCTATCTAACAGAACGGTGGTCAATGTGTGCACTCCACTTCCAGAATTAAAACCGTGTGTGGATTCAGCAGTCTGCAAACACTTTCTGTGCAGAGTTTCAAAACAGGCGTTTTTAGCCCAATACCGGCATATGGAAGAAACAGCAGAAAGCACAGGGAAATATCTGCTTCTAAATCCAAAACGCAGCTATCTAACAGAACGGTTGTCAATGTGTGCACTCAACTTCCAGAGTTAAACCCGGTTGTGGATTCAGCAGTCTGCAAACACTTTCTGTGCAGAGTTTCAAAACCGGCGTTTTCAGCCGAATACCGGCATATGGAAGAATCAGCAGAAAGCACAGGGAAATATCTGCTTCTAAATCCAAAACGCAGCTATCTAACAGAACGGTTGTCAATGTGTGCACGCCACTTCCAGAGTTAAACCCGTGTGTGGATTCAGCAGTCTGCAAACACTTTCTGTGCAGAGTTTCAAAACAGGCGTTTTCAGCCCAATACCGGCATATGGAAGAAACAGCAGAAAGCACAGGGAAATATCTGCTTCTAAATCCAAAACGCAGCTATCTAACAGAACGGTTGTCAATGTGTGCACTCAACTTCCAGAGTTAAACCCGTGTGTGAATTCAGCAGTCTGCAAACACTTTCTGTGCAGAGTTTCAAAACAGGCGTTTTCAGCCCAATACCGGCATATGGAAGAAACAGCAGAAAGCACAGGGAAATATCTGCTTCTAAATCCAAAACGCAGCAATCTAACAGAACGGTTGTCAATGTGTGCACTCCACTTCCAGAGTTAAACCCGTGTGTGGATTCAGCAGTCTGCAAACACTTTCTGTGCAGAGTTTCAAAACAGGCGTTTTCAGCCCAATACCGGCATATGGAAGAAACAGCAGAAAGCACAGGGAAATATCTGCTTCTAAATCCAAAACGCAGCTATCTAACAGATCGGTTGTCAATGTGTGCACTAAACTTCCAGAGTTAAACCCGTGTGTGGATTCAGCAGTCTGCAAACACTTTCTGTGCAGAGTTTGAAAACCGGCGTTTTCAGCCCAATACCGGCATATGGAAGAATCAGCAGAAAGCACAGGGAAATATCTGCTTCTAAATCCAAAACGCAGCTATCTAACAGAACGGTTGACAATGTGTGCACTCCACTTCCAGAGTTAAACCCGTGTGTGGATTCAGCAGTCTGCAAACACTTTCTGTGCAGAGTTTCAAAACAGGCGTTTTCAGCCCAATACCGGCATATGGAAGAAACAGCAGAAAGCACAGGGAAATATCTGCTTCTAAATCCAAAACGCAGCTATCTAACAGAACGGTTGTCAATGTGTGCACGCAACTTCCAGAGTTAAACCCGTGTGTGGATTCAGCAGTCTGCAAACACTTTCTGTGCAGAGTTTCAAAACAGGCGTTTTCAGCCCAATACCGGCATATGGAAGAAACAGCAGAAAGCACAGGGAAATATCTGCTTCTAAATCCAAAACGCATCAATCTAACAGAACGGTTGTCAATGTGTGCACTCAACTTCCAGAGTTAAACCCGTGTGTGGATTCAGCAGTCTGCAAACACTTTCTGTGCAGAGTTTCAAAACAGGCGTTTTCAGCCCAATACCGGCATATGGAAGAAACAGCAGAAAGCACAGGGAAATATCTGCTTCTAAATCCAAAACGCAGCTTTCTAACAGAACGGTTGTCAATGTGTGCACTCAAGTTCCAGAGTTAAACCCGTGTTTGGATTCAGCAGTCTGCAAACACTTTCTGTGCAGAGTTTCAAAACAGTCGTTTTCAGCCCAATACCGGCATATGGAAGAAACAGCAGAAAGCACAGGGAAATATCTGCTTCTAAATCCAAAACGCAGCTATCTAACAGAACGGTTGTCAATGTGTGCACTCAACTTCCAGAGTTAAACCCGTGTGTGGATTCAGCAGTCTGCAAACACTTTCTGTGCAGAGTTTCAAAACAGGCGTTTTCAGCGCAATACCGGCATATGGAAGAAAGAGCAGAAAGCACAGGGAAGTATCTGCTTCTAAATCCAAAACGCAGCTATCTAACAGAACGGTTGTCAGTGTGTGCACTCAACTTCCAGAGTTAAACCCGTGTTTGGATTCAGCAGTCTGCAAACACTTTCTGTGCAGAGTTTCAAAACAGGCGTTTTCAGCCCAATACCGGCATATGGAAGAAACAGCAGAAAGCACAGGGAAATATCTGCTTCTAAATCCAAAACGCAGCTATCTAACAGAACGGTTGTCAATGTGTTCACTCAACTTCCAGAGTTAAAGCCGTGTGTGGATTCAGCAGTCTGCAAACACTTTCTGTGCAGAGTTTCAAAACAGGCGTTTTCAGCCCAATACCGGCATATGGAAGAAACAGCAGAAAGCACAGGGAAATATCTGCTTCTAAATCCAAAACGCAGCTATCTAACAGAACGGTTGTCAATGTGTGCACTCAAGTTCCAGAGTTAAACCCGTGTTTGGATTCAGCAGTCTGCAAACACTTTCTGTGCAGAGTTTTAAAACAGGCGTTTTCAGCCCAATACCGGCATATGGAAGAAACAGCAGAAAGCACAGGGAAATATCTGCTTCTAAATCCAAAACGCAGCTATCTAACAGAACGGTTGTCAATGTGTGCACTCCACTTCCAGAGTTAAACCCGTGTGTGGATTCAGCAGTCTGCAAACACTTTCTGTGCAGAGTTTCAAAACAGGCGTTTTCAGCCCAATACCGGCATATGGAAGAAACAGCAGAAAGCACAGGGAAATATCTGCTTCTAAATCCAAAACGCAGCTATCTAACAGAACGGTTGTCAATGTGTGCACTCCACTTCCAGAGTTAAACCCGTGTGTGGATTCAGCAGTCTGCAAACACTTTCTGTGCAGAGTTCCAAAACCGGCGTTTTCAGCCCAATACCGGCATATGGAAGAAACAGCAGAAAGCACAGGGAAATATCTGCTTCTAAATCCAAAACGCAGCTATCTAACAGAACGGTTGTCAATGTGTGCACTCAACTTCCAGAGTTAAACCCGTGTGTGAATTCAGCAGTCTGCAAACACTTTCTGTGCAGAGTTTCAAAACAGGCGTTTTCAGCCCAATACCGGCATATGGAAGAAACAGCAGAAAGCACAGGGAAATACCTGCTTCTAAATCCAAAACGCAGCTATCTAACAGAACGGTTGTCAATGTGTGCACTCAACTTCCAGAGTTAAACCCGTGTGTGGATTCAGCAGTCTGCAAACACTTTCTGTGCAGAGTTTCAAAACAGGCGTTTTCAGCCCAATACCGGCATATGGAAGAAACAGCAGAAAGCACAGGGAAATATCTGCTTCTAAATCCAAAACGCAGCTATCTAACAGAACGGTTGTCAATGTGTGCACTCCACTTCCAGAGTTAAACCCGTGTGTGGATTCAGCAGTCTGCAAACACTTTCTGTGCAGAGTTTCAAAACCGGCGTTTTCAGCCCAATACCGGCATATGGAAGAAACAGCAGAAAGCACAGGGAAATATCTGCTTCTAAATCCAAAACGCAGCTATCTAACAGAACGGTTGTCAATGTGTGCACTCAACTTCCAGAGTTAAACCCGTGTGTGAATTCAGCAGTCTGCAAACACTTTCTGTGCAGAGTTTCAAAACAGGCGTTTTCAGCCCAATACCGGCACATGGAAGAAACAGCAGAAAGCACAGGGAAATATCTGCTTCTAAATCCAAAACGCAGCTATCTAACAGAACGGCTGTCAATGTGTGCACTCAACTTCCAGAGTTAAACCCGTGTGTGGATTCAGCAGTCTGCAAACACTTTCTGTGCAGAGTTTCAAAACAGGCGTTTTCAGCCCAATACCGGCATATGGAAGAAACAGCAGAAAGCACAGGGAAATATCTGCTTCTAAATCCAAAACGCAGCTATCTAACAGAACGGTTGTCAATGTGTGCACTCAACGTCCAGAGTTAAACCCGTGTGTGGATTCAGCAGTCTGCAAACACTTTCTGTGCAGAGTTTCAAAACAGGCGTTTTCAGCCCAATACCGGCATATGGAAGAAACAGCAGAAAGCACAGGGAAATATCTGCTTCTAAATCCAAAACGCAGCTATCTAACAGAACGGTGGTCAATGTGTGCACTCCACTTCCAGAATTAAAACCGTGTGTGGATTCAGCAGTCTGCAAACACTTTCTGTGCAGAGTTTCAAAACAGGCGTTTTTAGCCCAATACCGGCATATGGAAGAAACAGCAGAAAGCACAGGGAAATATCTGCTTCTAAATCCAAAACGCAGCTATCTAACAGAACGGTTGTCAATGTGTGCACTCAACTTCCAGAGTTAAACCCGGTTGTGGATTCAGCAGTCTGCAAACACTTTCTGTGCAGAGTTTCAAAACCGGCGTTTTCAGCCGAATACCGGCATATGGAAGAATCAGCAGAAAGCACAGGTAAATATCTGCTTCTAAATCCAAAACGCAGCTATCTAACAGAACGGTTGTCAATGTGTGCACGCCACTTCCAGAGTTAAACCCGTGTGTGGATTCAGCAGTCTGCAAACACTTTCTGTGCAGAGTTTCAAAACAGGCGTTTTCAGCCCAATACCGGCATATGGAAGAAACAGCAGAAAGCACAGGGAAATATCTGCTTCTAAATCCAAAACGCAGCTATCTAACAGAACGGTTGTCAATGTGTGCACTCAACTTCCAGAGTTAAACCCGTGTGTGAATTCAGCAGTCTGCAAACACTTTCTGTGCAGAGTTTCAAAACAGGCGTTTTCAGCCCAATACCGGCATATGGAAGAAACAGCAGAAAGCACAGGGAAATATCTGCTTCTAAATCCAAAACGCAGCAATCTAACAGAACGGTTGTCAATGTGTGCACTCCACTTCCAGAGTTAAACCCGTGTGTGGATTCAGCAGTCTGCAAACACTTTATGTGCAGAGTTTCAAAACAGGCGTTTTCAGCCCAATACCGGCATATGGAAGAAACAGCAGAAAGCACAGGGAAATATCTGCTTCTAAATCCAAAACGCAGCTATCTAACAGAACGGTTGTCAATGTGTGCACTAAACTTCCAGAGTTAAACCCGTGTGTGGATTCAGCAGTCTGCAAACACTTTCTGTGCAGAGTTTGAAAACCGGCGTTTTCAGCCCAATACCGGCATATGGAAGAATCAGCAGAAAGCACAGGGAAATATCTGCTTCTAAATCCAAAACGCAGCTATCTAACAGAACGGTTGTCAATGTGTGCACTCCACTTCCAGAGTTAAACCCGTGTGTGGATTCAGCAGTCTGCAAACACTTTCTGTGCAGAGTTTCAAAACAGGCGTTTTCAGCACAATACCGGCATATGGAAGAAACAGCAGAAAGCACAGGGAAATATCTGCTTCTAAATCCAAAACGCAGCTATCTAACAGAACGGTTGTCAATGTGTGCACTCAAGTTCCAGAGTTAAACCCGTGTGTGGATTCAGCAGTCTGCAAACACTTTCTGTGCAGAGTTTCAAAACAGGCGTTTTCAGCCCAATACCGGCATATGGAAGAAACAGCAGAAAGCACAGGGAAATATCTGCTTCTAAATCCAAAACGCAGCTATCTAACAGAACGGTTGTCAATGTGTGCACTCAACTTCCAGAGTTAAACCCGTGTGTGGATTCAGCAGTCTGCAAACACTTTCTGTGCAGAGTTTCAAAACAGGCGTTTTCAGCCCAATACCGGCATATGGAAGAAACAGCAGAAAGCACAGGGAAATATCTGCTTCTAAATCCAAAACGCAGCTTTCTAACAGAACGGTTGTCAATGTGTGCACTCAAGTTCCAGAGTTAAACCCGTGTGTGGATTCAGCAGTCTGCAAACACTTTCTGTGCAGAGTTGCAAAACAGGCGTTTTCAGCCCAATACCGGCATATGGAAGAAACAGCAGAAAGCACAGGGAAATATCTGCTTCTAAATCCAAAACGCAGCTATCTAACAGAACGGTTGTCAATGTGTGCACTCAACTTCCAGAGTTAAACCCATGTGTGGATTCAGCAGTCTGCAAAAACTTTCTGTGCAGAGTTTCAAAACAGGCGTTTTCAGCGCAATACCGGCATATGGAAGAAAGAGCAGAAAGCACAGGGAAGTATCTGCTTCTAAATCCAAAACGCAGCTATCTAACAGAACGGTTGTCAGTGTGTGCACTCAACTTCCATAGTTAAACCCGTGTTTGGATTCAGCAGTCTGCAAACACTTTCTGTGCAGAGTTTCAAAACAGGCGTTTTCAGCCCAATACCGGCATATGGAAGAAACAGCAGAAAGCACAGGGAAATATCTGCTTCTAAATCCAAAACGCAGCTATCTAACAGAACGGTTGTCAATGTGTTCACTCAACTTCCAGAGTTAAAGCCGTGTGTGGATTCAGCAGTCTGCAAACACTTTCTGTGCAGAGTTTCAAAACAGGCGTTTTCAGCCCAATACCGGCATATGGAAGAAACAGCAGAAAGCACAGGGAAATATCTGCTTCTAAATCCAAAACGCAGCTATCTAACAGAACGGTTGTCAATGTGTGCACTCAAGTTCCAGAGTTAAACCCGTGTTTGGATTCAGCAGTCTGCAAACACTTTCTGTGCAGAGTTTTAAAACAGGCGTTTTCAGCCCAATACCGGCATATGGAAGAAACAGCAGAAAGCACAGGGAAATATCTGCTTCTAAATCCAAAACGCAGCTATCTAACAGAACGGTTGTCAATGTGTGCACTCCACTTCCAGAGTTAAACCCGTGTGTGAATTCAGCAGTCTGCAAACACTTTCTGTGCAGAGATTCAAAACAGGCGTTTTCAGCCCAATACCGGCATATGGAAGAAACAGCAGAAAGCACAGGGAAATATCTGCTTCTAAATCCAAAACGCAGCTATCTAACAGAACGGTTGTCAATGTGTGCACTCCACTTCCAGAGTTAAACCCGTGTTTGGATTCAGCAGTCTGCAAACACTTTCTGTGCAGAGTTCCAAAACCGGCGTTTTCAGCCCAATACCGGCATATGGAAGAAACAGCAGAAAGCACAGGGAAATATCTGCTTCTAAATCCAAAACGCAGCTATCTAACAGAACGGTTGTCAATGTGTGCACTCAACTTCCAGAGTTAAACCCGTGTGTGAATTCAGCAGTCTGCAAACACTTTCTGTGCAGAGTTTCAAAACAGGCGTTTTCAGCCCAATACCGGCATATGGAAAAAACAGCAGAAAGCACAGGGAAATACCTGCTTCTAAATCCAAAACGCAGCTATCTAACAGAACGGTTGTCAATGTGTGCACTCAACTTCCAGAGTTAAACCCGTGTGTGGATTCAGCAGTCTGCAAACACTTTCTGTGCAGAGTTTCAAAACAGGCGTTTTCAGCCCAATACCGGCATATGGAAGAAACAGCAGAAAGCACAGGGAAATATCTGCTTCTAAATCCAAAACGCAGCTATCTAACAGAACGGTTGTCAATGTGTGCACTCCACTTCCAGAGTTAAACCCGTGTGTGGATTCAGCAGTCTGCAAACACTTTCTGTGCAGAGTTTCAAAACCGGCGTTTTCAGCCCAATACCGGCATATGGAAGAAACAGCAGAAAGCACAGGGAAATATCTGCTTCTAAATCCAAAACGCAGCTATCTAACAGAACGGTTGTCAATGTGTGCACTCAACTTCCAGAGTTAAACCCGTGTGTGAATTCAGCAGTCTGCAAACACTTTCTGTGCAGAGTTTCAAAACAGGCGTTTTCAGCCCAATACCGGCACATGGAAGAAACAGCAGAAAGCACAGGGAAATATCTGCTTCTAAATCCAAAACGCAGCTATCTAACAGAACGGTTGTCAATGTGTGCACTCAACTTCCAGAGTTAAACCCGTGTGTGGATTCAGCAGTCTGCAAACACTTTCTGTGCAGAGTTTCA
This sequence comes from Aotus nancymaae, assembly GCF_030222135.1. Taxonomy (NCBI): domain Eukaryota; kingdom Metazoa; phylum Chordata; class Mammalia; order Primates; family Aotidae; genus Aotus; species Aotus nancymaae. The sequence goes on from NW_026988710.1 coordinate 211,598, forward strand.
AAACAGGCGTTTTCAGCCCAATACCGGCATATGGAAGAAACAGCAGAAAGCACAGGGAAATATCTGCTTCTAAATCCAAAACGCAGCTATCTAACAGAACGGTTGTCAATGTGTGCACTCAACGTCCAGAGTTAAACCCGTGTGTGGATTCAGCAGTCTGCAAACACTTTCTGTGCAGAGTTTCAAAACAGGCGTTTTCAGCCCAATACCGGCATATGGAAGAAACAGCAGAAAGCACAGGGAAATATCTGCTTCTAAATCCAAAACGCAGCTATCTAACAGAACGGTGGTCAATGTGTGCACTCCACTTCCAGAATTAAAACCGTGTGTGGATTCAGCAGTCTGCAAACACTTTCTGTGCAGAGTTTCAAAACAGGCGTTTTTAGCCCAATACCGGCATATGGAAGAAACAGCAGAAAGCACAGGGAAATATCTGCTTCTAAATCCAAAACGCAGCTATCTAACAGAACGGTTGTCAATGTGTGCACTCAACTTCCAGAGTTAAACCCGGTTGTGGATTCAGCAGTCTGCAAACACTTTCTGTGCAGAGTTTCAAAACCGGCGTTTTCAGCCGAATACCGGCATATGGAAGAATCAGCAGAAAGCACAGGTAAATATCTGCTTCTAAATCCAAAACGCAGCTATCTAACAGAACGGTTGTCAATGTGTGCACGCCACTTCCAGAGTTAAACCCGTGTGTGGATTCAGCAGTCTGCAAACACTTTCTGTGCAGAGTTTCAAAACAGGCGTTTTCAGCCCAATACCGGCATATGGAAGAAACAGCAGAAAGCACAGGGAAATATCTGCTTCTAAATCCAAAACGCAGCTATCTAACAGAACGGTTGTCAATGTGTGCACTCAACTTCCAGAGTTAAACCCGTGTGTGAATTCAGCAGTCTGCAAACACTTTCTGTGCAGAGTTTCAAAACAGGCGTTTTCAGCCCAATACCGGCATATGGAAGAAACAGCAGAAAGCACAGGGAAATATCTGCTTCTAAATCCAAAACGCAGCAATCTAACAGAACGGTTGTCAATGTGTGCACTCCACTTCCAGAGTTAAACCCGTGTGTGGATTCAGCAGTCTGCAAACACTTTATGTGCAGAGTTTCAAAACAGGCGTTTTCAGCCCAATACCGGCATATGGAAGAAACAGCAGAAAGCACAGGGAAATATCTGCTTCTAAATCCAAAACGCAGCTATCTAACAGAACGGTTGTCAATGTGTGCACTCAACTTCCAGAGTTAAACCCGTGTGTGGATTCAGCAGTCTGCAAACACTTTCTGTGCAGAGTTTGAAAACCGGCGTTTTCAGCCCAATACCGGCATATGGAAGAATCAGCAGAAAGCACAGGGAAATATCTGCTTCTAAATCCAAAACGCAGCTATCTAACAGAACGGTTGACAATGTGTGCACTCCACTTCCAGAGTTAAACCCGTGTGTGGATTCAGCAGTCTGCAAACACTTTCTGTGCAGAGTTTCAAAACAGGCGTTTTCAGCACAATACCGGCATATGGAAGAAACAGCAGAAAGCACAGGGAAATATCTGCTTCTAAATCCAAAACGCAGCTATCTAACAGAACGGTTGTCAATGTGTGCACTCAAGTTCCAGAGTTAAACCCGTGTGTGGATTCAGCAGTCTGCAAACACTTTCTGTGCAGAGTTTCAAAACAGGCGTTTTCAGCCCAATACCGGCATATGGAAGAAACAGCAGAAAGCACAGGGAAATATCTGCTTCTAAATCCAAAACGCATCAATCTAACAGAACGGTTGTCAATGTGTGCACTCAACTTCCAGAGTTAAACCCGTGTGTGGATTCAGCAGTCTGCAAACACTTTCTGTGCAGAGTTTCAAAACAGGCGTTTTCAGCCCAATACCGGCATATGGAAGAAACAGCAGAAAGCACAGGGAAATATCTGCTTCTAAATCCAAAACGCAGCTTTCTAACAGAACGGTTGTCAATGTGTGCACTCAAGTTCCAGAGTTAAACCCGTGTGTGGATTCAGCAGTCTGCAAACACTTTCTGTGCAGAGTTGCAAAACAGGCGTTTTCAGCCCAATACCGGCATATGGAAGAAACAGCAGAAAGCACAGGGAAATATCTGCTTCTAAATCCAAAACGCAGCTATCTAACAGAACGGTTGTCAATGTGTGCACTCAACTTCCAGAGTTAAACCCGTGTGTGGATTCAGCAGTCTGCAAAAACTTTCTGTGCAGAGTTTCAAAACAGGCGTTTTCAGCGCAATACCGGCATATGGAAGAAAGAGCAGAAAGCACAGGGAAGTATCTGCTTCTAAATCCAAAACGCAGCTATCTAACAGAACGGTTGTCAGTGTGTGCACTCAACTTCCATAGTTAAACCCGTGTTTGGATTCAGCAGTCTGCAAACACTTTCTGTGCAGAGTTTCAAAACAGGCGTTTTCAGCCCAATACCGGCATATGGAAGAAACAGCAGAAAGCACAGGGAAATATCTGCTTCTAAATCCAAAACGCAGCTATCTAACAGAACGGTTGTCAATGTGTGCACTCAAGTTCCAGAGTTAAACCCGTGTTTGGATTCAGCAGTCTGCAAACACTTTCTGTGCAGAGTTTTAAAACAGGCGTTTTCAGCCCAATACCGGCATATGGAAGAAACAGCAGAAAGCACAGGGAAATATCTGCTTCTAAATCCAAAACGCAGCTATCTAACAGAACGGTTGTCAATGTGTGCACTCCACTTCCAGAGTTAAACCCGTGTGTGAATTCAGCAGTCTGCAAACACTTTCTGTGCAGAGATTCAAAACAGGCGTTTTCAGCCCAATACCGGCATATGGAAGAAAAAGCAGAAAGCACAGGGAAATATCTGCTTCTAAATCCAAAACGCAGCTATCTAACAGAACGGTTGTCAATGTGTGCACTCCACTTCCAGAGTTAAACCCGTGTTTGGATTCAGCAGTCTGCAAACACTTTCTGTGCAGAGTTCCAAAACCGGCGTTTTCAGCCCAATACCGGCATATGGAAGAAACAGCAGAAAGCACAGGGAAATATCTGCTTCTAAATCCAAAACGCAGCTATCTAACAGAACGGTTGTCAATGTGTGCACTCAACTTCCAGAGTTAAACCCGTGTGTGAATTCAGCAGTCTGCAAACACTTTCTGTGCAGAGTTTCAAAACAGGCGTTTTCAGCCCAATACCGGCATATGGAAGAAACAGCAGAAAGCACAGGGAAATATCTGCTTCTAAATCCAAAACGCAGCTATCTAACAGAACGGTTGTCAATGTGTGCACTCAACTTCCAGAGTTAAACCCGTGTGTGGATTCAGCAGTCTGCAAACACTTTCTGTGCAGAGTTTCAAAACAGGCGTTTTCAGCCCAATACCGGCATATGGAAGAAACAGCAGAAAGCCCAGGGAAATATCTGCTTCTAAATCCAAAACGCAGCTATCTAACAGAACGGTTGTCAATGTGTGCACTCAACGTCCTGAGTTAAACCCGTGTGTGGATTCAGCAGTCTGCAAACACTTTCTGTGCAGAGTTTCAAAACAGGCGTTTTCAGCCCAATACCGGCATATGGAAGAAACAGCAGAAAGCACAGGGAAATATCTGCTTCTAAATCCAAAACGCAGCTATCTAACAGAACGGTTGTCAATGTGTGCACTCCACTTCCAGAGTTAAACCCGTGTGTGGATTCAGCAGTCTGCAAACACTTTCTGTGCAGAGTTTCAAAACCGGCGTTTTCAGCCCAATACCGGCATATGGAAGAAACAGCAGAAAGCACAGGGAAATATCTGCTTCTAAATCCAAAACGCAGCTATCTAACAGAACGGTTGTCAATGTGTGCACTCAACTTCCAGAGTTAAACCCGTGTGTGAATTCAGCAGTCTACAAACACTTTCTGTGCAGAGTTTCAAAACAGGCGTTTTCAGACCAATACCGGCACATGGAAGAAACAGCAGAAAGCACAGGGAAATATCTGCTTCTAAATCCAAAACGCAGCTATCTAACAGAACGGTTGTCAATGTGTGCACTCAACTTCCAGAGTTAAACCCGTGTGTGGATTCAGCAGTCTGCAAACACTTTCTGTGCAGAGTTTCAAAACAGGCGTTTTCAGCCCAATACCGGCATATGGAAGAAACAGCAGAAAGCCCAGGGAAATATCTGCTTCTAAATCCAAAACGCAGCTATCTAACAGAACGGTTGTCAATGTGTGCACTCAACGTCCAGAGTTAAACCCGTGTGTGGATTCAGCAGTCTGCAAACACTTTCTGTGCAGAGTTTCAAAACAGGCGTTTTCAGCCCAATACCGGCATATGGAAGAAACAGCAGAAAGCACAGGGAAATATCTGCTTCTAAATCCAAAACGCAGCTATCTAACAGAACGGTGGTCAATGTGTGCACTCCACTTCCAGAATTAAACCCGTGTGTGGATTCAGCAGTCTGCAAACACTTTCTGTGCAGAGTTTCAAAACAGGCGTTTTTAGCCCAATACCGGCATATGGAAGAAACAGCAGAAAGCACAGGGAAATATCTGCTTCTAAATCCAAAACGCAGCTATCTAACAGAACGGTTGTCAATGTGTGCACTCAACTTCCAGAGTTAAACCCGGTTGTGGATTCAGCAGTCTGCAAACACTTTCTGTGCAGAGTTTCAAAACCGGCGTTTTCAGCCGAATACCGGCATATGGAAGAATCAGCAGAAAGCACAGGGAAATATCTGCTTCTAAATCCAAAACGCAGCTATCTAACAGAACGGTTGTCAATGTGTGCACGCCACTTCCAGAGTTAAACCCGTGTGTGGATTCAGCAGTCTGCAAACACTTTCTGTGCAGAGTTTCAAAACAGACGTTTTCAGCCCAATACCGGCATATGGAAGAAACAGCAGAAAGCACAGGGAAATATCTGCTTCTAAATCCAAAACGCAGCTATCTAACAGAACGGTTGTCAATGTGTGCACTCAACTTCCAGAGTTAAACCCGTGTGTGAATTCAGCAGTCTGCAAACACTTTCTGTGCAGAGTTTCAAAACAGGCGTTTTCAGCCCAATACCGGCATATGGAAGAAACAGCAGAAAGCACAGGGAAATATCTGCTTCTAAATCCAAAACGCAGCTATCTAACAGAACGGTTGTCAATGTGTGCACTCAACTTCCAGAGTTAAACCCGTGTGTGGATTCAGCAGTCTGCAAACACTTTCTGTGCAGAGTTTCAAAACAGGCGTTTTCAGCCCAATACCGGCATATGGAAGAAACAGCAGAAAGCCCAGGGAAATATCTGCTTCTAAATCCAAAACGCAGCTATCTAACAGAACGGTTGTCAATGTGTGCACTCAACGTCCTGAGTTAAACCCGTGTGTGGATTCAGCAGTCTGCAAACACTTTCTGTGCAGAGTTTCAAAACAGGCGTTTTCAGCCCAATACCGGCATATGGAAGAAACAGCAGAAAGCACAGGGAAATATCTGCTTCTAAATCCAAAACGCAGCTATCTAACAGAACGGTTGTCAATGTGTGCACTCCACTTCCAGAGTTAAACCCGTGTGTGGATTCAGCAGTCTGCAAACACTTTCTGTGCAGAGTTTCAAAACCGGCGTTTTCAGCCCAATACCGGCATATGGAAGAAACAGCAGAAAGCACAGGGAAATATCTGCTTCTAAATCCAAAACGCAGCTATCTAACAGAACGGTTGTCAATGTGTGCACTCAACTTCCAGAGTTAAACCCGTGTGTGAATTCAGCAGTCTGCAAACACTTTCTGTGCAGAGTTTCAAAACAGGCGTTTTCAGACCAATACCGGCACATGGAAGAAACAGCAGAAAGCACAGGGAAATATCTGCTTCTAAATCCAAAACGCAGCTATCTAACAGAACGGTTGTCAATGTGTGCACTCAACTTCCAGAGTTAAACCCGTGTGTGGATTCAGCAGTCTGCAAACACTTTCTGTGCAGAGTTTCAAAACAGGCGTTTTCAGCCCAATACCGGCATATGGAAGAAACAGCAGAAAGCCCAGGGAAATATCTGCTTCTAAATCCAAAACGCAGCTATCTAACAGAACGGTTGTCAATGTGTGCACTCAACGTCCAGAGTTAAACCCGTGTGTGGATTCAGCAGTCTGCAAACACTTTCTGTGCAGAGTTTCAAAACAGGCGTTTTCAGCCCAATACCGGCATATGGAAGAAACAGCAGAAAGCACAGGGAAATATCTGCTTCTAAATCCAAAACGCAGCTATCTAACAGAACGGTGGTCAATGTGTGCACTCCACTTCCAGAATTAAACCCGTGTGTGGATTCAGCAGTCTGCAAACACTTTCTGTGCAGAGTTTCAAAACAGGCGTTTTTAGCCCAATATCGGCATATGGAAGAAACAGCAGAAAGCACAGGGAAATATCTGCTTCTAAATCCAAAACGCAGCTATCTAACAGAACGGTTGTCAATGTGTGCACTCAGCTTCCAGAGTTAAACCCGTGTGTGGATTCAGCAGTCTGCAAACACTTTCTGTGCAGAGTTTCAAAACAGGCGTTTTCAGCCCAATACCGGCATATGGAAGAAACAGCAGAAAGCACAGGGAAATATCTGCTTCTAAATCCAAAACGCATCAATCTAACAGAACGGTTGTCAATGTGTGCACTCAACTTCCAGAGTTAAACCCGTGTGTGGATTCAGCAGTCTGCAAACACTTTCTGTGCAGAGTTTCAAAACAGGCGTTTTCAGCCCAATACCGGCATATGGAAGAAACAGCAGAAAGCACAGGGAAATATCTGCTTCTAAATCCAAAACGCAGCTTTCTAACAGAACGGTTGTCAATGTGTGCACTCAAGTTCCAGAGTTAAACCCGTGTTTGGATTCAGCAGTCTGCAAACACTTTCTGTGCAGAGTTGCAAAACAGGCGTTTTCAGCCCAATACCGGCATATGGAAGAAACAGCAGAAAGCACAGGGAAATATCTGCTTCTAAATCCAAAACGCAGCTATCTAACAGAACGGTTGTCAATGTGTGCACTCAAGTTCCAGAGTTAAACCCGTGTTTGGATTCAGCAGTCTGCAAACACTTTCTGTGCAGAGTTTCAAAACAGGCGTTTTCAGCCCAATACCGGCATATGGAAGAAACAGCAGAAATCACAGGGAAATATCTGCTTCTAAATCCAAAACGCATCAATCTAACAGAACGGTTGTCAATGTGTGCACTCAACTTCCAGAGTTAAACCCGTGTGTGGATTCAGCAGTCTGCAAACACTTTCTGTGCAGAGTTTCAAAACAGGCGTTTTCAGCCCAATACCGGCATATGGAAGAAACAGCAGAAAGCACAGGGAAATATCTGCTTCTAAATCCAAAACGCAGCTTTCTAACAGAACGGTTGTCAATGTGTGCACTCAAGTTCCAGAGTTAAACCCGTGTTTGGATTCAGCAGTCTGCAAACACTTTCTGTGCAGAGTTTCAAAACAGTCGTTTTCAGCCCAATACCGGCATATGGAAGAAACAGCAGAAAGCACAGGGAAATATCTGCTTCTAAATCCAAAACGCAGCTATCTAACAGAACGGTTGTCAATGTGTGCACTCAACTTCCAGAGTTAAACCCGTGTGTGGATTCAGCAGTCTGCAAACACTTTCTGTGCAGAGTTTCAAAACAGGCGTTTTCAGCGCAATACCGGCATATGGAAGAAAGAGCAGAAAGCACAGGGAAGTATCTGCTTCTAAATCCAAAACGCAGCTATCTAACAGAACGGTTGTCAGTGTGTGCACTCAACTTCCAGAGTTAAACCCGTGTTTGGATTCAGCAGTCTGCAAACACTTTCTGTGCAGAGTTTCAAAACAGGCGTTTTCAGCCCAATACCGGCATATGGAAGAAACAGCAGAAAGCACAGGGAAATATCTGCTTCTAAATCCAAAACGCAGCTATCTAACAGAACGGTTGTCAATGTGTTCACTCAACTTCCAGAGTTAAAGCCGTGTGTGGATTCAGCAGTCTGCAAACACTTTCTGTGCAGAGTTTCAAAACAGGCGTTTTCAGCCCAATACCGGCATATGGAAGAAACAGCAGAAAGCACAGGGAAATATCTGCTTCTAAATCCAAAACGCAGCTATCTAACAGAACGGTTGTCAATGTGTGCACTCAAGTTCCAGAGTTAAACCCGTGTTTGGATTCAGCAGTCTGCAAACACTTTCTGTGCAGAGTTTTAAAACAGGCGTTTTCAGCCCAATACCGGCATATGGAAGAAACAGCAGAAAGCACAGGGAAATATCTGCTTCTAAATCCAAAACGCAGCTATCTAACAGAACGGTTGTCAATGTGTGCACTCCACTTCCAGAGTTAAACCCGTGTGTGAATTCAGCAGTCTGCAAACACTTTCTGTGCAGAGTTTCAAAACAGGCGTTTTCAGCCCAATACCGGCATATGGAAGAAACAGCAGAAAGCACAGGGAAATATCTGCTTCTAAATCCAAAACGCAGCTATCTAACAGAACGGTTGTCAATGTGTGCACTCCACTTCCAGAGTTAAACCCGTGTGTGGATTCAGCAGTCTGCAAACACTTTCTGTGCAGAGTTCCAAAACCGGCGTTTTCAGCCCAATACCGGCATATGGAAGAAACAGCAGAAAGCACAGGGAAATATCTGCTTCTAAATCCAAAACGCAGCTATCTAACAGAACGGTTGTCAATGTGTGCACTCAACTTCCAGAGTTAAACCCGTGTGTGAATTCAGCAGTCTGCAAACACTTTCTGTGCAGAGTTTCAAAACAGGCGTTTTCAGCCCAATACCGGCATATGGAAGAAACAGCAGAAAGCACAGGGAAAAACCTGCTTCTAAATCCAAAACGCAGCTATCTAACAGAACGGTTGTCAATGTGTGCACTCAACTTCCAGAGTTAAACCCGTGTGTGGATTCAGCAGTCTGCAAACACTTTCTGTGCAGAGTTTCAAAACAGGCGTTTTCAGCCCAATACCGGCATATGGAAGAAACAGCAGAAAGCACAGGGAAATATCTGCTTCTAAATCCAAAACGCAGCTATCTAACAGAACGGTTGTCAATGTGTGCACTCCACTTCCAGAGTTAAACCCGTGTGTGGATTCAGCAGTCTGCAAACACTTTCTGTGCAGAGTTTCAAAACCGGCGTTTTCAGCCCAATACCGGCATATGGAAGAAACAGCAGAAAGCACAGGGAAATATCTGCTTCTAAATCCAAAACGCAGCTATCTAACAGAACGGTTGTCAATGTGTGCACTCAACTTCCAGAGTTAAACCCGTGTGTGAATTCAGCAGTCTGTAAACACTTTCTGTGCAGAGTTTCAAAACAGGCGTTTTCAGCCCAATACCGGCACATGGAAGAAACAGCAGAAAGCACAGGGAAATATCTGCTTCTAAATCCAAAACGCAGCTATCTAACAGAACGGTTGTCAATGTGTGCACTCAACTTCCAGAGTTAAACCCGTGTGTGGATTCAGCAGTCTGCAAACACTTTCTGTGCAGAGTTTCAAAACAGGCGTTTTCAGCCCAATACCGGCATATGGAAGAAACAGCAGAAAGCACAGGGAAATATCTGCTTCTAAATCCAAAACGCAGCTATCTAACAGAACGGTTGTCAATGTGTGCACTCAACGTCCAGAGTTAAACCCGTGTGTGGATTCAGCAGTCTGCAAACACTTTCTGTGCAGAGTTTCAAAACAGACGTTTTCAGCCCAATACCGGCATATGGAAGAAACAGCAGAAAGCACAGGGAAATATCTGCTTCTAAATCCAAAACGCAGCTATCTAACAGAACGGTGGTCAATGTGTGCACTCCACTTCCAGAATTAAAACCGTGTGTGGATTCAGCAGTCTGCAAACACTTTCTGTGCAGAGTTTCAAAACAGGCGTTTTTAGCCCAATACCGGCATATGGAAGAAACAGCAGAAAGCACAGGGAAATATCTGCTTCTAAATCCAAAACGCAGCTATCTAACAGAACGGTTGTCAATGTGTGCACTCAACTTCCAGAGTTAAACCCGGTTGTGGATTCAGCAGTCTGCAAACACTTTCTGTGCAGAGTTTCAAAACCGGCGTTTTCAGCCGAATACCGGCATATGGAAGAATCAGCAGAAAGCACAGGTAAATATCTGCTTCTAAATCCAAAACGCAGCTATCTAACAGAACGGTTGTCAATGTGTGCACGCCACTTCCAGAGTTAAACCCGTGTGTGGATTCAGCAGTCTGCAAACACTTTCTGTGCAGAGTTTCAAAACAGGCGTTTTCAGCCCAATACCGGCATATGGAAGAAACAGCAGAAAGCACAGGGAAATATCTGCTTCTAAATCCAAAACGCAGCTATCTAACAGAACGGTTGTCAATGTGTGCACTCAACTTCCAGAGTTAAACCCGTGTGTGAATTCAGCAGTCTGCAAACACTTTCTGTGCAGAGTTTCAAAACAGGCGTTTTCAGCCCAATACCGGCATATGGAAGAAACAGCAGAAAGCACAGGGAAATATCTGCTTCTAAATCCAAAACGCAGCAATCTAACAGAACGGTTGTCAATGTGTGCACTCCACTTCCAGAGTTAAACCCGTGTGTGGATTCAGCAGACTGCAAACACTTTCTGTGCAGAGTTTCAAAACAGGCGTTTTCAGCCCAATACCGGCATATGGAAGAAACAACAGAAAGCACAGGGAAATATCTGCTTCTAAATCCAAAACGCAGCTATCTAACAGAACGGTTGTCAATGTGTGCACTCCACTTCCAGAGTTAAACCCGTGTGTGGATTCAGCAGTCTGCAAACACTTTCTGTGCAGAGTTTGAAAACCGGCGTTTTCAGCCCAATACCGGCATATGGAAGAATCAGCAGAAAGCACAGGGAAATATCTGCTTCTAAATCCAAAACGCAGCTTTCTAACAGAACGGTTGTCAATGTGTGCACTCAAGTTCCAGAGTTAAACCCGTGTGTGGATTCAGCAGTCTGCAAACACTTTCTGTGCAGAGTTGCAAAACAGGCGTTTTCAGCCCAATACCGGCATATGGAAGAAACAGCAGAAAGCACAGGGAAATATCTGCTTCTAAATCCAAAACGCAGCTATCTAACAGAACGGTTGTCAATGTGTGCACTCAACTTCCAGAGTTAAACCCGTGTGTGGATTCAGCAGTCTGCAAAAACTTTCTGTGCAGAGTTTCAAAACAGGCGTTTTCAGCGCAATACCGGCATATGGAAGAAAGAGCAGAAAGCACAGGGAAGTATCTGCTTCTAAATCCAAAACGCAGCTATCTAACAGAACGGTTGTCAGTGTGTGCACTCAACTTCCATAGTTAAACCCGTGTTTGGATTCAGCAGTCTGCAAACACTTTCTGTGCAGAGTTTCAAAACAGGCGTTTTCAGCCCAATACCGGCATATGGAAGAAACAGCAGAAAGCACAGGGAAATATCTGCTTCTAAATCCAAAACGCAGCTATCTAACAGAACGGTTGTCAATGTGTTCACTCAACTTCCAGAGTTAAAGCCGTGTGTGGATTCAGCAGTCTGCAAACACTTTCTGTGCAGAGTTTCAAAACAGGCGTTTTCAGCCCAATACCGGCATATGGAAGAAACAGCAGAAAGCACAGGGAAATATCTGCTTCTAAATCCAAAACGCAGCTATCTAACAGAACGGTTGTCAATGTGTGCACTCAAGTTCCAGAGTTAAACCCGTGTTTGGATTCAGCAGTCTGCAAACACTTTCTGTGCAGAGTTTTATAACAGGCGTTTTCAGCCCAATACCGGCATATGGAAGAAACAGCAGAAAGCACAGGGAAATATCTGCTTCTAAATCCAAAACGCAGCTATCTAACAGAACGGTTGTCAATGTGTGCACTCCACTTCCAGAGTTAAACCCGTGTGTGAATTCAGCAGTCTGCAAACACTTTCTGTGCAGAGTTTCAAAACAGGCGTTTTCAGCCCAATACCGGCATATGGAAGAAACAGCAGAAAGCACAGGGAAATATCTGCTTCTAAATCCAAAACGCAGCTATCTAACAGAACGGTTGTCAATGTGTGCACTCCACTTCCAGAGTTAAACCCGTGTTTGGATTCAGCAGTCTGCAAACACTTTCTGTGCAGAGTTCCAAAACCGGCGTTTTCAGCCCAATACCGGCATATGGAAGAAACAGCAGAAAGCACAGGGAAATATCTGCTTCTAAATCCAAAACGCAGCTATCTAACAGAACGGTTGTCAATGTGTGCACTCAACTTCCAGAGTTAAACCCGTGTGTGAATTCAGCAGTCTGCAAACACTTTCTGTGCAGAGTTTCAAAACAGGCGTTTTCAGCCCAATACCGGCATATGGAAGAAACAGCAGAAAGCACAGGGAAATATCTGCTTCTAAATCCAAAACGCAGCTATCTAACAGAACGGTTGTCAATGTGTGCACTCAACTTCCAGAGTTAAACCCGTGTGTGGATTCAGCAGTCTGCAAACACTTTCTGTGCAGAGTTTCAAAACAGGCGTTTTCAGCCCAATACCGGCATATGGAAGAAACAGCAGAAAGCCCAGGGAAATATCTGCTTCTAAATCCAAAACGCAGCTATCTAACAGAACGGTTGTCAATGTGTGCACTCAACGTCCTGAGTTAAACCCGTGTGTGGATTCAGCAGTCTGCAAACACTTTCTGTGCAGAGTTTCAAAACAGGCGTTTTCAGCCCAATACCGGCATATGGAAGAAACAGCAGAAAGCACAGGGAAATATCTGCTTCTAAATCCAAAACGCAGCTATCTAACAGAACGGTTGTCAATGTGTGCACTCCACTTCCAGAGTTAAACCCGTGTGTGGATTCAGCAGTCTGCAAACACTTTCTGTGCAGAGTTTCAAAACCGGCGTTTTCAGCCCAATACCGGCATATGGAAGAAACAGCAGAAAGCACAGGGAAATATCTGCTTCTAAATCCAAAACGCAGCTATCTAACAGAACGGTTGTCAATGTGTGCACTCAACTTCCAGAGTTAAACCCGTGTGTGAATTCAGCAGTCTGCAAACACTTTCTGTGCAGAGTTTCAAAACAGGCGTTTTCAGACCAATACCGGCACATGGAAGAAACAGCAGAAAGCACAGGGAAATATCTGCTTCTAAATCCAAAACGCAGCTATCTAACAGAACGGTTGTCAATGTGTGCACTCAACTTCCAGAGTTAAACCCGTGTGTGGATTCAGCAGTCTGCAAACACTTTCTGTGCAGAGTTTCAAAACAGGCGTTTTCAGCCCAATACCGGCATATGGAAGAAACAGCAGAAAGCCCAGGGAAATATCTGCTTCTAAATCCAAAACGCAGCTATCTAACAGAACGGTTGTCAATGTGTGCACTCAACGTCCAGAGTTAAACCCGTGTGTGGTTTCAGCAGTCTGCAAACACTTTCTGTGCAGAGTTTCAAAACAGGCGTTTTCAGCCCAATACCGGCATATGGAAGAAACAGCAGAAAGCACAGGGAAATATCTGCTTCTAAATCCAAAACGCAGCTATCTAACAGAACGGTGGTCAATGTGTGCACTCCACTTCCAGAATTAAACCCGTGTGTGGATTCAGCAGTCTGCAAACACTTTCTGTGCAGAGTTTCAAAACAGGCGTTTTTAGCCCAATACCGGCATATGGAAGAAACAGCAGAAAGCACAGGGAAATATCTGCTTCTAAATCCAAAACGCAGCTATCTAACAGAACGGTTGTCAATGTGTTCACTCAACTTCCAGAGTTAAAGCCGTGTGTGGATTCAGCAGTCTGCAAACACTTTCTGTGCAGAGTTTCAAAACAGGCGTTTTCAGCCCAATACCGGCATATGGAAGAAACAGCAGAAAGCACAGGGAAATATCTGCTTCTAAATCCAAAACGCAGCTATCTAACAGAACGGTTGTCAATGTGTGCACTCAAGTTCCAGAGTTAAACCCGTGTTTGGATTCAGCAGTCTGCAAACACTTTCTGTGCAGAGTTTTAAAACAGGCGTTTTCAGCCCAATACCGGCATATGGAAGAAACAGCAGAAAGCACAGGGAAATATCTGCTTCTAAATCCAAAACGCAGCTATCTAACAGAACGGTTGTCAATGTGTGCACTCCACTTCCAGAGTTAAACCCGTGTGTGAATTCAGCAGTCTGCAAACACTTTCTGTGCAGAGTTTCAAAACAGGCGTTTTCAGCCCAATACCGGCATATGGAAGAAACAGCAGAAAGCACAGGGAAATATCTGCTTCTAAATCCAAAACGCAGCTATCTAACAGAACGGTTGTCAATGTGTGCACTCCACTTCCAGAGTTAAACCCGTGTGTGGATTCAGCAGTCTGCAAACACTTTCTGTGCAGAGTTCCAAAACCGGCGTTTTCAGCCCAATACCGGCATATGGAAGAAACAGCAGAAAGCACAGGGAAATATCTGCTTCTAAATCCAAAACGCAGCTATCTAACAGAACGGTTGTCAATGTGTGCACTCAACTTCCAGCGTTAAACCCGTGTGTGAATTCAGCAGTCTGCAAACACTTTCTGTGCAGAGTTTCAAAACAGGCGTTTTCAGCCCAATACCGGCATATGGAAGAAACAGCAGAAAGCACAGGGAAATACCTGCCTCTAAATCCAAAACGCAGCTATCTAACAGAACGGTTGTCAATGTGTGCACTCAACTTCCAGAGTTAAACCCGTGTGTGGATTCAGCAGTCTGCAAACACTTTCTGTGCAGAGTTTCAAAACAGGCGTTTTCAGCCCAATACCGGCATATGGAAGAAACAGCAGAAAGCACAGGGAAATATCTGCTTCTAAATCCAAAACGCAGCTATCTAACAGAACGGTTGTCAATGTGTGCACTCCACTTCCAGAGTTAAACCCGTGTGTGGATTCAGCAGTCTGCAAACACTTTCTGTGCAGAGTTTCAAAACCGGCGTTTTCAGCCCAATACCGGCATATGGAAGAAACAGCAGAAAGCACAGGGAAATATCTGCTTCTAAATCCAAAACGCAGCTATCTAACAGAACGGTTGTCAATGTGTGCACTCAACTTCCAGAGTTAAACCCGTGTGTGAATTCAGCAGTCTGCAAACACTTTCTGTGCAGAGTTTCAAAACAGGCGTTTTCAGCCCAATACCGGCACATGGAAGAAACAGCAGAAAGCACAGGGAAATATCTGCTTCTAAATCCAAAACGCAGCTATCTAACAGAACGGTTGTCAATGAGTGCACTGAACTTCCAGAGTTAAACCCGTGTGTGGATTCAGCAGTCTGCAAACACTTTCTGTGCAGAGTTTCAAAACAGGCGTTTTCAGCCCAATACCGGCATATGGAAGAAACAGCAGAAAGCACAGGGAAATATCTGCTTCTAAATCCAAAACGCAGCTATCTAACAGAACGGTTGTCAATGTGTGCACTCAACGTCCAGAGTTAAACCCGTGTGTGGATTCAGCAGTCTGCAAACACTTTCTGTGCAGAGTTTCAAAACAGGCGTTTTCAGCCCAATACCGGCATATGGAAGAAACAGCAGAAAGCACAGGGAAATATCTGCTTCTAAATCCAAAACGCAGCTATCTAACAGAACGGTGGTCAATGTGTGCACTCCACTTCCAGAATTAAAACCGTGTGTGGATTCAGCAGTCTGCAAACACTTTCTGTGCAGAGTTTCAAAACAGGCGTTTTTAGCCCAATACCGGCATATGGAAGAAACAGCAGAAAGCACAGGGAAATATCTGCTTCTAAATCCAAAACGCAGCTATCTAACAGAACGTTTGTCAATGTGTGCACTCAACTTCCAGAGTTAAACCCGGTTGTGGATTCAGCAGTCTGCAAACACTTTCTGTGCAGAGTTTCAAAACCGGCGTTTTCAGCCGAATACCGGCATATGGAAGAATCAGCAGAAAGCACAGGTAAATATCTGCTTCTGAATCCAAAACGCAGCTATCTAACAGAACGGTTGTCAATGTGTGCACGCCACTTCCAGAGTTAAACCCGTGTGTGGATTCAGCAGTCTGCAAACACTTTCTGTGCAGAGTTTCAAAACAGGCGTTTTCAGCCCAATACCGGCATATGGAAGAAACAGCAGAAAGCACAGGGAAATATCTGCTTCTAAATCCAAAACGCAGCTATCTAACAGAACGGTTGTCAATGTGTGCACTCAACTTCCAGAGTTAAACCCGTGTGTGAATTCAGCAGTCTGCAAACACTTTCTGTGCAGAGTTTCAAAACAGGCGTTTTCAGCCCAATACCGGCATATGGAAGAAACAGCAGAAAGCACAGGGAAATATCTGCTTCTAAATCCAAAACGCAGCAATCTAACAGAACGGTTGTCAATGTGTGCACTCCACTTCCAGAGTTAAACCCGTGTGTGGATTCAGCAGTCTGCAAACACTTTATGTGCAGAGTTTCAAAACAGGCGTTTTCAGCCCAATACCGGCATATGGAAGAAACAGCAGAAAGCACAGGGAAATATCTGCTTCTAAATCCAAAACGCAGCTATCTAACAGAACGGTTGTCAATGTGTGCACTAAACTTCCAGAGTTAAACCCGTGTGTGGATTCAGCAGTCTGCAAACACTTTCTGTGCAGAGTTTGAAAACCGGCGTTTTCAGCCCAATACCGGCATATGGAAGAATCAGCAGAAAGCACAGGGAAATATCTGCTTCTAAATCCAAAACGCAGCTTTCTAACAGAACGGTTGTCAATGTGTGCACTCAAGTTCCAGAGTTAAACCCGTGTGTGGATTCAGCAGTCTGCAAACACTTTCTGTGCAGAGTTGCAAAACAGGCGTTTTCAGCCCAATACCGGCATATGGAAGAAACAGCAGAAAGCACAGGGAAATATCTGCTTCTAAATCCAAAACGCAGCTATCTAACAGAACGGTTGTCAATGTGTGCACTCAACTTCCAGAGTTAAACCCGTGTGTGGATTCAGCAGTCTGCAAAAACTTTCTGTGCAGAGTTTCAAAACAGGCGTTTTCAGCGCAATACCGGCATATGGAAGAAAGAGCAGAAAGCACAGGGAAGTATCTGCTTCTAAATCCAAAACGCAGCTATCTAACAGAACGGTTGTCAGTGTGTGCACTCAACTTCCATAGTTAAACCCGTGTTTGGATTCAGCAGTCTGCAAACACTTTCTGTGCAGAGTTTCAAAACAGGCGTTTTCAGCCCAATACCGGCATATGGAAGAAACAGCAGAAAGCACAGGGAAATATCTGCTTCTAAATCCAAAACGCAGCTATCTAACAGAACGGTTGTCAATGTGTTCACTCAACTTCCAGAGTTAAAGCCGTGTGTGGATTCAGCAGTCTGCAAACACTTTCTGTGCAGAGTTTCAAAACAGGCGTTTTCAGCCCAATACCGGCATATGGAAGAAACAGCAGAAAGCACAGGGAAATATCTGCTTCTAAATCCAAAACGCAGCTATCTAACAGAACGGTTGTCAATGTGTGCACTCAAGTTCCAGAGTTAAACCCGTGTTTGGATTCAGCAGTCTGCAAACACTTTCTGTGCAGAGTTTTAAAACAGGCGTTTTCAGCCCAATACCGGCATATGGAAGAAACAGCAGAAAGCACAGGGAAATATCTGCTTCTAAATCCAAAACGCAGCTATCTAACAGAACGGTTGTCAATGTGTGCACTCCACTTCCAGAGTTAAACCCGTGTGTGAATTCAGCAGTCTGCAAACACTTTCTGTGCAGAGTTTCAAAACAGGCGTTTTCAGCCCAATACCGGCATATGGAAGAAACAGCAGAAAGCACAGGGAAATATCTGCTTCTAAATCCAAAACGCAGCTATCTAACAGAACGGTTGTCAATGTGTGCACTCCACTTCCAGAGTTAAACCCGTGTTTGGATTCAGCAGTCTGCAAACACTTTCTGTGCAGAGTTCCAAAACCGGCGTTTTCAGCCCAATACCGGCATATGGAAGAAACAGCAGAAAGCACAGGGAAATATCTGCTTCTAAATCCAAAACGCAGCTATCTAACAGAACGGTTGTCAATGTGTGCACTCAACTTCCAGAGTTAAACCCGTGTGTGAATTCAGCAGTCTGCAAACACTTTCTGTGCAGAGTTTCAAAACAGGCGTTTTCAGCCCAATACCGGCATATGGAAGAAACAGCAGAAAGCACAGGGAAATATCTGCTTCTAAATCCAAAACGCAGCTATCTAACAGAACGGTTGTCAATGTGTGCACTCAACTTCCAGAGTTAAACCCGTGTGTGGATTCAGCAGTCTGCAAACACTTTCTGTGCAGAGTTTCAAAACAGGCGTTTTCAGCCCAATACCGGCATATGGAAGAAACAGCAGAAAGCCCAGGGAAATATCTGCTTCTAAATCCAAAACGCAGCTATCTAACAGAACGGTTGTCAATGTGTGCACTCAACGTCCTGAGTTAAACCCGTGTGTGGATTCAGCAGTCTGCAAACACTTTCTGTGCAGAGTTTCAAAACAGGCGTTTTCAGCCCAATACCGGCATATGGAAGAAACAGCAGAAAGCACAGGGAAATATCTGCTTCTAAATCCAAAACGCAGCTATCTAACAGAACGGTTGTCAATGTGTGCACTCCACTTCCAGAGTTAAACCCGTGTGTGGATTCAGCAGTCTGCAAACACTTTCTGTGCAGAGTTTCAAAACCGGCGTTTTCAGCCCAATACCGGCATATGGAAAAAACAGCAGAAAGCACAGGGAAATATCTGCTTCTAAATCCAAAACGCAGCTATCTAACAGAACGGTTGTCAATGTGTGCACTCAACTTCCAGAGTTAAACCCGTGTGTGAATTCAGCAGTCTACAAACACTTTCTGTGCAGAGTTTCAAAACAGGCGTTTTCAGACCAATACCGGCACATGGAAGAAACAGCAGAAAGCACAGGGAAATATCTGCTTCTAAATCCAAAACGCAGCTATCTAACAGAACGGTTGTCAATGTGTGCACTCAACTTCCAGAGTTAAACCCGTGTGTGGATTCAGCAGTCTGCAAACACTTTCTGTGCAGAGTTTCAAAACAGGCGTTTTCAGCCCAATACCGGCATATGGAAGAAACAGCAGAAAGCCCAGGGAAATATCTGCTTCTAAATCCAAAACGCAGCTATCTAACAGAACGGTTGTCAATGTGTGCACTCAACGTCCAGAGTTAAACCCGTGTGTGGATTCAGCAGTCTGCAAACACTTTCTGTGCAGAGTTTCAAAACAGGCGTTTTCAGCCCAATACCGGCATATGGAAGAAACAGCAGAAAGCACAGGGAAATATCTGCTTCTAAATCCAAAACGCAGCTATCTAACAGAACGGTGGTCAATGTGTGCACTCCACTTCCAGAATTAAACCCGTGTGTGGATTCAGCAGTCTGCAAACACTTTCTGTGCAGAGTTTCAAAACAGGCGTTTTTAGCCCAATACCGGCATATGGAAGAAACAGCAGAAAGCACAGGGAAATATCTGCTTCTAAATCCAAAACGCAGCTATCTAACAGAACGGTTGTCAATGTGTGCACTCAACTCCCAGAGTTAAACCCGGTTGTGGATTCAGCAGTCTGCAAACACTTTCTGTGCAGAGTTTCAAAACCGGCGTTTTCAGCCGAATACCGGCATATGGAAGAATCAGCAGAAAGCACAGGGAAATATCTGCTTCTAAATCCAAAACGCAGCTATCTAACAGAACGGTTGTCAATGTGTGCACGCCACTTCCAGAGTTAAACCCGTGTGTGGATTCAGCAGTCTGCAAACACTTTCTGTGCAGAGTTTCAAAACAGACGTTTTCAGCCCAATACCGGCATATGGAAGAAACAGCAGAAAGCACAGGGAAATATCTGCTTCTAAATCCAAAACGCAGCTATCTAACAGAACGGTTGTCAATGTGTGCACTCAACTTCCAGAGTTAAACCCGTGTGTGAATTCAGCAGTCTGCAAACACTTTCTGTGCAGAGTTTCAAAACCGGCGTTTTCAGACCAATACCGGCACATGGAAGAAACAGCAGAAAGCACAGGGAAATATCTGCTTCTAAATCCAAAACGCAGCTATCTAACAGAACGGTTGTCAATGTGTGCACTCAACGTCCAGAGTTAAACCCGTGTGTGGTTTCAGCAGTCTGCAAACACTTTCTGTGCAGAGTTTCAAAACAGGCGTTTTCAGCCCAATACCGGCATATGGAAGAAACAGCAGAAAGCACAGGGAAATATCTGCTTCTAAATCCAAAACGCAGCTATCTAACAGAACGGTGGTCAATGTGTGCACTCCACTTCCAGAATTAAACCCGTGTGTGGATTCAGCAGTCTGCAAACACTTTCTGTGCAGAGTTTCAAAACAGGCGTTTTTAGCCCAATACCGGCATATGGAAGAAACAGCAGAAAGCACAGGGAAATATCTGCTTCTAAATCCAAAACGCAGCTATCTAACAGAACGGTTGTCAATGTGTGCACTCAACTTCCAGAGTTAAACCCGTGTGTGGATTCAGCAGTCTGCAAACACTTTCTGTGCAGAGTTTCAAAACAGGCGTTTTCAGCCCAATACCGGCATATGGAAGAAACAGCAGAAAGCACAGGGAAATATCTGCTTCTAAATCCAAAACGCATCAATCTAACAGAACGGTTGTCAATGTGTGCACTCAACTTCCAGAGTTAAACCCGTGTGTGGATTCAGCAGTCTGCAAACACTTTCTGTGCAGAGTTTCAAAACAGGCGTTTTCAGCCCAATACCGGCATATGGAAGAAACAGCAGAAAGCACAGGGAAATATCTGCTTCTAAATCCAAAACGCAGCTTTCTAACAGAACGGTTGTCAATGTGTGCACTCAAGTTCCAGAGTTAAACCCGTGTTTGGATTCAGCAGTCTGCAAACACTTTCTGTGCAGAGTTGCAAAACAGGCGTTTTCAGCCCAATACCGGCATATGGAAGAAACAGCAGAAAGCACAGGGAAATATCTGCTTCTAAATCCAAAACGCAGCTATCTAACAGAACGGTTGTCAATGTGTGCACTCAAGTTCCAGAGTTAAACCCGTGTTTGGATTCAGCAGTCTGCAAACACTTTCTGTGCAGAGTTTCAAAACAGGCGTTTTCAGCCCAATACCGGCATATGGAAGAAACAGCAGAAATCACAGGGAAATATCTGCTTCTAAATCCAAAACGCATCAATCTAACAGAACGGTTGTCAATGTGTGCACTCAACTTCCAGAGTTAAACCCGTGTGTGGATTCAGCAGTCTGCAAACACTTTCTGTGCAGAGTTTCAAAACAGGCGTTTTCAGCCCAATACCGGCATATGGAAGAAACAGCAGAAAGCACAGGGAAATATCTGCTTCTAAATCCAAAACGCAGCTTTCTAACAGAACGGTTGTCAATGTATGCACTCAAGTTCCAGAGTTAAACCCGTGTTTGGATTCAGCAGTCTGCAAACACTTTCTGTGCAGAGTTTCAAAACAGTCGTTTTCAGCCCAATACCGGCATATGGAAGAAACAGCAGAAAGCACAGGGAAATATCTGCTTCTAAATCCAAAACGCAGCTATCTAACAGAACGGTTGTCAATGTGTGCACTCAACTTCCAGAGTTAAACCCGTGTGTGGATTCAGCAGTCTGCAAACACTTTCTGTGCAGAGTTTCAAAACAGGCGTTTTCAGCGCAATACCGGCATATGGAAGAAAGAGCAGAAAGCACAGGGAAGTATCTGCTTCTAAATCCAAAACGCAGCTATCTAACAGAACGGTTGTCAGTGTGTGCACTCAACTTCCAGAGTTAAACCCGTGTTTGGATTCAGCAGTCTGCAAACACTTTCTGTGCAGAGTTTCAAAACAGGCGTTTTCAGCCCAATACCGGCATATGGAAGAAACAGCAGAAAGCACAGGGAAATATCTGCTTCTAAATCCAAAACGCAGCTATCTAACAGAACGGTTGTCAATGTGTTCACTCAACTTCCAGAGTTAAAGCCGTGTGTGGATTCAGCAGTCTGCAAACACTTTCTGTGCAGAGTTTCAAAACAGGCGTTTTCAGCCCAATACCGGCATATGGAAGAAACAGCAGAAAGCACAGGGAAATATCTGCTTCTAAATCCAAAACGCAGCTATCTAACAGAACGGTTGTCAATGTGTGCACTCAAGTTCCAGAGTTAAACCCGTGTTTGGATTCAGCAGTCTGCAAACACTTTCTGTGCAGAGTTTTAAAACAGGCGTTTTCAGCCCAATACCGGCATATGGAAGAAACAGCAGAAAGCACAGGGAAATATCTGCTTCTAAATCCAAAACGCAGCTATCTAACAGAACGGTTGTCAATGTGTGCACTCCACTTCCAGAGTTAAACCCGTGTGTGAATTCAGCAGTCTGCAAACACTTTCTGTGCAGAGTTTCAAAACAGGCGTTTTCAGCCCAATACCGGCATATGGAAGAAACAGCAGAAAGCACAGGGAAATATCTGCTTCTAAATCCAAAACGCAGCTATCTAACAGAACGGTTGTCAATGTGTGCACTCCACTTCCAGAGTTAAACCCGTGTGTGGATTCAGCAGTCTGCAAACACTTTCTGTGCAGAGTTCCAAAACCGGCGTTTTCAGCCCAATACCGGCATATGGAAGAAACAGCAGAAAGCACAGGGAAATATCTGCTTCTAAATCCAAAACGCAGCTATCTAACAGAACGGTTGTCAATGTGTGCACTCAACTTCCAGAGTTAAACCCGTGTGTGAATTCAGCAGTCTGCAAACACTTTCTGTGCAGAGTTTCAAAACAGGCGTTTTCAGCCCAATACCGGCATATGGAAGAAACAGCAGAAAGCACAGGGAAATACCTGCCTCTAAATCCAAAACGCAGCTATCTAACAGAACGGTTGTCAATGTGTGCACTCAACTTCCAGAGTTAAACCCGTGTGTGGATTCAGCAGTCTGCAAACACTTTCTGTGCAGAGTTTCAAAACAGGCGTTTTCAGCCCAATACCGGCATATGGAAGAAACAGCAGAAAGCACAGGGAAATATCTGCTTCTAAATCCAAAACGCAGCTATCTAACAGAACGGTTGTCAATGTGTGCACTCCACTTCCAGAGTTAAACCCGTGTGTGGATTCAGCAGTCTGCAAACACTTTCTGTGCAGAGTTTCAAAACCGGCGTTTTCAGCCCAATACCGGCATATGGAAGAAACAGCAGAAAGCACAGGGAAATATCTGCTTCTAAATCCAAAACGCAGCTATCTAACAGAACGGTTGTCAATGTGTGCACTCAACTTCCAGAGTTAAACCCGTGTGTGAATTCAGCAGTCTGCAAACACTTTCTGTGCAGAGTTTCAAAACAGGCGTTTTCAGCCCAATACCGGCACATGGAAGAAACAGCAGAAAGCACAGGGAAATATCTGCTTCTAAATCCAAAACGCAGCTATCTAACAGAACGGTTGTCAATGAGTGCACTCAACTTCCAGAGTTAAACCCGTGTGTGGATTCAGCAGTCTGCAAACACTTTCTGTGCAGAGTTTCAAAACAGGCGTTTTCAGCCCAATACCGGCATATGGAAGAAACAGCAGAAAGCACAGGGAAATATCTGCTTCTAAATCCAAAACGCAGCTATCTAACAGAACGGTTGTCAATGTGTGCACTCAACGTCCAGAGTTAAACCCGTGTGTGGATTCAGCAGTCTGCAAACACTTTCTGTGCAGAGTTTCAAAACAGGCGTTTTCAGCCCAATACCGGCATATGGAAGAAACAGCAGAAAGCACAGGGAAATATCTGCTTCTAAATCCAAAACGCAGCTATCTAACAGAACGGTGGTCAATGTGTGCACTCCACTTCCAGAATTAAAACCGTGTGTGGATTCAGCAGTCTGCAAACACTTTCTGTGCAGAGTTTCAAAACAGGCGTTTTTAGCCCAATACCGGCATATGGAAGAAACAGCAGAAAGCACAGGGAAATATCTGCTTCTAAATCCAAAACGCAGCTATCTAACAGAACGTTTGTCAATGTGTGCACTCAACTTCCAGAGTTAAACCCGGTTGTGGATTCAGCAGTCTGCAAACACTTTCTGTGCAGAGTTTCAAAACCGGCGTTTTCAGCCGAATACCGGCATATGGAAGAATCAGCAGAAAGCACAGGTAAATATCTGCTTCTGAATCCAAAACGCAGCTATCTAACAGAACGGTTGTCAATGTGTGCACGCCACTTCCAGAGTTAAACCCGTGTGTGGATTCAGCAGTCTGCAAACACTTTCTGTGCAGAGTTTCAAAACAGGCGTTTTCAGCCCAATACCGGCATATGGAAGAAACAGCAGAAAGCACAGGGAAATATCTGCTTCTAAATCCAAAACGCAGCTATCTAACAGAACGGTTGTCAATGTGTGCACTCAACTTCCAGAGTTAAACCCGTGTGTGAATTCAGCAGTCTGCAAACACTTTCTGTGCAGAGTTTCAAAACAGGCGTTTTCAGCCCAATACCGGCATATGGAAGAAACAGCAGAAAGCACAGGGAAATATCTGCTTCTAAATCCAAAACGCAGCAATCTAACAGAACGGTTGTCAATGTGTGCACTCCACTTCCAGAGTTAAACCCGTGTGTGGATTCAGCAGTCTGCAAACACTTTATGTGCAGAGTTTCAAAACAGGCGTTTTCAGCCCAATACCGGCATATGGAAGAAACAGCAGAAAGCACAGGGAAATATCTGCTTCTAAATCCAAAACGCAGCTATCTAACAGAACGGTTGTCAATGTGTGCACTAAACTTCCAGAGTTAAACCCGTGTGTGGATTCAGCAGTCTGCAAACACTTTCTGTGCAGAGTTTGAAAACCGGCGTTTTCAGCCCAATACCGGCATATGGAAGAATCAGCAGAAAGCACAGGGAAATATCTGCTTCTAAATCCAAAACGCAGCTTTCTAACAGAACGGTTGTCAATGTGTGCACTCAAGTTCCAGAGTTAAACCCGTGTGTGGATTCAGCAGTCTGCAAACACTTTCTGTGCAGAGTTGCAAAACAGGCGTTTTCAGCCCAATACCGGCATATGGAAGAAACAGCAGAAAGCACAGGGAAATATCTGCTTCTAAATCCAAAACGCAGCTATCTAACAGAACGGTTGTCAATGTGTGCACTCAACTTCCAGAGTTAAACCCGTGTGTGGATTCAGCAGTCTGCAAAAACTTTCTGTGCAGAGTTTCAAAACAGGCGTTTTCAGCGCAATACCGGCATATGGAAGAAAGAGCAGAAAGCACAGGGAAGTATCTGCTTCTAAATCCAAAACGCAGCTATCTAACAGAACGGTTGTCAGTGTGTGCACTCAACTTCCATAGTTAAACCCGTGTTTGGATTCAGCAGTCTGCAAACACTTTCTGTGCAGAGTTTCAAAACAGGCGTTTTCAGCCCAATACCGGCATATGGAAGAAACAGCAGAAAGCACAGGGAAATATCTGCTTCTAAATCCAAAACGCAGCTATCTAACAGAACGGTTGTCAATGTGTTCACTCAACTTCCAGAGTTAAAGCCGTGTGTGGATTCAGCAGTCTGCAAACACTTTCTGTGCAGAGTTTCAAAACAGGCGTTTTCAGCCCAATACCGGCATATGGAAGAAACAGCAGAAAGCACAGGGAAATATCTGCTTCTAAATCCAAAACGCAGCTATCTAACAGAACGGTTGTCAATGTGTGCACTCAAGTTCCAGAGTTAAACCCGTGTTTGGATTCAGCAGTCTGCAAACACTTTCTGTGCAGAGTTTTAAAACAGGCGTTTTCAGCCCAATACCGGCATATGGAAGAAACAGCAGAAAGCACAGGGAAATATCTGCTTCTAAATCCAAAACGCAGCTATCTAACAGAACGGTTGTCAATGTGTGCACTCCACTTCCAGAGTTAAACCCGTGTGTGAATTCAGCAGTCTGCAAACACTTTCTGTGCAGAGTTTCAAAACAGGCGTTTTCAGCCCAATACCGGCATATGGAAGAAACAGCAGAAAGCACAGGGAAATATCTGCTTCTAAATCCAAAACGCAGCTATCTAACAGAACGGTTGTCAATGTGTGCACTCCACTTCCAGAGTTAAACCCGTGTTTGGATTCAGCAGTCTGCAAACACTTTCTGTGCAGAGTTCCAAAACCGGCGTTTTCAGACCAATACCGGCATATGGAAGAAACAGCAGAAAGCACAGGGAAATATCTGCTTCTAAATCCAAAACGCAGCTATCTAACAGAACGGTTGTCAATGTGTGCACTCAACTTCCAGAGTTAAACCCGTGTGTGAATTCAGCAGTCTGCAAACACTTTCTGTGCAGAGTTTCAAAACAGGCGTTTTCAGCCCAATACCGGCATATGGAAGAAACAGCAGAAAGCACAGGGAAATATCTGCTTCTAAATCCAAAACGCAGCTATCTAACAGAACGGTTGTCAATGTGTGCACTCAACTTCCAGAGTTAAACCCGTGTGTGGATTCAGCAGTCTGCAAACACTTTCTGTGCAGAGTTTCAAAACAGGCGTTTTCAGCCCAATACCGGCATATGGAAGAAACAGCAGAAAGCCCAGGGAAATATCTGCTTCTAAATCCAAAACGCAGCTATCTAACAGAACGGTTGTCAATGTGTGCACTCAACGTCCTGAGTTAAACCCGTGTGTGGATTCAGCAGTCTGCAAACACTTTCTGTGCAGAGTTTCAAAACAGGCGTTTTCAGCCCAATACCGGCATATGGAAGAAACAGCAGAAAGCACAGGGAAATATCTGCTTCTAAATCCAAAACGCAGCTATCTAACAGAACGGTTGTCAATGTGTGCACTCCACTTCCAGAGTTAAACCCGTGTGTGGATTCAGCAGTCTGCAAACACTTTCTGTGCAGAGTTTCAAAACCGGCGTTTTCAGCCCAATACCGGCATATGGAAAAAACAGCAGAAAGCACAGGGAAATATCTGCTTCTAAATCCAAAACGCAGCTATCTAACAGAACGGTTGTCAATGTGTGCACTCAACTTCCAGAGTTAAACCCGTGTGTGAATTCAGCAGTCTACAAACACTTTCTGTGCAGAGTTTCAAAACAGGCGTTTTCAGACCAATACCGGCACATGGAAGAAACAGCAGAAAGCACAGGGAAATATCTGCTTCTAAATCCAAAACGCAGCTATCTAACAGAACGGTTGTCAATGTGTGCACTCAACTTCCAGAGTTAAACCCGTGTGTGGATTCAGCAGTCTGCAAACACTTTCTGTGCAGAGTTTCAAAACAGGCGTTTTCAGCCCAATACCGGCATATGGAAGAAACAGCAGAAAGCCCAGGGAAATATCTGCTTCTAAATCCAAAACGCAGCTATCTAACAGAACGGTTGTCAATGTGTGCACTCAACGTCCAGAGTTAAACCCGTGTGTGGATTCAGCAGTCTGCAAACACTTTCTGTGCAGAGTTTCAAAACAGGCGTTTTCAGCCCAATACCGGCATATGGAAGAAACAGCAGAAAGCACAGGGAAATATCTGCTTCTAAATCCAAAACGCAGCTATCTAACAGAACGGTGGTCAATGTGTGCACTCCACTTCCAGAATTAAACCCGTGTGTGGATTCAGCAGTCTGCAAACACTTTCTGTGCAGAGTTTCAAAACAGGCGTTTTTAGCCCAATACCGGCATATGGAAGAAACAGCAGAAAGCACAGGGAAATATCTGCTTCTAAATCCAAAACGCAGCTATCTAACAGAACGGTTGTCAATGTGTGCACTCAACTCCCAGAGTTAAACCCGGTTGTGGATTCAGCAGTCTGCAAACACTTTCTGTGCAGAGTTTCAAAACCGGCGTTTTCAGCCGAATACCGGCATATGGAAGAATCAGCAGAAAGCACAGGGAAATATCTGCTTCTAAATCCAAAACGCAGCTATCTAACAGAACGGTTGTCAATGTGTGCACGCCACTTCCAGAGTTAAACCCGTGTGTGGATTCAGCAGTCTGCAAACACTTTCTGTGCAGAGTTTCAAAACAGACGTTTTCAGCCCAATACCGGCATATGGAAGAAACAGCAGAAAGCACAGGGAAATATCTGCTTCTAAATCCAAAACGCAGCTATCTAACAGAACGGTTGTCAATGTGTGCACTCAACTTCCAGAGTTAAACCCGTGTGTGAATTCAGCAGTCTGCAAACACTTTCTGTGCAGAGTTTCAAAACCGGCGTTTTCAGACCAATACCGGCACATGGAAGAAACAGCAGAAAGCACAGGGAAATATCTGCTTCTAAATCCAAAACGCAGCTATCTAACAGAACGGTTGTCAATGTGTGCACTCAACTTCCAGAGTTAAACCCGTGTGTGGATTCAGCAGTCTGCAAACACTTTCTGTGCAGAGTTTCAAAACAGGCGTTTTCAGCCCAATACCGGCATATGGAAGAAACAGCAGAAAGCCCAGGGAAATATCTGCTTCTAAATCCAAAACGCAGCTATCTAACAGAACGGTTGTCAATGTGTGCACTCAACGTCCAGAGTTAAACCCGTGTGTGGATTCAGCAGTCTGCAAACACTTTCTGTGCAGAGTTTCAAAACAGGCGTTTTCAGCCCAATACCGGCATATGGAAGAAACAGCAGAAAGCACAGGGAAATATCTGCTTCTAAATCCAAAACGCAGCTATCTAACAGAACGGTGGTCAATGTGTGCACTACACTTCCAGAATTAAACCCGTGTGTGGATTCAGCAGTCTGCAAACACTTTCTGTGCAGAGTTTCAAAACAGGCGTTTTTAGCCCAATACCGGCATATGGAAGAAACAGCAGAAAGCACAGGGAAATATCTGCTTCTAAATCCAAAACGCAGCTATCTAACAGAACGGTTGTCAATGTGTGCACTCAACTTCCAGAGTTAAACCCGGTTGTGGATTCAGCAGTCTGCAAACACTTTCTGTGCAGAGTTTCAAAACCGGCGTTTTCAGCCGAATACCGGCATATGGAAGAATCAGCAGAAAGCACAGGGAAATATCTGCTTCTAAATCCAAAACGCAGCTATCTAACAGAACGGTTGTCAATGTGTGCACGCCACTTCCAGAGTTAAACCCGTGTGTGGATTCAGCAGTCTGCAAACACTTTCTGTGCAGAGTTTCAAAACAGGCGTTTTCAGCCCAATACCGGCATAAGGAAGAAACAGCAGAAAGCATAGGGAAATATCTGCTTCTAAATCCAAAACGCAGCTATCTAACAGAACGGTTGTCAATGTGTGCACTCAACTTCCAGAGTTAAACCCGTGTTTGGATTCAGCCGTCTGCAAACACTTTCTGTGCAGAGTTTCAAAACAGGCGTTTTCAGCCAAATACCGGCATATGGAAGAAACAGCAGAAAGCACAGGGAAATATCTGCTTCTAAATCCAAAACGCAGCTATCTAACAGAACGGTTGTCAATGTGTGCACTCAAGTTCCAGAGTTAAACCCGTGTGTGGATTCAGCAGTCTGCAAACACTTTCTGTGCAGAGTTTCAAAACAGGCGTTTTCAGCCCAATACCGGCATATGGAAGAAACAGCAGAAAGCACAGGGAAATATCTGCTTCTAAATCCAAAACGCAGCTATCTAACAGAACGGTTGTCAATGTGTGCACTCAACTTCCAGAGTTAAACCCGTGTGTGAATTCAGCAGTCTGCAAACACTTTCTGTGCAGAGTTTCAAAACCGGCGGTTTCAGCCCAATACCGGCATATGGAAGAAACAGCAGAAAGCACAGGGAAATATCTGCTTCTAAATCCAAAACGCAGCTATCTAACAGAACGGTTGTCAATGTGTGCACTCAACTTCCAGAGTTAAACCAGTGTGTGGATTCAGCAGTCTGCAAACACTTTCTGTGCAGAGTTTCAAAACAGGCGTTTTCAGCCCAATACCGGCATATGGAAGAAACAGCAGAAAGCACAGGGAAATATCTGCTTCTAAATCCAAAACGCAGCTATCTAACAGAACGGTTGTCAATGTGTGCACTCAAGTTCCAGAGTTAAACCCGTGTTTGGATTCAGCAGTCTGCAAACACTTTATGTGCAGAGTTTCAAAACAGGCGTTTTCAGCCCAATACCGGCATATGGAAGAAACAGCAGAAAGCACAGGGAAACATCTGCTTCTAAATCCAAAACGCAGCTATCTAACAGAACGGTTGTCAATGTGTGCACTCAACTTCGAGAGTTAAACCAGTGTGTGAATTCAGCAGTGTGCAAACACTTTCTGTGCAGAGTTTCAAAACAGGCGTTTTCAGCCCAATACCGGCATATGGAAGAAACAGCAGAAAGCACAGGGAAATATCTGCTTCTAAATCCAAAACGCAGCTATCTAACAGAACGGTTGTCAATGTGTGCACTCCACTTCCAGAGTTAAACCCGTGTGTGAATTCAGCAGTCTGCAAACACTTTCTGTGCAGAGTTTCAAAACAGGCGTTTTCAGCCCAATACCGGCATATGGAAGAAACAGCAGAAAGCACAGGGAAATATCTGCTTCTAAATCCAAAACGCAGCTATCTAACAGAACGGTGGTCAATGTGTGCACTACACTTCCAGAATTAAACCCGTGTGTGGATTCAGCAGTCTGCAAACACTTTCTGTGCAGAGTTTCAAAACAGGCGTTTTTAGCCCAATACCGGCATATGGAAGAAACAGCAGAAAGCACAGGGAAATATCTGCTTCTAAATCCAAAACGCAGCTATCTAACAGAACGGTTGTCAATGTGTGCACTCAACTTCCAGAGTTAAACCCGGTTGTGGATTCAGCAGTCTGCAAACACTTTCTGTGCAGAGTTTCAAAACCGGCGTTTTCAGCCGAATACCGGCATATGGAAGAATCAGCAGAAAGCACAGGGAAATATCTGCTTCTAAATCCAAAACGCAGCTATCTAACAGAACGGTTGTCAATGTGTGCACGCCACTTCCAGAGTTAAACCCGTGTGTGGATTCAGCAGTCTGCAAACACTTTCTGTGCAGAGTTTCAAAACAGGCGTTTTCAGCCCAATACCGGCATAAGGAAGAAACAGCAGAAAGCATAGGGAAATATCTGCTTCTAAATCCAAAACGCAGCTATCTAACAGAACGGTTGTCAATGTGTGCACTCAACTTCCAGAGTTAAACCCGTGTTTGGATTCAGCCGTCTGCAAACACTTTCTGTGCAGAGTTTCAAAACAGGCGTTTTCAGCCAAATACCGGCATATGGAAGAAACAGCAGAAAGCACAGGGAAATATCTGCTTCTAAATCCAAAACGCAGCTATCTAACAGAACGGTTGTCAATGTGTGCACTCAAGTTCCAGAGTTAAACCCGTGTGTGGATTCAGCAGTCTGCAAACACTTTCTGTGCAGAGTTTCAAAACAGGCGTTTTCAGCCCAATACCGGCATATGGAAGAAACAGCAGAAAGCACAGGGAAATATCTGCTTCTAAATCCAAAACGCAGCTATCTAACAGAACGGTTGTCAATGTGTGCACTCAACTTCCAGAGTTAAACCCGTGTGTGAATTCAGCAGTCTGCAAACACTTTCTGTGCAGAGTTTCAAAACCGGCGGTTTCAGCCCAATACCGGCATATGGAAGAAACAGCAGAAAGCACAGGGAAATATCTGCTTCTAAATCCAAAACGCAGCTATCTAACAGAACGGTTGTCAATGTGTGCACTCAACTTCCAGAGTTAAACCAGTGTGTGGATTCAGCAGTCTGCAAACACTTTCTGTGCAGAGTTTCAAAACAGGCGTTTTCAGCCCAATACCGGCATATGGAAGAAACAGCAGAAAGCACAGGGAAATATCTGCTTCTAAATCCAAAACGCAGCTATCTAACAGAACGGTTGTCAATGTGTGCACTCAAGTTCCAGAGTTAAACCCGTGTTTGGATTCAGCAGTCTGCAAACACTTTATGTGCAGAGTTTCAAAACAGGCGTTTTCAGCCCAATACCGGCATATGGAAGAAACAGCAGAAAGCACAGGGAAACATCTGCTTCTAAATCCAAAACGCAGCTATCTAACAGAACGGTTGTCAATGTGTGCACTCAACTTCGAGAGTTAAACCAGTGTGTGAATTCAGCAGTGTGCAAACACTTTCTGTGCAGAGTTTCAAAACAGGCGTTTTCAGCCCAATACCGGCATATGGAAGAAACAGCAGAAAGCACAGGGAAATATCTGCTTCTAAATCCAAAACGCAGCTATCTAACAGAACGGTTGTCAATGTGTGCACTCCACTTCCAGAGTTAAACCCGTGTGTGAATTCAGCAGTCTGCAAACACTTTCTGTGCAGAGTTTCAAAACAGGCGTTTTCAGCCCAATACCGGCATATGGAAGAAACAGCAGAAAGCACAGGGAAATATCTGCTTCTAAATCCAAAACGCAGCTATCTAACAGAACGGTGGTCAATGTGTGCACTACACTTCCAGAATTAAACCCGTGTGTGGATTCAGCAGTCTGCAAACACTTTCTGTGCAGAGTTTCAAAACAGGCGTTTTTAGCCCAATACCGGCATATGGAAGAAACAGCAGAAAGCACAGGGAAATATCTGCTTCTAAATCCAAAACGCAGCTATCTAACAGAACGGTTGTCAATGTGTGCACTCAACTTCCAGAGTTAAACCCGGTTGTGGATTCAGCAGTCTTCAAACACTTTCTGTGCAGAGTTTCAAAACCGGCGTTTTCAGCCGAATACCGGCATATGGAAGAATCAGCAGAAAGCACAGGGAAATATCTGCTTCTAAATCCAAAACGCAGCTATCTAACAGAACGGTTGTCAATGTGTGCACGCCACTTCCAGAGTTAAACCCGTGTGTGGATTCAGCAGTCTGCAAACACTTTCTGTGCAGAGTTTCAAAACAGGCGTTTTCAGCCCAATACCGGCATAAGGAAGAAACAGCAGAAAGCATAGGGAAATATCTGCTTCTAAATCCAAAACGCAGCTATCTAACAGAACGGTTGTCAATGTGTGCACTCAACTTCCAGAGTTAAACCCGTGTTTGGATTCAGCCGTCTGCAAACACTTTCTGTGCAGAGTTTCAAAACAGGCGTTTTCAGCCAAATACCGGCATATGGAAGAAACAGCAGAAAGCACAGGGAAATATCTGCTTCTAAATCCAAAACGCAGCTATCTAACAGAACGGTTGTCAATGTGTGCACTCAAGTTCCAGAGTTAAACCCGTGTGTGGATTCAGCAGTCTGCAAACACTTTCTGTGCAGAGTTTCAAAACAGGCGTTTTCAGCCCAATACCGGCATATGGAAGAAACAGCAGAAAGCACAGGGAAATATCTGCTTCTAAATCCAAAACGCAGCTATCTAACAGAACGGTTGTCAATGTGTGCACTCAACTTCCAGAGTTAAACCCGTGTGTGAATTCAGCAGTCTGCAAACACTTTCTGTGCAGAGTTTCAAAACCGGCGGTTTCAGCCCAATACCGGCATATGGAAGAAACAGCAGAAAGCACAGGGAAATATCTGCTTCTAAATCCAAAACGCAGCTATCTAACAGAACGGTTGTCAATGTGTGCACTCAACTTCCAGAGTTAAACCAGTGTGTGGATTCAGCAGTCTGCAAACACTTTCTGTGCAGAGTTTCAAAACAGGCGTTTTCAGCCCAATACCGGCATATGGAAGAAACAGCAGAAAGCACAGGGAAATATCTGCTTCTAAATCCAAAACGCAGCTATCTAACAGAACGGTTGTCAATGTGTGCACTCAAGTTCCAGAGTTAAACCCGTGTTTGGATTCAGCAGTCTGCAAACACTTTATGTGCAGAGTTTCAAAACAGGCGTTTTCAGCCCAATACCGGCATATGGAAGAAACAGCAGAAAGCACAGGGAAACATCTGCTTCTAAATCCAAAACGCAGCTATCTAACAGAACGGTTGTCAATGTGTGCACTCAACTTCGAGAGTTAAACCAGTGTGTGAATTCAGCAGTGTGCAAACACTTTCTGTGCAGAGTTTCAAAACAGGCGTTTTCAGCCCAATACCGGCATATGGAAGAAACAGCAGAAAGCACAGGGAAATATCTGCTTCTAAATCCAAAACGCAGCTATCTAACAGAACGGTTGTCAATGTGTGCACTCCACTTCCAGAGTTAAACCCGTGTGTGAATTCAGCAGTCTGCAAACACTTTCTGTGCAGAGTTTCAAAACAGGCGTTTTCAGCCCAATACCGGCATATGGAAGAAACAGCAGAAAGCACAGGGAAATATCTGCTTCTAAATCCAAAACGCAGCTATCTAACAGAACGGTGGTCAATGTGTGCACTACACTTCCAGAATTAAACCCGTGTGTGGATTCAGCAGTCTGCAAACACTTTCTGTGCAGAGTTTCAAAACAGGCGTTTTTAGCCCAATACCGGCATATGGAAGAAACAGCAGAAAGCACAGGGAAATATCTGCTTCTAAATCCAAAACGCAGCTATCTAACAGAACGGTTGTCAATGTGTGCACTCAACTTCCAGAGTTAAACCCGGTTGTGGATTCAGCAGTCTGCAAACACTTTCTGTGCAGAGTTTCAAAACCGGCGTTTTCAGCCGAATACCGGCATATGGAAGAATCAGCAGAAAGCACAGGGAAATATCTGCTTCTAAATCCAAAACGCAGCTATCTAACAGAACGGTTGTCAATGTGTGCACGCCACTTCCAGAGTTAAACCCGTGTGTGGATTCAGCAGTCTGCAAACACTTTCTGTGCAGAGTTTCAAAACAGGCGTTTTCAGCCCAATACCGGCATAAGGAAGAAACAGCAGAAAGCATAGGGAAATATCTGCTTCTAAATCCAAAACGCAGCTATCTAACAGAACGGTTGTCAATGTGTGCACTCAACTTCCAGAGTTAAACCCGTGTTTGGATTCAGCCGTCTGCAAACACTTTCTGTGCAGAGTTTCAAAACAGGCGTTTTCAGCCAAATACCGGCATATGGAAGAAACAGCAGAAAGCACAGGGAAATATCTGCTTCTAAATCCAAAACGCAGCTATCTAACAGAACGGTTGTCAATGTGTGCACTCAAGTTCCAGAGTTAAACCCGTGTGTGGATTCAGCAGTCTGCAAACACTTTCTGTGCAGAGTTTCAAAACAGGCGTTTTCAGCCCAATACCGGCATATGGAAGAAACAGCAGAAAGCACAGGGAAATATCTGCTTCTAAATCCAAAACGCAGCTATCTAACAGAACGGTTGTCAATGTGTGCACTCAACTTCCAGAGTTAAACCCGTGTGTGAATTCAGCAGTCTGCAAACACTTTCTGTGCAGAGTTTCAAAACCGGCGGTTTCAGCCCAATACCGGCATATGGAAGAAACAGCAGAAAGCACAGGGAAATATCTGCTTCTAAATCCAAAACGCAGCTATCTAACAGAACGGTTGTCAATGTGTGCACTCAACTTCCAGAGTTAAACCAGTGTGTGGATTCAGCAGTCTGCAAACACTTTCTGTGCAGAGTTTCAAAACAGGCGTTTTCAGCCCAATACCGGCATATGGAAGAAACAGCAGAAAGCACAGGGAAATATCTGCTTCTAAATCCAAAACGCAGCTATCTAACAGAACGGTTGTCAATGTGTGCACTCAAGTTCCAGAGTTAAACCCGTGTTTGGATTCAGCAGTCTGCAAACACTTTATGTGCAGAGTTTCAAAACAGGCGTTTTCAGCCCAATACCGGCATATGGAAGAAACAGCAGAAAGCACAGGGAAACATCTGCTTCTAAATCCAAAACGCAGCTATCTAACAGAACGGTTGTCAATGTGTGCACTCAACTTCGAGAGTTAAACCAGTGTGTGAATTCAGCAGTGTGCAAACACTTTCTGTGCAGAGTTTCAAAACAGGCGTTTTCAGCCCAATACCGGCATATGGAAGAAACAGCAGAAAGCACAGGGAAATATCTGCTTCTAAATCCAAAACGCAGCTATCTAACAGAACGGTTGTCAATGTGTGCACTCCACTTCCAGAGTTAAACCCGTGTGTGAATTCAGCAGTCTGCAAACACTTTCTGTGCAGAGTTTCAAAACAGGCGTTTTCAGCCCAATACCGGCATATGGAAGAAACAGCAGAAAGCCCAGGGAAATATCTGCTTCTAAATCCAAAACGCAGCTATCTAACAGAACGGTTGTCAATGTGTGCACTCCACTTCCAGAGTTAAACCCGTGTGTGGATTCAGCAGTCTGCAAACACTTTCTGTGCAGAGTTTCAAAACCGGCGTTTTCAGCCCAATACCGGCATATGGAAGAAACAGCAGAAAGCACAGGGAAATATCTGCTTCTAAATCCAAAACGCAGCTATCTAACAGAACGGTTGTCAATGTGTGCACTCAACTTCCAGAGTTAAACCCGTGTGTGAATTCAGCAGTCTGCAAACACTTTCTGTGCAGAGTTTCAAAACAGGCGTTTTCAGCCCAATACCGGCATATGGAAGAAACAGCAGAAAGCACAGGGAAATATCTGCTTCTAAATCCAAAACGCAGCTATCTAACAGAACGGTTGTCAATGTGTGCACTCAACTTCAAGAGTTAAACCCGTGTGTGGATTCAGCAGTCTGCAAACACTTTCTGTGCAGAGTTTCAAAACAGGCGTTTTCAGCCCAATACCGGCATATGGAAGAAACAGCAGAAAGCCCAGGGAAATATCTGCTTCTAAATCCAAAACGCAGCTATCTAACAGAACGGTTGTCAATGTGTGCACTCAACGTCCAGAGTTAAACCCGTGTGTGGATTCAGCAGTCTGCAAACACTTTCTGTGCAGAGTTTCAAAACAGGCGTTTTCAGCCCAATACCGGCATATGGAAGAAACAGCAGAAAGCACAGGGAAATATCTGCTTCTAAATCCAAAACGCAGCTATCTAACAGAACGGTTGTCAATGTGTGCACTCAAGTTCCAGAGTTAAACCCGTGTGTGGATTCAGCAGTCTGCAAACACTTTCTGTGCAGAGTTTCAAAACAGGCCTTTTCAGCCCAATACCGGCATATGGAAGAAACAGCAGAAAGCACAGGGAAATATCTGCTTCTAAATCCAAAGCGCAGCTATCTAACAGAACGGTTGTCAATGTGTGCACTCAACTTCCAGAGTTAAACCCGTGTATGAATTCAGCAGTCTGCAAACACTTTCTGTGCAGAGTTTCAAAACAGGCGTTTTCAGCCCAATACCGGCATATGGAAGAAACAGCAGAAAGAACAGGGAAATATCTGCTTCTAAATCCAAAACGCAGCTATCTAACAGAACGGTTGTCAATGTGTGCACTCAAGTTCCAGAGTTAAACCCGTGTGTGGATTCAGCAGTCTGCAAACACTTTCTGTGCAGAGTTTCAAAACAGGCGTTTTCAGCCCAATACCGGCATATGGAAGAAACAGCAGAAAGCACAGGGAAATATCTGCTTCTAAATCCAAAACGCAGCTATCTAACAGAACGGTTGTCAATCTGTGCACTCCACTTCCAGAGTTAAACCCGTGTGTGGATTCAGCAGTCTGCAAACACTTTCTGTGCAGAGTTTCAAAACCGGCGTTTTCAGCCCAATACCGGCATATGGAAGAAACAGCAGAAAGCACAGGGAAATATCTGCTTCTAAATCCAAAACGCAGCTATCTAACAGAACGGTTGTCAATGTGTGCACTCAACTTCCAGAGTTAAACCCGTGTGTGAATTCAGCAGTCTGCAAACACTTTCTGTGCAGAGTTTCAAAACAGGCGTTTTCAGACCAATACCGGCACATGGAAGAAACAGCAGAAAGCACAGGGAAATATCTGCTTCTAAATCCAAAACGCAGCTATCTAACAGAACGGTTGTCAATGTGTGCACTCAACTTCCAGAGTTAAACCCGTGTGTGGATTCAGCAGTCTGCAAACACTTTCTGTGCAGAGTTTCAAAACAGGCGTTTTCAGCCCAATACCGGCATATGGAAGAAACAGCAGAAAGCCCAGGGAAATATCTGCTTCTAAATCCAAAACGCAGCTATCTAACAGAACGGTTGTCAATGTGTGCACTCAACGTCCAGAGTTAAACCCGTGTGTGGATTCAGCAGTCTGCAAACACTTTCTGTGCAGAGTTTCAAAACAGGCGTTTTCAGCCCAATACCGGCATATGGAAGAAACAGCAGAAAGCACAGGGAAATATCTGCTTCTAAATCCAAAACGCAGCTATCTAACAGAACGGTGGTCAATGTGTGCACTCCACTTCCAGAATTAAACCCGTGTGTGGATTCAGCAGTCTGCAAACACTTTCTGTGCAGAGTTTCAAAACAGGCGTTTTTAGCCCAATACCGGCATATGGAAGAAACAGCAGAAAGCACAGGGAAATATCTGCTTCTAAATCCAAAACGCAGCTATCTAACAGAACGGTTGTCAATGTGTGCACTCAACTTCCAGAGTTAAACCCGGTTGTGGATTCAGCAGTCTGCAAACACTTTCTGTGCAGAGTTTCAAAACCGGCGTTTTCAGCCGAATACCGGCATATGGAAGAATCAGCAGAAAGCACAGGGAAATATCTGCTTCTAAATCCAAAACGCAGCTATCTAACAGAACGGTTGTCAATGTGTGCACGCCACTTCCAGAGTTAAACCCGTGTGTGGATTCAGCAGTCTGCAAACACTTTCTGTGCAGAGTTTCAAAACAGGCGTTTTCAGCCCAATACCGGCATATGGAAGAAACAGCAGAAAGCACAGGGAAATATCTGCTTCTAAATCCAAAACGCAGCTCTCTAACAGAACGGTTGTCAATGTGTGCACTCAACTTCCAGAGTTAAACCCGTGTGTGAATTCAGCAGTCTGCAAACACTTTCTGTGCAGAGTTTCAAAACAGGCGTTTTCAGCCGAATACCGGCATATGGAAGAAACAGCAGAAAGCACAGGGAAATATCTGCTTCTAAATCCAAAACGCAGCAATCTAACAGAACGGTTGTCAATGTGTGCACTCCACTTCCAGAGTTAAACCCGTGTGTGGATTCAGCAGTCTGCAAACACTTTCTGTGCAGAGTTTCAAAACAGGCGTTTTCAGCCCAATACCGGCATATGGAAGAAACAGCAGAAAGCACAGGGAAATATCTGCTTCTAAATCCAAAACGCAGCTATCTAACAGAACGGTTGTCAATGTGTGCACTCAAGTTCCAGAGTTAAACCCGTGTGTGGATTCAGCAGTCTGCAAACACTTTCTGTGCAGAGTTTCAAAACAGGCCTTTTCAGCCCAATACCGGCATATGGAAGAAACAGCAGAAAGCACAGGGAAATATCTGCTTCTAAATCCAAAGCGCAGCTATCTAACAGAACGGTTGTCAATGTGTGCACTCAACTTCCAGAGTTAAACCCGTGTATGAATTCAGCAGTCTGCAAACACTTTCTGTGCAGAGTTTCAAAACAGGCGTTTTCAGCCCAATACCGGCATATGGAAGAAACAGCAGAAAGAACAGGGAAATATCTGCTTCTAAATCCAAAACGCAGCTATCTAACAGAACGGTTGTCAATGTGTGCACTCAAGTTCCAGAGTTAAACCCGTGTGTGGATTCAGCAGTCTGCAAACACTTTCTGTGCAGAGTTTCAAAACAGGCGTTTTCAGCCCAATACCGGCATATGGAAGAAACAGCAGAAAGCACAGGGAAATATCTGCTTCTAAATCCAAAACGCAGCTATCTAACAGAACGGTTGTCAATCTGTGCACTCCACTTCCAGAGTTAAACCCGTGTGTGGATTCAGCAGTCTGCAAACACTTTCTGTGCAGAGTTTCAAAACCGGCGTTTTCAGCCCAATACCGGCATATGGAAGAAACAGCAGAAAGCACAGGGAAATATCTGCTTCTAAATCCAAAACGCAGCTATCTAACAGAACGGTTGTCAATGTGTGCACTCAACTTCCAGAGTTAAACCCGTGTGTGAATTCAGCAGTCTGCAAACACTTTCTGTGCAGAGTTTCAAAACAGGCGTTTTCAGACCAATACCGGCACATGGAAGAAACAGCAGAAAGCACAGGGAAATATCTGCTTCTAAATCCAAAACGCAGCTATCTAACAGAACGGTTGTCAATGTGTGCACTCAACTTCCAGAGTTAAACCCGTGTGTGGATTCAGCAGTCTGCAAACACTTTCTGTGCAGAGTTTCAAAACAGGCGTTTTCAGCCCAATACCGGCATATGGAAGAAACAGCAGAAAGCCCAGGGAAATATCTGCTTCTAAATCCAAAACGCAGCTATCTAACAGAACGGTTGTCAATGTGTGCACTCAACGTCCAGAGTTAAACCCGTGTGTGGATTCAGCAGTCTGCAAACACTTTCTGTGCAGAGTTTCAAAACAGGCGTTTTCAGCCCAATACCGGCATATGGAAGAAACAGCAGAAAGCACAGGGAAATATCTGCTTCTAAATCCAAAACGCAGCTATCTAACAGAACGGTGGTCAATGTGTGCACTCCACTTCCAGAATTAAACCCGTGTGTGGATTCAGCAGTCTGCAAACACTTTCTGTGCAGAGTTTCAAAACAGGCGTTTTTAGCCCAATACCGGCATATGGAAGAAACAGCAGAAAGCACAGGGAAATATCTGCTTCTAAATCCAAAACGCAGCTATCTAACAGAACGGTTGTCAATGTGTGCACTCAACTTCCAGAGTTAAACCCGGTTGTGGATTCAGCAGTCTGCAAACACTTTCTGTGCAGAGTTTCAAAACCGGCGTTTTCAGCCGAATACCGGCATATGGAAGAATCAGCAGAAAGCACAGGGAAATATCTGCTTCTAAATCCAAAACGCAGCTATCTAACAGAACGGTTGTCAATGTGTGCACGCCACTTCCAGAGTTAAACCCGTGTGTGGATTCAGCAGTCTGCAAACACTTTCTGTGCAGAGTTTCAAAACAGGCGTTTTCAGCCCAATACCGGCATATGGAAGAAACAGCAGAAAGCACAGGGAAATATCTGCTTCTAAATCCAAAACGCAGCTCTCTAACAGAACGGTTGTCAATGTGTGCACTCAACTTCCAGAGTTAAACCCGTGTGTGAATTCAGCAGTCTGCAAACACTTTCTGTGCAGAGTTTCAAAACAGGCGTTTTCAGCCGAATACCGGCATATGGAAGAAACAGCAGAAAGCACAGGGAAATATCTGCTTCTAAATCCAAAACGCAGCAATCTAACAGAACGGTTGTCAATGTGTGCACTCCACTTCCAGAGTTAAACCCGTGTGTGGATTCAGCAGTCTGCAAACACTTTCTGTGCAGAGTTTCAAAACAGGCGTTTTCAGCCCAATACCGGCATATGGAAGAAACAGCAGAAAGCACAGGGAAATATCTGCTTCTAAATCCAAAACGCAGCTATCTAACAGAACGGTTGTCAATGTGTGCACTCCACTTCCAGAATTAAACCCGTGTGTGGATTCAGCAGTCTGGAAACACATTCTGTGCAGAGTTTCAAAACAGGCGTTTTCAGCCCAATACCGGCATATGGAAGAAACAGCAGAAAGCACAGGAAAATATCTGCTTCTAAATCCAAAACGCAGCTATCTAACAGAACGGTTGTCAATGTGTGCACTCAACTTCCAGAGTTAAACCCGAGTGTGGATTCGGCACTCTGCAAACACTTTCTGTGCAGAGTTTCAAAACTGGCGTTTTCAGCCCAATACCGGCATATGGAAGAAACAGCAGAAAGCACAGGGAAATATCTGCTTCTAAATCCAAAACGCAGCTATCTAACAGAACGGTTGTCAATGTGTGCACTCCACTTCCAGAGTTAAACCCGTGTGTGGATTCAGCAGTCTGCAAACACTTTCTGTGCAGAGTTTCAAAACAGGCGTTTTCAGCCCAATACCGGCATATGGAAGAAAGAGCAGAAAGCACAGGGAAGTATCTGCTTCTAAATCCAAAACGCAGCTATCTAACAGAACGGTTGTCAGTGTGTGCACTCAACTTCCAGAGTTAAACCCGTGTTTGGATTCAGCAGTCTGCAAACACTTTCTGTGCAGAGTTTCAAAACAGGCGTTTTCAGCCCAATACCGGCATATGGAAGAAACAGCAGAAAGCACAGGGAAATATCTGATTCTAAATCCAAAACGCAGCTATCTAACAGAACGGTTGTCAATGTGTGCACTCAACTTCCAGAGTTAAAGCCTTGTGTGGATTCAGCAGTCTGCAAACACTTTCTGTGCAGAGTTTCAAAACAGGCGTTTTCAGCCCAATACCGGCATATGGAAGAAACAGCAGAAAGCACAGGGAAATATCTGCTTCTAAATCCAAAACGCAGCTATCTAACAGAACGGTTGTCAATGTGTGCACTCAAGTTCCAGAGTTAAACCCGTGTTTGGATTCAGCAGTCTGCAAACACTTTCTGTGCAGAGTTTTAAAACAGGCGTTTTCAGCCCAATACCGGCATATGGAAGAAACAGCAGAAAGCACAGGGAAATATCTGCTTCTAAATCCAAAACGCAGCTATCTAACAGAACGGTTGTCAATGTGTGCACTCAACTTCCAGAGTTAAACCCGTGTGTGGATTCAGCAGTCTGCAAACACTTTCTGTGCAGAGTTTGAAAACCGGCGTTTTCAGCCCAATACCGGCATATGGAAGAATCAGCAGAAAGCCCAGGGAAATATCTGCTTCTAAATCCAAAACGCAGCTATCTAACAGAACGGTTGTCAATGTGTGCACTCCACTTCCAGAGTTAAACCCGTGTGTGGATTCAGCAGTCTGCAAACACTTTCTGTGCAGAGTTTCAAAACAGGCGTTTTCAGCCCAATACCGGCATATGGAAGAAACAGCAGAAAGCACAGGGAAATATCTGCTTCTAAATCCAAAACGCAGCTATCTAACAGAACGGTTGTCAATGTGTGCACTCCACTTCCAGAGTTAAACCCGTGTGTGGATTCAGCAGTCTTCAAACACTTTCTGTGCAGAGTTTCAAAACAGGCGTTTTCAGCCCAATACCGGCATATGGAAGAAACAGCAGAAAGCACAGGGAAATATCTGCTTCTAAATCCAAAACGCAGCTATCTATCAGAACGGTTGTCAATGTGTGCACTCCACTTCCAGAGTTAAACCCGTGTGTGGATTCAGCAGTCTGCAAACACTTTCTGTGCAGAGTTTCAAAACAGGCGTTTTCAGCCCAATACCGGCATAAGGAAGAAACAGCAGAAAGCATAGGGAAATATCTGCTTCTAAATCCAAAACGCAGCTATCTAACAGAACGGTTGTCAATGTGTGCACTCAACTTCCAGAGTTAAACCCGTGTTTGGATTCAGCCGTCTGCAAACACTTTCTGTGCAGAGTTTCAAAACAGGCGTTTTCAGCCAAATACCGGCATATGGAAGAAACAGCAGAAAGCACAGTGAAATATCTGCTTCTAAATCCAAAACGCAGCTATCTAACAGAACGGTTGTCAATGTGTGCACTCAACTTCCAGAGTTAAAGCCTTGTGTGGATTCAGCAGTCTGCAAACACTTTCTGTGCAGAGTTTCAAAACAGGCGTTTTCAGCCCAATACCGGCATATGGAAGAAACAGCAGAAAGCACAGGGAAATATCTGCTTCTAAATCCAAAACGCAGCTATCTAACAGAACGGTTGTCAATGTGTGCACTCAAGTTCCAGAGTTAAACCCGTGTTTGGATTCAGCAGTCTGCAAACACTTTCTGTGCAGAGTTTTAAAACAGGCGTTTTCAGCCCAATACCGGCATATGGAAGAAACAGCAGAAAGCACAGGGAAATATCTGCTTCTAAATCCAAAACGCAGCTATCTAACAGAACGGTTGTCAATGTGTGCACTCAACTTCCAGAGTTAAACCCGTGTGTGGATTCAGCAGTCTGCAAACACTTTCTGTGCAGAGTTTGAAAACCGGCGTTTTCAGCCCAATACCGGCATATGGAAGAATCAGCAGAAAGCCCAGGGAAATATCTGCTTCTAAATCCAAAACGCAGCTATCTAACAGAACGGTTGTCAATGTGTGCACTCCACTTCCAGAGTTAAACCCGTGTGTGGATTCAGCAGTCTGCAAACACTTTCTGTGCAGAGTTTCAAAACAGGCGTTTTCAGCCCAATACCGGCATATGGAAGAAACAGCAGAAAGCACAGGGAAATATCTGCTTCTAAATCCAAAACGCAGCTATCTAACAGAACGGTTGTCAATGTGTGCACTCAACTTCCAGAGTTAAACCC
Organism: Aotus nancymaae; assembly: GCF_030222135.1. Lineage (NCBI taxonomy): Eukaryota > Metazoa > Chordata > Mammalia > Primates > Aotidae > Aotus > Aotus nancymaae. The sequence goes on from NW_026988710.1 coordinate 255,397, forward strand.
GTGTGTGAATTCAGCAGTCTGCAAACACTTTCTGTGCAGAGTTTCAAAACCGGCGGTTTCAGCCCAATACCGGCATATGGAAGAAACAGCAGAAAGCACAGGGAAATATCTGCTTCTAAATCCAAAACGCAGCTATCTAACAGAACGGTTGTCAATGTGTGCACTCAACTTCCAGAGTTAAACCAGTGTGTGGATTCAGCAGTCTGCAAACACTTTCTGTGCAGAGTTTCAAAACAGGCGTTTTCAGCCCAATACCGGCATATGGAAGAAACAGCAGAAAGCACAGGGAAATATCTGCTTCTAAATCCAAAACGCAGCTATCTAACAGAACGGTTGTCAATGTGTGCACTCAAGTTCCAGAGTTAAACCCGTGTTTGGATTCAGCAGTCTGCAAACACTTTCTGTGCAGAGTTTCAAAACAGGCGTTTTCAGCCCAATACCGGCATATGGAAGAAACAGCAGAAAGCACAGGGAAACATCTGCTTCTAAATCCAAAACGCAGCTATCTAACAGAACGGTTGTCAATGTGTGCACTCAGCTTCGAGAGTTAAACCAGTGTGTGAATTCAGCAGTGTGCAAACACTTTCTGTGCAGAGTTTCAAAACAGGCGTTTTCAGCCCAATACCGGCATATGGAAGAAACAGCAGAAAGCACAGGGAAATATCTGCTTCTAAATCCAAAACGCAGCTATCTAACAGAACGGTTGTCAATGTGTGCACTCCACTTCCAGAGTTAAACCCGTGTGTGAATTCAGCAGTCTGCAAACACTTTCTGTGCAGAGTTTCAAAACAGGCGTTTTCAGCCCAATACCGGCATATGGAAGAAACAGCAGAAAGCACAGGGAAATATCTGCTTCTAAATCCAAAACGCAGCTATCTAACAGAACGGTTGTCAATGTGTGCACTCCACTTCCAGAGTTAAACCCGTGTGTGGATTCAGCAGTCTGCAAACACTTTCTGTGCAGAGTTTCAAAACCGGCGTTTTCAGCCCAATACCGGCATATGGAAGAAACAGCAGAAAGCACAGGGAAATATCTGCTTCTAAATCCAAAACGCAGCTATCTAACAGAACGGTTGTCAATTTGTGCACTCAACTTCCAGAGTTAAACCCGTGTGTGAATTCAGCAGTCTGCAAACACTTTCTGTGCAGAGTTTCAAAACAGGCGTTTTCAGCCCAATACCGGCATATGGAAGAAACAGCAGAAAGCACAGGGAAATATCTGCTTCTAAATCCAAAACGCAGCTATCTAACAGAACGGTTGTCAATGTGTGCACTCAACTTCAAGAGTTAAACCCGTGTGTGGATTCAGCAGTCTGCAAACACTTTCTGTGCAGAGTTTCAAAACAGGCGTTTTCAGCCCAATACCGGCATATGGAAGAAACAGCAGAAAGCCCAGGGAAATATCTGCTTCTAAATCCAAAACGCAGCTATCTAACAGAACGGTTGTCAATGTGTGCACTCAACGTCCAGAGTTAAACCCGTGTGTGGATTCAGCAGTCTGCAAACACTTTCTGTGCAGAGTTTCAAAACAGGCGTTTTCAGCCCAATACCGGCATATGGAAGAAACAGCAGAAAGCACAGGGAAATATCTGCTTCTAAATCCAAAACGCAGCTATCTAACAGAACGGTTGTCAATGTGTGCACTCAAGTTCCAGAGTTAAACCCGTGTGTGGATTCAGCAGTCTGCAAACACTTTCTGTGCAGAGTTTCAAAACAGGCCTTTTCAGCCCAATACCGGCATATGGAAGAAACAGCAGAAAGCACAGGGAAATATCTGCTTCTAAATCCAAAGCGCAGCTATCTAACAGAACGGTTGTCAATGTGTGCACTCAACTTCCAGAGTTAAACCCGTGTATGAATTCAGCAGTCTGCAAACACTTTCTGTGCAGAGTTTCAAAACAGGCGTTTTCAGCCCAATACCGGCATATGGAAGAAACAGCAGAAAGAACAGGGAAATATCTGCTTCTAAATCCAAAACGCAGCTATCTAACAGAACGGTTGTCAATGTGTGCACTCAAGTTCCAGAGTTAAACCCGTGTGTGGATTCAGCAGTCTGCAAACACTTTCTGTGCAGAGTTTCAAAACAGGCGTTTTCAGCCCAATACCGGCATATGGAAGAAACAGCAGAAAGCACAGGGAAATATCTGCTTCTAAATCCAAAACGCAGCTATCTAACAGAACGGTTGTCAATGTGTGCACTCAACTTCCAGAGTTAAACCCGTGTGTGGATTCAGCAGTCTGCAAACACTTTCTGTGCAGAGTTTCAAAACAGGCGTTTTCAGCCCAATACCGGCATATGGAAGAAACAGCAGAAAGCACAGGGAAATATCTGCTTCTAAATCCAAAACGCAGCTATCTAACAGAACGGTTGTCAATGTGTGCACTCAACTTCCAGAGTTAAACCCGTGTGTGGATTCAGCAGTCTGCAAACACTTTCTGTGCAGAGTTTCAAAACAGCCGTTTTCAGCCCAATACCGGCATATGGAAGAAACAGCCGTAAGACTCCGTCTAAAACTCAGAAGAAACGTTTCTTTCAAACTGCTCGGCCGTGTGTTCTTTGACCTAAGGGAGCTGAATCTATGTTTAGATTCAGCGATATGGAAACACCTTTATTCTAGGAGCTGTCTTTGGATATTCCAGAATGAATGGGTGTATATGCTGTGAAGAGAAATATCTGTTTCTAAAACCAAATCCGATCTATCTAACAGAGTGGTTGTGAATGTGTGCATTCGGCTTAAAGAGGTAAACTGCTCTTCTCATGCAGCACTTTAGAAACCCTTTATATGCAAATTCTCATAGGGACCTTTCCAGCAGAACACCAACCTAAAGGAAATAGCAGTAAGACTGCATCTATAACATGGAAGAATCTTTGTTTTCAAAGTGCTCTGCTGTGTGTTCATTCACATAAGAGACTTGAATATATGTTCAGATTCAGCTAGTTAGAAACACGTTTCTTCCAGGAGCTGTGTTTGCCTATTCCAGAGTATACTGGAGTATAAGATGTAAAGACAAATGTCTCGTTCCAAAAGAAAAATGGATGATCTAATGGAATGGTTGTCAATGTGTGCATTCAACTTACTGAGCTAAACTGCTGTTTGTATGCAGCAGTTTAGAAAACATTTCTGTGTAGATTCTCAAACAGACATTTGCAGCAAAATGCCGGCCTATAAGAAATAGCAGTAAGACTGCATCTAAAACTCAGAGGGAACGTTTCTTTCAAACTGCTCTGCAGTGTGTTCGTTCACCAAAGGTAGTTGAATCTATGTTTAGATTCAGCGAGTTTGAAACACGTTTATTCTAGGAGCTGCATTTCGATATTCCAGAGTGTATGGGAGTAAATGCTGTAAAGAGAAATACCTGTTTCTAAAACCAAAACGGAGCTATCTAACAGAATGGTTGTGAATGTGTGCATTCAACTTAAAGGGTTAATCTGCTCTTCTTAGGCAGCAGTTTAGAAACCCTTTCTATGCAAATTCTAAAATCTGCATTTGCAGCAAAACACCAGCCTAAAAGAAGTAGCAGTAAGACTGCATCTATAACATAGAAGAAACGTTTTATTTCAAAATGCTCTGCTCTGTGTTCATTCACCTAAGAGTCTTGAGTATATGTTCAGATTCAGCGAGTAAGAAACACGTTTCTTCCAGGAGCTGCATTTGCATATTCCAGAGTGTACTGGAGTATAAGGTTTAAAGTGAAATATCTGGTTCTAAAACAAACACGGAGCCATCTAACAGAATGGTTGTCACTGTGTGCATTCAGCTTATTGACATAAACTGTTGTTTCTATGCAGCAGTTTAGAAAAGCTTTTTGTGCAGATTCTAAAACAGACATTCCCAGCAAAATACCGGCCTCTAAGAAATAGCAATAAGACTGCGTCTAAAACTCAAATAAAACGTTTCTTTCAAACTGCTGTGCTGTGTGTTCGTTCACCTAAGGGAGTTGAATCTATGTTTAGATTCAGCGACTTAGAAACACGTCTATTCTGGGAGCTGCGTTTGGCTATTCCAGAATGAATGGGAGTATACGCTGTAACTAGAAACATAGGCTTCTAAAACCAAAACGGAGCTAGCTAACAGAATGATTGTGAATGAGGGCATTCAACTTAACGAATTAAACTGCTCCACTTATGCAGCCATTTAAAAACCATTTATATGGAAATTCTAAAACCAACATTTCCAGGAAAACACCAGCCTAAAAGAAATACCAGTAACAGTGCATCTATAACATGGAAGAAATGCTTTTTTCAAACTGCTCTGCTGTGCGTTCATTCACCTAACAGACTTCAATATATGCTCAGATTCATCGAGTTACAAACACGTTTCTTCCAGGAGCTGCGTTTGCATATGTCAGAGTGTACTGGAGTACAATATGTAAAGAGAAATATCTGATTATACTTAGAAACCCGTTTCTACTAGGAGCTGAGTTTGGATATTCCAGAGTGAAAGGGAGTATATGCTGTAAAGAGAAATAACTGTTTCTAAAACCAAAAGGCAGCTATCTAACCGAATGGTTGTCAATACGTGCATTTACATTCCCGAGTTGAACTCGTGTGTGGATTCAGCAGTCTGCAAACACTTTCTGTGCAGAATCTCAGAGCAAGCATTTTCAGCCCAATACCGGCATAAGGAAGAAACAGCAGTAAGCCCAGGAAATATCTGCTTCTAAATCCAAAACGCAGCTATCTAACAGAACGGTTGTCAATGTGTGCACTCAACTTCCAGAGTTAAACCCGTGTGTGGATTCAGCAGTCTGCAAACACTTTCTGTGCAGAGTTTCAAAACCGGCGTTTTCAGCCCAATACCGGCATATGGAAGAAACAGCAGAAAGCACAGGGAAATATCTGCTTCTAAATCCAAAACGCAGCTATCTAACAGAACGGTTGTCAATGTGTGCACTCCACTTCCAGAGTTACACCCGTGTGTGGATTCAGCAGTCTGCAAACACTTTCTGTGCAGAGTTTCAAAACAGGCGTTTTCAGCCCAATACCGGCATATGGAAGAAACAGCAGAAAGCACAGGGAAATATCTGCTTCTAAATCCAAAACGCAGCTATCTAACAGAACGGTTGTCAATGTGTGCACTCCACTTCCAGAGTTAAACCCGTGTGTGGATTCAGCAGTCTTCAAACACTTTCTGTGCAGAGTTTCAAAACAGGCGTTTTCAGCCCAATACCGGCATATGGAAGAAACAGCAGAAAGCACAGGGAAATATCTGCTTCTAAATCCAAAACGCAGCTATCTAACAGAACGGTTGTCAATGTGTGCACTCCACTTCCAGAGTTAAACCCGTGTGTGGATTCAGCAGTCTGGAAACACTTTCTGTGCAGAGTTTCAAAACAGGCGTTTTCAGCCCAATACCGGCATAAGGAAGAAACAGCAGAAAGCATAGGGAAATATCTGCTTCTAAATCCAAAACGCAGCTATCTAACAGAACGGTTGTCAATGTGTGCACTCAACTTCCAGAGTTAAACCCGTGTTTGGATTCAGCCGTCTGCAAACACTTTCTGTGCAGAGTTTCAAAACAGGCGTTTTCAGCCAAATACCGGCATATGGAAGAAACAGCAGAAAGCACAGTGAAATATCTGCTTCTAAATCCAAAACGCAGCTATCTAACAGAACGGTTGTCAATGTGTGCACTCAAGTTCCAGAGTTAAACCCGTGTGTGGATTCAGCAGTCTGCAAACACTTTCTGTGCAGAGTTTCAAAACAGGCGTTTTCAGCCCAATACCGGCATATGGAAGAAACAGCAGAAAGCACAGGGAAATATCTGCTTCTAAATCCAAAACGCAGCTATCTAACAGAACGGTTGTCAATGTGTGCACTCAACTTCCAGAGTTAAACCCGTGTGTGAATTCAGCAGTCTGCAAACACTTTCTGTGCAGAGTTTCAAAACCGGCGGTTTCAGCCCAATACCGGCATATGGAAGAAACAGCAGAAAGCACAGGGAAATATCTGCTTCTAAATCCAAAACGCAGCTATCTAACAGAACGGTTGTCAATGTGTGCACTCAACTTCCAGAGTTAAACCAGTGTGTGGATTCAGCAGTCTGCAAACACTTTCTGTGCAGAGTTTCAAAACAGGCGTTTTCAGCCCAATACCGGCATATGGAAGAAACAGCAGAAAGCACAGGGAAATATCTGCTTCTAAATCCAAAACGCAGCTATCTAACAGAACGGTTGTCAATGTGTGCACTCCACTTCCAGAGTTAAACCCGTGTGTGGATTCAGCAGTCTGCAAACACTTTCTGTGCAGAGTTTCAAAACCGGCGTTTTCAGCCCAATACCGGCATATGGAAGAAACAGCAGAAAGCACAGGGAAATATCTGCTTCTAAATCCAAAACGCAGCTATCTAACAGAACGGTTGTCAATGTGTGCACTCAACTTCCAGAGTTAAACCCGTGTGTGAATTCAGCAGTCTGCAAACACTTTCTGTGCAGAGTTTCAAAACAGGCGTTTTCAGCCCAATACCGGCATATGGAAGAAACAGCAGAAAGCACAGGGAAATATCTGCTTCTAAATCCAAAACGCAGCTATCTAACAGAACGGTTGTCAATGTGTGCACTCAACTTCAAGAGTTAAACCCGTGTGTGGATTCAGCAGTCTGCAAACACTTTCTGTGCAGAGTTTCAAAACAGGCGTTTTCAGCCCAATACCGGCATATGGAAGAAACAGCAGAAAGCCCAGGGAAATATCTGCTTCTAAATCCAAAACGCAGCTATCTAACAGAACGGTTGTCAATGTGTGCACTCAACGTCCAGAGTTAAACCCGTGTGTGGATTCAGCAGTCTGCAAACACTTTCTGTGCAGAGTTTCAAAACAGGCGTTTTCAGCCCAATACCGGCATATGGAAGAAACAGCAGAAAGCACAGGGAAATATCTGCTTCTAAATCCAAAACGCAGCTATCTAACAGAACGGTTGTCAATGTGTGCACTCAAGTTCCAGAGTTAAACGCGTGTGTGGATTCAGCAGTCTGCAAACACTTTCTGTGCAGAGTTTCAAAACAGGCCTTTTCAGCCCAATACCGGCATATGGAAGAAACAGCAGAAAGCACAGGGAAATATCTGCTTCTAAATCCAAAGCGCAGCTATCTAACAGAACGGTTGTCAATGTGTGCACTCAACTTCCAGAGTTAAACCCGTGTATGAATTCAGCAGTCTGCAAACACTTTCTGTGCAGAGTTTCAAAACAGGCGTTTTCAGCCCAATACCGGCATATGGAAGAAACAGCAGAAAGAACAGGGAAATATCTGCTTCTAAATCCAAAACGCAGCTATCTAACAGAACGGTTGTCAATGTGTGCACTCAAGTTCCAGAGTTAAACCCGTGTGTGGATTCAGCAGTCTGCAAACACTTTCTGTGCAGAGTTTCAAAACAGGCGTTTTCAGCCCAATACCGGCATATGGAAGAAACAGCAGAAAGCACAGGGAAATATCTGCTTCTAAATCCAAAACGCAGCTATCTAACAGAACGGTTGTCAATGTGTGCACTCAACTTCCAGAGTTAAACCCGTGTGTGGATTCAGAAGTCTGCAAACACTTTCTGTGCAGAGTTTCAAAACAGGCGTTTTCAGCCCAATACCGGCATATGGAAGAAACAGCAGTAAGACTCCGTGTAAAACTCAGAAGAAACGTTTCTTTCAAACTGCTCGGCCGTGTGTTCTTTGACCTAAGGGAGCTGAATCTATGTTTAGATTCAGCGATATGGAAACACCTTTATTCTAGGAGCTGTCTTTGGATATTCCAGAATGAATGGGTGTATATGCTGTGAAGAGAAATATCTGTTTCTAAAACCAAATCCGATCTATCTAACAGAGTGGTTGTGAATGTGTGCATTCGGCTTAAAGAGGTAAACTGCTCTTCTCATGCAGCACTTTAGAAACCCTTTATATGCAAATTCTCATAGGGACCTTTCCAGCAGAACACCAACCTAAAGGAAATAGCAGTAAGACTGCATCTATAACATGGAAGAATCTTTGTTTTCAAAGTGCTCTGCTGTGTGTTCATTCACATAAGAGACTTGAATATATGTTCAGATTCAGCTAGTTAGAAACACGTTTCTTCCAGGAGCTGTGTTTGCCTATTCCAGAGTATACTGGAGTATAAGATGTAAAGACAAATGTCTCGTTCCAAAAGAAAAATGGATGATCTAATGGAATGGTTGTCAATGTGTGCATTCAACTTACTGAGCTAAACTGCTGTTTGTATGCAGCAGTTTAGAAAACATTTCTGTGTAGATTCTCAAACAGACATTTGCAGCAAAATGCCGGCCTATAAGAAATAGCAGTAAGACTGCATCTAAAACTCAGAGGGAACGTTTCTTTCAAACTGCTCTGCAGTGTGTTCGTTCACCAAAGGTAGTTGAATCTATGTTTAGATTCAGCGAGTTTGAAACACGTTTATTCTAGGAGCTGCATTTCGATATTCCAGAGTGTATGGGAGTAAATGCTGTAAAGAGAAATACCTGTTTCTAAAACCAAAACGGAGCTATCTAACAGAATGGTTGTGAATGTGTGCATTCAACTTAAAGGGTTAATCTGCTCTTCTTAGGCAGCAGTTTAGAAACCCTTTCTATGCAAATTCTAAAATCTGCATTTGCAGCAAAACACCAGCCTAAAAGAAGTAGCAGTAAGACTGCATCTATAACATAGAAGAAACGTTTTATTTCAAAATGCTCTGCTCTGTGTTCATTCACCTAAGAGTCTTGAGTATATGTTCAGATTCAGCGAGTAAGAAACACGTTTCTTCCAGGAGCTGCATTTGCATATTCCAGAGTGTACTGGAGTATAAGGTTTAAAGTGAAATATCTGGTTCTAAAACAAACACGGAGCCATCTAACAGAATGGTTGTCACTGTGTGCATTCAGCTTATTGACATAAACTGTTGTTTCTATGCAGCAGTTTAGAAAAGCTTTTTGTGCAGATTCTAAAACAGACATTCCCAGCAAAATACCGGCCTCTAAGAAATAGCAATAAGACTGCGTCTAAAACTCAAATAAAACGTTTCTTTCAAACTGCTGTGCTGTGTGTTCGTTCACCTAAGGGAGTTGAATCTATGTTTAGATTCAGCGACTTAGAAACACGTCTATTCTGGGAGCTGCGTTTGGCTATTCCAGAATGAATGGGAGTATACGCTGTAACTAGAAACATAGGCTTCTAAAACCAAAACGGAGCTAGCTAACAGAATGATTGTGAATGAGGGCATTCAACTTAACGAATTAAACTGCTCCACTTATGCAGCCATTTAAAAACCATTTATATGGAAATTCTAAAACCAACATTTCCAGGAAAACACCAGCCTAAAAGAAATACCAGTAACAGTGCATCTATAACATGGAAGAAATGCTTTTTTCAAACTGCTCTGCTGTGCGTTCATTCACCTAACAGACTTCAATATATGCTCAGATTCATCGAGTTACAAACACGTTTCTTCCAGGAGCTGCGTTTGCATATGTCAGAGTGTACTGGAGTACAATATGTAAAGAGAAATATCTGATTATACTTAGAAACCCGTTTCTACTAGGAGCTGCGTTTGGATATTCCAGAGTGAAAGGGAGTATATGCTGTAAAGAGAAATAACTGTTTCTAAAACCAAAAGGCAGCTATCTAACCGAATGGTTGTCAATACGTGCATTTACATTCCCGAGTTGAACTCGTGTGTGGATTCAGCAGTCTGCAAACACTTTCTGTGCAGAATCTCAGAGCAAGCATTTTCAGCCCAATACCGGCATAAGGAAGAAACAGCAGTAAGCCCAGGAAATATCTGCTTCTAAATCCAAAACGCAGCTATCTAACAGAACGGTTGTCAATGTGTGCACTCAACTTCCAGAGTTAAACCCGTGTGTGGATTCAGCAGTCTGCAAACACTTTCTGTGCAGAGTTTCAAAACCGGCGTTTTCAGCCCAATACCGGCATATGGAAGAAACAGCAGAAAGCACAGGGAAATATCTGCTTCTAAATCCAAAACGCAGCTATCTAACAGAACGGTTGTCAATGTGTGCACTCCACTTCCAGAGTTAAACCCGTGTGTGGATTCAGCAGTCTGCAAACACTTTCTGTGCAGAGTTTCAAAACAGGCGTTTTCAGCCCAATACCGGCATATGGAAGAAACAGCAGAAAGCACAGGGAAATATCTGCTTCTAAATCCAAAACGCAGCTATCTAACAGAACGGTTGTCAATGTGTGCACTCCACTTCCAGAGTTAAACCCGTGTGTGGATTCAGCAGTCTTCAAACACTTTCTGTGCAGAGTTTCAAAACAGGCGTTTTCAGCCCAATACCGGCATATGGAAGAAACAGCAGAAAGCACAGGGAAATATCTGCTTCTAAATCCAAAACGCAGCTATCTAACAGAACGGTTGTCAATGTGTGCACTCCACTTCCAGAGTTAAACCCGTGTGTGGATTCAGCAGTCTGGAAACACTTTCTGTGCAGAGTTTCAAAACAGGCGTTTTCAGCCCAATACCGGCATAAGGAAGAAACAGCAGAAAGCATAGGGAAATATCTGCTTCTAAATCCAAAACGCAGCTATCTAACAGAACGGTTGTCAATGTGTGCACTCAACTTCCAGAGTTAAACCCGTGTTTGGATTCAGCCGTCTGCAAACACTTTCTGTGCAGAGTTTCAAAACAGGCGTTTTCAGCCAAATACCGGCATATGGAAGAAACAGCAGAAAGCACAGTGAAATATCTGCTTCTAAATCCAAAACGCAGCTATCTAACAGAACGGTTGTCAATGTGTGCACTCAAGTTCCAGAGTTAAACCCGTGTGTGGATTCAGCAGTCTGCAAACACTTTCTGTGCAGAGTTTCAAAACAGGCGTTTTCAGCCCAATACCGGCATATGGAAGAAACAGCAGAAAGCACAGGGAAATATCTGCTTCTAAATCCAAAACGCAGCTATCTAACAGAACGGTTGTCAATGTGTGCACTCAACTTCCAGAGTTAAACCCGTGTGTGAATTCAGCAGTCTGCAAACACTTTCTGTGCAGAGTTTCAAAACCGGCGGTTTCAGCCCAATACCGGCATATGGAAGAAACAGCAGAAAGCACAGGGAAATATCTGCTTCTAAATCCAAAACGCAGCTATCTAACAGAACGGTTGTCAATGTGTGCACTCAACTTCCAGAGTTAAACCAGTGTGTGGATTCAGCAGTCTGCAAACACTTTCTGTGCAGAGTTTCAAAACAGGCGTTTTCAGCCCAATACCGGCATATGGAAGAAACAGCAGAAAGCACAGGGAAATATCTGCTTCTAAATCCAAAACGCAGCTATCTAACAGAACGGTTGTCAATGTGTGCACTCCACTTCCAGAGTTAAACCCGTGTGTGGATTCAGCAGTCTGCAAACACTTTCTGTGCAGAGTTTCAAAACCGGCGTTTTCAGCCCAATACCGGCATATGGAAGAAACAGCAGAAAGCACAGGGAAATATCTGCTTCTAAATCCAAAACGCAGCTATCTAACAGAACGGTTGTCAATGTGTGCACTCAACTTCCAGAGTTAAACCCGTGTGTGAATTCAGCAGTCTGCAAACACTTTCTGTGCAGAGTTTCAAAACAGGCGTTTTCAGCCCAATACCGGCATATGGAAGAAACAGCAGAAAGCACAGGGAAATATCTGCTTCTAAATCCAAAACGCAGCTATCTAACAGAACGGTTGTCAATGTGTGCACTCAACTTCAAGAGTTAAACCCGTGTGTGGATTCAGCAGTCTGCAAACACTTTCTGTGCAGAGTTTCAAAACAGGCGTTTTCAGCCCAATACCGGCATATGGAAGAAACAGCAGAAAGCCCAGGGAAATATCTGCTTCTAAATCCAAAACGCAGCTATCTAACAGAACGGTTGTCAATGTGTGCACTCAACGTCCAGAGTTAAACCCGTGTGTGGATTCAGCAGTCTGCAAACACTTTCTGTGCAGAGTTTCAAAACAGGCGTTTTCAGCCCAATACCGGCCTATGGAAGAAACAGCAGAAAGCACAGGGAAATATCTGCTTCTAAATCCAAAACGCAGCTATCTAACAGAACGGTTGTCAATGTGTGCACTCAAGTTCCAGAGTTAAACCCGTGTGTGGATTCAGCAGTCTGCAAACACTTTCTGTGCAGAGTTTCAAAACAGGCCTTTTCAGCCCAATACCGGCATATGGAAGAAACAGCAGAAAGCACAGGGAAATATCTGCTTCTAAATCCAAAGCGCAGCTATCTAACAGAACGGTTGTCAATGTGTGCACTCAACTTCCAGAGTTAAACCCGTGTATGAATTCAGCAGTCTGCAAACACTTTCTGTGCAGAGTTTCAAAACAGGCGTTTTCAGCCCAATACCGGCATATGGAAGAAACAGCAGAAAGAACAGGGAAATATCTGCTTCTAAATCCAAAACGCAGCTATCTAACAGAACGGTTGTCAATGTGTGCACTCAAGTTCCAGAGTTAAACCCGTGTGTGGATTCAGCAGTCTGCAAACACTTTCTGTGCAGAGTTTCAAAACAGGCGTTTTCAGCCCAATACCGGCATATGGAAGAAACAGCAGAAAGCACAGGGAAATATCTGCTTCTAAATCCAAAACGCAGCTATCTAACAGAACGGTTGTCAATGTGTGCACTCAACTTCCAGAGTTAAACCCGTGTGTGGATTCAGAAGTCTGCAAACACTTTCTGTGCAGAGTTTCAAAACAGGCGTTTTCAGCCCAATACCGGCATATGGAAGAAACAGCAGTAAGACTCCGTGTAAAACTCAGAAGAAACGTTTCTTTCAAACTGCTCGGCCGTGTGTTCTTTGACCTAAGGGAGCTGAATCTATGTTTAGATTCAGCGATATGGAAACACCTTTATTCTAGGAGCTGTCTTTGGATATTCCAGAATGAATGGGTGTATATGCTGTGAAGAGAAATATCTGTTTCTAAAACCAAATCCGATCTATCTAACAGAGTGGTTGTGAATGTGTGCATTCGGCTTAAAGAGGTAAACTGCTCTTCTCATGCAGCACTTTAGAAACCCTTTATATGCAAATTCTCATAGGGACCTTTCCAGCAGAACACCAACCTAAAGGAAATAGCAGTAAGACTGCATCTATAACATGGAAGAATCTTTGTTTTCAAAGTGCTCTGCTGTGTGTTCATTCACATAAGAGACTTGAATATATGTTCAGATTCAGCTAGTTAGAAACACGTTTCTTCCAGGAGCTGTGTTTGCCTATTCCAGAGTATACTGGAGTATAAGATGTAAAGACAAATGTCTCGTTCCAAAAGAAAAATGGATGATCTAATGGAATGGTTGTCAATGTGTGCATTCAACTTACTGAGCTAAACTGCTGTTTGTATGCAGCAGTTTAGAAAACATTTCTGTGTAGATTCTCAAACAGACATTTGCAGCAAAATGCCGGCCTATAAGAAATAGCAGTAAGACTGCATCTAAAACTCAGAGGGAACGTTTCTTTCAAACTGCTCTGCAGTGTGTTCGTTCACCAAAGGTAGTTGAATCTATGTTTAGATTCAGCGAGTTTGAAACACGTTTATTCTAGGAGCTGCATTTCGATATTCCAGAGTGTATGGGAGTAAATGCTGTAAAGAGAAATACCTGTTTCTAAAACCAAAACGGAGCTATCTAACAGAATGGTTGTGAATGTGTGCATTCAACTTAAAGGGTTAATCTGCTCTTCTTAGGCAGCAGTTTAGAAACCCTTTCTATGCAAATTCTAAAATCTGCATTTGCAGCAAAACACCAGCCTAAAAGAAGTAGCAGTAAGACTGCATCTATAACATAGAAGAAACGTTTTATTTCAAAATGCTCTGCTCTGTGTTCATTCACCTAAGAGTCTTGAGTATATGTTCAGATTCAGCGAGTGAGAAACACGTTTCTTCCAGGAGCTGCATTTGCATATTCCAGAGTGTACTGGAGTATAAGGTTTAAAGTGAAATATCTGGTTCTAAAACAAACACGGAGCCATCTAACAGAATGGTTGTCACTGTGTGCATTCAGCTTATTGACATAAACTGTTGTTTCTATGCAGCAGTTTAGAAAAGCTTTTTGTGCAGATTCTAAAACAGACATTCCCAGCAAAATACCGGCCTCTAAGAAATAGCAATAAGACTGCGTCTAAAACTCAAATAAAACGTTTCTTTCAAACTGCTGTGCTGTGTGTTCGTTCACCTAAGGGAGTTGAATCTATGTTTAGATTCAGCGACTTAGAAACACGTCTATTCTGGGAGCTGCGTTTGGCTATTCCAGAATGAATGGGAGTATACGCTGTAACTAGAAACATAGGCTTCTAAAACCAAAACGGAGCTAGCTAACAGAATGATTGTGAATGAGGGCATTCAACTTAACGAATTAAACTGCTCCACTTATGCAGCCATTTAAAAACCATTTATATGGAAATTCTAAAACCAACATTTCCAGGAAAACACCAGCCTAAAAGAAATACCAGTAACAGTGCATCTATAACATGGAAGAAATGCTTTTTTCAAACTGCTCTGCTGTGCGTTCATTCACCTAACAGACTTCAATATATGCTCAGATTCATCGAGTTACAAACACGTTTCTTCCAGGAGCTGCGTTTGCATATGTCAGAGTGTACTGGAGTACAATATGTAAAGAGAAATATCTGATTATACTTAGAAACCCGTTTCTACTAGGAGCTGCGTTTGGATATTCCAGAGTGAAAGGGAGTATATGCTGTAAAGAGAAATAACTGTTTCTAAAACCAAAAGGCAGCTATCTAACCGAATGGTTGTCAATACGTGCATTTACATTCCCGAGTTGAACTCGTGTGTGGATTCAGCAGTCTGCAAACACTTTCTGTGCAGAATCTCAGAGCAAGCATTTTCAGCCCAATACCGGCATAAGGAAGAAACAGCAGTAAGCCCAGGAAATATCTGCTTCTAAATCCAAAACGCAGCTATCTAACAGAACGGTTGTCAATGTGTGCACTCAACTTCCAGAGTTAAACCCGTGTGTGGATTCAGCAGTCTGCAAACACTTTCTGTGCAGAGTTTCAAAACCGGCGTTTTCAGCCCAATACCGGCATATGGAAGAAACAGCAGAAAGCACAGGGAAATATCTGCTTCTAAATCCAAAACGCAGCTATCTAACAGAACGGTTGTCAATGTGTGCACTCAACTTCCAGAGTTAAACCCGTGTGTGGATTCAGCAGTCTGCAAACACTTTCTGTGCAGAGTTTCAAAACAGGCGTTTTCAGCCCAATACCGGCATATGGAAGAAACAGCAGAAAGCACAGGGAAATATCTGCTTCTAAATCCAAAACGCAGCTATCTAACAGAACGGTTGTCAATGTGTGCACTCCACTTCCAGAGTTAAACCCGTGTGTGGATTCAGCAGTCTGCAAACACTTTCTGTGCAGAGTTTCAAAACAGGCGTTTTCAGCCCAATACCGGCATATGGAAGAAACAGCAGAAAGCACAGGGAAATATCTGCTTCTAAATCCAAAACGCAGCTATCTAACAGAACGGTTGTCAATGTGTGCACTCAACTTCCAGAGTTAAACCCGTGTGTGGATTCAGCAGTCTGCAAACACTTTCTGTGCAGAGTTTCAAAACCGGCGTTTTCAGCCCAATACCGGCATATGGAAGAAACAGCAGAAAGCACAGGGAAATATCTGCTTCTAAATCCAAAACGCAGCTATCTAACAAAACGGTTGTCAATGTGTGCACTCAACTTCCAGAGTTAAACCCGTGTTTGGATTCAGCAGTCTGCAAACACTTTCTGTGCAGAGTTTCAAAACAGGCGTTTTCAGCCCAATACCGGCATAAGGAAGAAACAGCAGAAAGCATAGGGAAATATCTGCTTCTAAATCCAAAACGCAGCTATCTAACAGAACGGTTGTCAATGTGTGCACTCAACTTCCAGAGTTAAACCCGTGTTTGGATTCAGCCGTCTGCAAACACTTTCTGTGCAGAGTTTCAAAACAGGCGTTTTCAGCCAAATACCGGCATATGGAAGAAACAGCAGAAAGCACAGTGAAATATCTGCTTCTAAATCCAAAACGCAGCTATCTAACAGAACGGTTGTCAATGTGTGCACTCAAGTTCCAGAGTTAAACCCGTGTGTGGATTCAGCAGTCTGCAAACACTTTCTGTGCAGAGTTTCAAAACAGGCGTTTTCAGCCCAATACCGGCATATGGAAGAAACAGCAGAAAGCACAGGGAAATATCTGCTTCTAAATCCAAAACGCAGCTATCTAACAGAACGGTTGTCAATGTGTGCACTCAACTTCCAGAGTTAAACCAGTGTGTGAATTCAGCAGTCTGCAAACACTTTCTGTGCAGAGTTTCAAAACAGGCGTTTTCAGCCCAATACCGGCATATGGAAGAAACAGCAGAAAGCACAGGGAAATATCTGCTTCTAAATCCAAAACGCAGCTATCTAACAGAACGGTTGTCAATGTGTGCACTCCACTTCCAGAGTTAAACCCGTGTGTGGATTCAGCAGTCTGCAAAGACTTTCTGTGCAGAGTTTCAAAACCGGCGTTTTCAGCCCAATACCGGCATATGGAAGAAACAGCAGAAAGCACAGGGAAATATCTGCTTCTAAATCCAAAACGCAGCTATCTAACAGAACGGTTGTCAATGTGTGCACTCAACTTCCAGAGTTAAACCCGTGTGTGGATTCAGCAGTCTGCAAACACTTTCTGTGCAGAGTTTCAAAACAGCCGTTTTCAGCCCAATACCGGCATATGGAAGAAACAGCCGTAAGACTCCGTCTAAAACTCAGAAGAAACGTTTCTTTCAAACTGCTCGGCCGTGTGTTCTTTGACCTAAGGGAGCTGAATCTATGTTTAGATTCAGCGATATGGAAACACCTTTATTCTAGGAGCTGTCTTTGGATATTCCAGAATGAATGGGTGTATATGCTGTGAAGAGAAATATCTGTTTCTAAAACCAAATCCGATCTATCTAACAGAGTGGTTGTGAATGTGTGCATTCGGCTTAAAGAGGTAAACTGCTCTTCTCATGCAGCACTTTAGAAACCCTTTATATGCAAATTCTCATAGGGACCTTTCCAGCAGAACACCAACCTAAAGGAAATAGCAGTAAGACTGCATCTATAACATGGAAGAATCTTTGTTTTCAAAGTGCTCTGCTGTGTGTTCATTCACATAAGAGACTTGAATATATGTTCAGATTCAGCTAGTTAGAAACACGTTTCTTCCAGGAGCTGTGTTTGCCTATTCCAGAGTATACTGGAGTATAAGATGTAAAGACAAATGTCTCGTTCCAAAAGAAAAATGGATGATCTAATGGAATGGTTGTCAATGTGTGCATTCAACTTACTGAGCTAAACTGCTGTTTGTATGCAGCAGTTTAGAAAACATTTCTGTGTAGATTCTCAAACAGACATTTGCAGCAAAATGCCGGCCTATAAGAAATAGCAGTAAGACTGCATCTAAAACTCAGAGGGAACGTTTCTTTCAAACTGCTCTGCAGTGTGTTCGTTCACCAAAGGTAGTTGAATCTATGTTTAGATTCAGCGAGTTTGAAACACGTTTATTCTAGGAGCTGCATTTCGATATTCCAGAGTGTATGGGAGTAAATGCTGTAAAGAGAAATACCTGTTTCTAAAACCAAAACGGAGCTATCTAACAGAATGGTTGTGAATGTGTGCATTCAACTTAAAGGGTTAATCTGCTCTTCTTAGGCAGCAGTTTAGAAACCCTTTCTATGCAAATTCTAAAATCTGCATTTGCAGCAAAACACCAGCCTAAAAGAAGTAGCAGTAAGACTGCATCTATAACATAGAAGAAACGTTTTATTTCAAAATGCTCTGCTCTGTGTTCATTCACCTAAGAGTCTTGAGTATATGTTCAGATTCAGCGAGTGAGAAACACGTTTCTTCCAGGAGCTGCATTTGCATATTCCAGAGTGTACTGGAGTATAAGGTTTAAAGTGAAATATCTGGTTCTAAAACAAACACGGAGCCATCTAACAGAATGGTTGTCACTGTGTGCATTCAGCTTATTGACATAAACTGTTGTTTCTATGCAGCAGTTTAGAAAAGCTTTTTGTGCAGATTCTAAAACAGACATTCCCAGCAAAATACCGGCCTCTAAGAAATAGCAATAAGACTGCGTCTAAAACTCAAATAAAACGTTTCTTTCAAACTGCTGTGCTGTGTGTTCGTTCACCTAAGGGAGTTGAATCTATGTTTAGATTCAGCGACTTAGAAACACGTCTATTCTGGGAGCTGCGTTTGGCTATTCCAGAATGAATGGGAGTATACGCTGTAACTAGAAACATAGGCTTCTAAAACCAAAACGGAGCTAGCTAACAGAATGATTGTGAATGAGGGCATTCAACTTAACGAATTAAACTGCTCCACTTATGCAGCCATTTAAAAACCATTTATATGGAAATTCTAAAACCAACATTTCCAGGAAAACACCAGCCTAAAAGAAATACCAGTAACAGTGCATCTATAACATGGAAGAAATGCTTTTTTCAAACTGCTCTGCTGTGCGTTCATTCACCTAACAGACTTCAATATATGCTCAGATTCATCGAGTTACAAACACGTTTCTTCCAGGAGCTGCGTTTGCATATGTCAGAGTGTACTGGAGTACAATATGTAAAGAGAAATATCTGATTATACTTAGAAACCCGTTTCTACTAGGAGCTGCGTTTGGATATTCCAGAGTGAAAGGGAGTATATGCTGTAAAGAGAAATAACTGTTTCTAAAACCAAAAGGCAGCTATCTAACCGAATGGTTGTCAATACGTGCATTTACATTCCCGAGTTGAACTCGTGTGTTGATTCAGCAGTCTGCAAACACTTTCTGTGCAGAATCTCAGAGCAAGCATTTTCAGCCCAATACCGGCATAAGGAAGAAACAGCAGTAAGCCCAGGAAATATCTGCTTCTAAATCCAAAACGCAGCTATCTAACAGAACGGTTGTCAATGTGTGCACTCAACTTCCAGAGTTAAACCCGTGTGTGGATTCAGCAGTCTGCAAACACTTTCTGTGCAGAGTTTCAAAACCGGCGTTTTCAGCCCAATACCGGCATAAGGAAGAAACAGCAGAAAGCACAGGGAAATATCTGCTTCTAAATCCAAAACGCAGCTATCTAACAGAACGGTTGTCAATGTGTGCACTCCACTTCCAGAGTTAAACCCGTGTGTGGATTCAGCAGTCTGCAAACACTTTCTGTGCAGAGTTTCAAAACAGGCGTTTTCAGCCCAATACCGGCATATGGAAGAAACAGCAGAAAGCACAGGGAAATATCTGCTTCTAAATCCAAAACGCAGCTATCTAACAGAACGGTTGTCAATGTGTGCACTCCACTTCCAGAGTTAAACCCGTGTTTGGATTCAGCAGTCTGCAAACACTTTCTGTGCAGAGTTTCAAAACAGGCGTTTTCAGCCCAATACCGGCATATGGAAGAAACAGCAGAAAGCACAGGGAAATATCTGCTTCTAAATCCAAAACGCAGCTATCTAACAGAACGGTTGTCAATGTGTGCACTCCACTTCCAGAGTTAAACCCGTGTGTGGATTCAGCAGTCTGCAAACACTTTCTGTGCAGAGTTTCAAAACCGGCGTTTTCAGCCCAATACCGGCATATGGAAGAAACAGCAGAAAGCACAGGGAAATATCTGCTTCTAAATCCAAAACGCAGCTATCTAACAAAACGGTTGTCAATGTGTGCACTCAACTTCCAGAGTTAAACCCGTGTTTGGATTCAGCAGTCTGCAAACACTTTCTGTGCAGAGTTTCAAAACAGGCGTTTTCAGCCCAATACCGGCATAAGGAAGAAACAGCAGAAAGCATAGGGAAATATCTGCTTCTAAATCCAAAACGCAGCTATCTAACAGAACGGTTGTCAATGTGTGCACTCAACTTCCAGAGTTAAACCCGTGTTTGGATTCAGCCGTCTGCAAACACTTTCTGTGCAGAGTTTCAAAACAGGCGTTTTCAGCCAAATACCGGCATATGGAAGAAACAGCAGAAAGCACAGTGAAATATCTGCTTCTAAATCCAAAACGCAGCTATCTAACAGAACGGTTGTCAATGTGTGCACTCAAGTTCCAGAGTTAAACCCGTGTGTGGATTCAGCAGTCTGCAAACACTTTCTGTGCAGAGTTTCAAAACAGGCGTTTTCAGCCCAATACCGGCATATGGAAGAAACAGCAGAAAGCACAGGGAAATATCTGCTTCTAAATCCAAAACGCAGCTATCTAACAGAACGGTTGTCAATGTGTGCACTCAACTTCCAGAGTTAAACCAGTGTGTGAATTCAGCAGTCTGCAAACACTTTCTGTGCAGAGTTTCAAAACAGGCGTTTTCAGCCCAATACCGGCATATGGAAGAAACAGCAGAAAGCACAGGGAAATATCTGCTTCTAAATCCAAAACGCAGCTATCTAACAGAACGGTTGTCAATGTGTGCACTCAAGTTCCAGAGTTAAACCCGTGTGTGGATTCAGCAGTCTGCAAAGACTTTCTGTGCAGAGTTTCAAAACCGGCGTTTTCAGCCCAATACCGGCATATGGAAGAAACAGCAGAAAGCACAGGGAAATATCTGCTTCTAAATCCAAAACGCAGCTATCTAACAGAACGGTTGTCAATGTGTGCACTCAACTTCCAGAGTTAAACCCGTGTGTGGATTCAGCAGTCTGCAAACACTTTCTGTGCAGAGTTTCAAAACAGCCGTTTTCAGCCCAATACCGGCATATGGAAGAAACAGCCGTAAGACTCCGTCTAAAACTCAGAAGAAACGTTTCTTTCAAACTGCTCGGCCGTGTGTTCTTTGACCTAAGGGAGCTGAATCTATGTTTAGATTCAGCGATATGGAAACACCTTTATTCTAGGAGCTGTCTTTGGATATTCCAGAATGAATGGGTGTATATGCTGTGAAGAGAAATATCTGTTTCTAAAACCAAATCCGATCTATCTAACAGAGTGGTTGTGAATGTGTGCATTCGGCTTAAAGAGGTAAACTTCTCTTCTCATGCAGCACTTTAGAAACCCTTTATATGCAAATTCTCATAGGGACCTTTCCAGCAGAACACCAACCTAAAGGAAATAGCAGTAAGACTGCATCTATAACATGGAAGAATCTTTGTTTTCAAAGTGCTCTGCTGTGTGTTCATTCACATAAGAGACTTGAATATATGTTCAGATTCAGCTAGTTAGAAACACGTTTCTTCCAGGAGCTGTGTTTGCCTATTCCAGAGTATACTGGAGTATAAGATGTAAAGACAAATGTCTCGTTCCAAAAGAAAAATGGATGATCTAATGGAATGGTTGTCAATGTGTGCATTCAACTTACTGAGCTAAACTGCTGTTTGTATGCAGCAGTTTAGAAAACATTTCTGTGTAGATTCTCAAACAGACATTTGCAGCAAAATGCCGGCCTATAAGAAATAGCAGTAAGACTGCATCTAAAACTCAGAGGGAACGTTTCTTTCAAACTGCTCTGCAGTGTGTTCGTTCACCAAAGGTAGTTGAATCTATGTTTAGATTCAGCGAGTTTGAAACACGTTTATTCTAGGAGCTGCATTTCGATATTCCAGAGTGTATGGGAGTAAATGCTGTAAAGAGAAATACCTGTTTCTAAAACCAAAACGGAGCTATCTAACAGAATGGTTGTGAATGTGTGCATTCAACTTAAAGGGTTAATCTGCTCTTCTTAGGCAGCAGTTTAGAAACCCTTTCTATGCAAATTCTAAAATCTGCATTTGCAGCAAAACACCAGCCTAAAAGAAGTAGCAGTAAGACTGCATCTATAACATAGAAGAAACGTTTTATTTCAAAATGCTCTGCTCTGTGTTCATTCACCTAAGAGTCTTGAGTATATGTTCAGATTCAGCGAGTAAGAAACACGTTTCTTCCAGGAGCTGCATTTGCATATTCCAGAGTGTACTGGAGTATAAGGTTTAAAGTGAAATATCTGGTTCTAAAACAAACACGGAGCCATCTAACAGAATGGTTGTCACTGTGTGCATTCAGCTTATTGACATAAACTGTTGTTTCTATGCAGCAGTTTAGAAAAGCTTTTTGTGCAGATTCTAAAACAGACATTCCCAGCAAAATACCGGCCTCTAAGAAATAGCAATAAGACTGCGTCTAAAACTCAAATAAAACGTTTCTTTCAAACTGCTGTGCTGTGTGTTCGTTCACCTAAGGGAGTTGAATCTATGTTTAGATTCAGCGACTTAGAAACACGTCTATTCTGGGAGCTGCGTTTGGCTATTCCAGAATGAATGGGAGTATACGCTGTAACTAGAAACATAGGCTTCTAAAACCAAAACGGAGCTAGCTAACAGAATGATTGTGAATGAGGGCATTCAACTTAACGAATTAAACTGCTCCACTTATGCAGCCATTTAAAAACCATTTATATGGAAATTCTAAAACCAACATTTCCAGGAAAACACCAGCCTAAAAGAAATACCAGTAACAGTGCATCTATAACATGGAAGAAATGCTTTTTTCAAACTGCTCTGCTGTGCGTTCATTCACCTAACAGACTTCAATATATGCTCAGATTCATCGAGTTACAAACACGTTTCTTCCAGGAGCTGCGTTTGCATATGTCAGAGTGTACTGGAGTACAATATGTAAAGAGAAATATCTGATTATACTTAGAAACCCGTTTCTACTAGGAGCTGCGTTTGGATATTCCAGAGTGAAAGGGAGTATATGCTGTAAAGAGAAATAACTGTTTCTAAAACCAAAAGGCAGCTATCTAACCGAATGGTTGTCAATACGTGCATTTACATTCCCGAGTTGAACTCGTGTGTGGATTCAGCAGTCTGCAAACACTTTCTGTGCAGAATCTCAGAGCAAGCATTTTCAGCCCAATACCGGCATAAGGAAGAAACAGCAGTAAGCCCAGGAAATATCTGCTTCTAAATCCAAAACGCAGCTATCTAACAGAACGGTTGTCAATGTGTGCACTCAACTTCCAGAGTTAAACCCGTGTGTGGATTCAGCAGTCTGCAAACACTTTCTGTGCAGAGTTTCAAAACCGGCGTTTTCAGCCCAATACCGGCATATGGAAGAAACAGCAGAAAGCACAGGGAAATATCTGCTTCTAAATCCAAAACGCAGCTATCTAACAGAACGGTTGTCAATGTGTGCACTCCACTTCCAGAGTTAAACCCGTGTGTGGATTCAGCAGTCTGCAAACACTTTCTGTGCAGAGTTTCAAAACAGGCGTTTTCAGCCCAATACCGGCATATGGAAGAAACAGCAGTAAGACTCCGTCTAAAACTCAGAAGAAACGTTTCTTTCAAACTGCTCGGCCGTGTGTTCTTTGACCTAAGGGAGCTGAATCTATGTTTAGATTCAGCGATATGGAAACACCTTTATTCTAGGAGCTGTCTTTGGATATTCCAGAATGAATGGGTGTATATGCTGTGAAGAGAAATATCTGTTTCTAAAACCAAATCCGATCTATCTAACAGAGTGGTTGTGAATGTGTGCATTCGGCTTAAAGAGGTAAACTGCTCTTCTCATGCAGCACTTTAGAAACCCTTTATATGCAAATTCTCATAGGGACCTTTCCAGCAGAACACCAACCTAAAGGAAATAGCAGTAAGACTGCATCTATAACATGGAAGAATCTTTGTTTTCAAAGTGCTCTGCTGTGTGTTCATTCACATAAGAGACTTGAATATATGTTCAGATTCAGCTAGTTAGAAACACGTTTCTTCCAGGAGCTGTGTTTGCCTATTCCAGAGTATACTGGAGTATAAGATGTAAAGACAAATGTCTCGTTCCAAAAGAAAAATGGATGATCTAATGGAATGGTTGTCAATGTGTGCATTCAACTTACTGAGCTAAACTGCTGTTTGTATGCAGCAGTTTAGAAAACATTTCTGTGTAGATTCTCAAACAGACATTTGCAGCAAAATGCCGGCCTATAAGAAATAGCAGTAAGACTGCATCTAAAACTCAGAGGGAACGTTTCTTTCAAACTGCTCTGCAGTGTGTTCGTTCACCAAAGGTAGTTGAATCTATGTTTAGATTCAGCGAGTTTGAAACACGTTTATTCTAGGAGCTGCATTTCGATATTCCAGAGTGTATGGGAGTAAATGCTGTAAAGAGAAATACCTGTTTCTAAAACCAAAACGGAGCTATCTAACAGAATGGTTGTGAATGTGTGCATTCAACTTAAAGGGTTAATCTGCTCTTCTTAGGCAGCAGTTTAGAAACCCTTTCTATGCAAATTCTAAAATCTGCATTTGCAGCAAAACACCAGCCTAAAAGAAGTAGCAGTAAGACTGCATCTATAACATAGAAGAAACGTTTTATTTCAAAATGCTCTGCTCTGTGTTCATTCACCTAAGAGTCTTGAGTATATGTTCAGATTCAGCGAGTGAGAAACACGTTTCTTCCAGGAGCTGCATTTGCATATTCCAGAGTGTACTGGAGTATAAGGTTTAAAGTGAAATATCTGGTTCTAAAACAAACACGGAGCCATCTAACAGAATGGTTGTCACTGTGTGCATTCAGCTTATTGACATAAACTGTTGTTTCTATGCAGCAGTTTAGAAAAGCTTTTTGTGCAGATTCTAAAACAGACATTCCCAGCAAAATACCGGCCTCTAAGAAATAGCAATAAGACTGCGTCTAAAACTCAAATAAAACGTTTCTTTCAAACTGCTGTGCTGTGTGTTCGTTCACCTAAGGGAGTTGAATCTATGTTTAGATTCAGCGACTTAGAAACACGTCTATTCTGGGAGCTGCGTTTGGCTATTCCAGAATGAATGGGAGTATACGCTGTAACTAGAAACATAGGCTTCTAAAACCAAAACGGAGCTAGCTAACAGAATGATTGTGAATGAGGGCATTCAACTTAACGAATTAAACTGCTCCACTTATGCAGCCATTTAAAAACCATTTATATGGAAATTCTAAAACCAACATTTCCAGGAAAACACCAGCCTAAAAGAAATACCAGTAACAGTGCATCTATAACATGGAAGAAATGCTTTTTTCAAACTGCTCTGCTGTGCGTTCATTCACCTAACAGACTTCAATATATGCTCAGATTCATCGAGTTACAAACACGTTTCTTCCAGGAGCTGCGTTTGCATATGTCAGAGTGTACTGGAGTACAATATGTAAAGAGAAATATCTGATTATACTTAGAAACCCGTTTCTACTAGGAGCTGCGTTTGGATATTCCAGAGTGAAAGGGAGTATATGCTGTAAAGAGAAATAACTGTTTCTAAAACCAAAAGGCAGCTATCTAACCGAATGGTTGTCAATACGTGCATTTACATTCCCGAGTTGAACTCGTGTGTGGATTCAGCAGTCTGCAAACACTTTCTGTGCAGAATCTCAGAGCAAGCATTTTCAGCCCAATACCGGCATAAGGAAGAAACAGCAGTAAGCCCAGGAAATATCTGCTTCTAAATCCAAAACGCAGCTATCTAACAGAACGGTTGTCAATGTGTGCACTCAACTTCCAGAGTTAAACCCGTGTGTGGATTCAGCAGTCTGCAAACACTTTCTGTGCAGAGTTTCAAAACCGGCGTTTTCAGCCCAATACCGGCATATGGAAGAAACAGCAGAAAGCACAGGGAAATATCTGCTTCTAAATCCAAAACGCAGCTATCTAACAGAACGGTTGTCAATGTGTGCACTCCACTTCCAGAGTTAAACCCGTGTTTGGATTCAGCAGTCTGCAAACACTTTCTGTGCAGAGTTTCAAAACAGGCGTTTTCAGCCCAATACCGGCATATGGAAGAAACAGCAGAAAGCACAGGGAAATATCTGCTTCTAAATCCAAAACGCAGCTATCTAACAGAACGGTTGTCAATGTGTGCACTCCACATCCAGAGTTAAACCCGTGTTTGGATTCAGCAGTCTGCAAACACTTTCTGTGCAGAGTTTCAAAACAGGCGTTTTCAGCCCAATACCGGCATAAGGAAGAAACAGCAGAAAGCATAGGGAAATATCTGCTTCTAAATCCAAAACGCAGCTATCTAACAGAACGGTTGTCAATGTGTGCACTCAACTTCCAGAGTTAAACCCGTGTTTGGATTCAGCCGTCTGCAAACACTTTCTGTGCAGAGTTTCAAAACAGGCGTTTTCAGCCAAATACCGGCATATGGAAGAAACAGCAGAAAGCACAGGGAAATATCTGCTTCTAAATCCAAAACGCAGCTATCTAACAGAACGGTTGTCAATGTGTGCACTCAAGTTCCAGAGTTAAACCCGTGTGTGGATTCAGCAGTCTGCAAACACTTTCTGTGCAGAGTTTCAAAACAGGCGTTTTCAGCCCAATACCGGCATATGGAAGAAACAGCAGAAAGCACAGGGAAATATCTGCTTCTAAATCCAAAACGCAGCTATCTAACAGAACGGTTGTCAATGTGTGCACTCAACTTCCAGAGTTAAACCAGTGTGTGAATTCAGCAGTCTGCAAACACTTTCTGTGCAGAGTTTCAAAACAGGCGTTTTCAGCCCAATACCGGCATATGGAAGAAACAGCAGAAAGCACAGGGAAATATCTGCTTCTAAATCCAAAACGCAGCTATCTAACAGAACGGTTGTCAATGTGTGCACTCCACTTCCAGAGTTAAACCCGTGTGTGGATTCAGCAGTCTGCAAAGACTTTCTGTGCAGAGTTTCAAAACCGGCGTTTTCAGCCCAATACCGGCATATGGAAGAAACAGCAGAAAGCACAGGGAAATATCTGCTTCTAAATCCAAAACGCAGCTATCTAACAGAACGGTTGTCAATGTGTGCACTCAACTTCCAGAGTTAAACCCGTGTGTGGATTCAGCAGTCTGCAAACACTTTCTGTGCAGAGTTTCAAAACAGCCGTTTTCAGCCCAATACCGGCATATGGAAGAAACAGCCGTAAGACTCCGTCTAAAACTCAGAAGAAACGTTTCTTTCAAACTGCTCGGCCGTGTGTTCTTTGACCTAAGGGAGCTGAATCTATGTTTAGATTCAGCGATATGGAAACACCTTTATTCTAGGAGCTGTCTTTGGATATTCCAGAATGAATGGGTGTATATGCTGTGAAGAGAAATATCTGTTTCTAAAACCAAATCCGATCTATCTAACAGAGTGGTTGTGAATGTGTGCATTCGGCTTAAAGAGGTAAACTGCTCTTCTCATGCAGCACTTTAGAAACCCTTTATATGCAAATTCTCATAGGGACCTTTCCAGCAGAACACCAACCTAAAGGAAATAGCAGTAAGACTGCATCTATAACATGGAAGAATCTTTGTTTTCAAAGTGCTCTGCTGTGTGTTCATTCACATAAGAGACTTGAATATATGTTCAGATTCAGCTAGTTAGAAACACGTTTCTTCCAGGAGCTGTGTTTGCCTATTCCAGAGTATACTGGAGTATAAGATGTAAAGACAAATGTCTCATTCCAAAAGAAAAATGGATGATCTAATGGAATGGTTGTCAATGTGTGCATTCAACTTACTGAGCTAAACTGCTGTTTGTATGCAGCAGTTTAGAAAACATTTCTGTGTAGATTCTCAAACAGACATTTGCAGCAAAATGCCGGCCTATAAGAAATAGCAGTAAGACTGCATCTAAAACTCAGAGGGAACGTTTCTTTCAAACTGCTCTGCAGTGTGTTCGTTCACCAAAGGTAGTTGAATCTATGTTTAGATTCAGCGAGTTTGAAACACGTTTATTCTAGGAGCTGCATTTCGATATTCCAGAGTGTATGGGAGTAAATGCTGTAAAGAGAAATACCTGTTTCTAAAACCAAAACGGAGCTATCTAACAGAATGGTTGTGAATGTGTGCATTCAACTTAAAGGGTTAATCTGCTCTTCTTAGGCAGCAGTTTAGAAACCCTTTCTATGCAAATTCTAAAATCTGCATTTGCAGCAAAACACCAGCCTAAAAGAAGTAGCAGTAAGACTGCATCTATAACATAGAAGAAACGTTTTATTTCAAAATGCTCTGCTCTGTGTTCATTCACCTAAGAGTCTTGAGTATATGTTCAGATTCAGCGAGTAAGAAACACGTTTCTTCCAGGAGCTGCATTTGCATATTCCAGAGTGTACTGGAGTATAAGGTTTAAAGTGAAATATCTGGTTCTAAAACAAACACGGAGCCATCTAACAGAATGGTTGTCACTGTGTGCATTCAGCTTATTGACATAAACTGTTGTTTCTATGCAGCAGTTTAGAAAAGCTTTTTGTGCAGATTCTAAAACAGACATTCCCAGCAAAATACCGGCCTCTAAGAAATAGCAATAAGACTGCGTCTAAAACTCAAATAAAACGTTTCTTTCAAACTGCTGTGCTGTGTGTTCGTTCACCTAAGGGAGTTGAATCTATGTTTAGATTCAGCGACTTAGAAACACGTCTATTCTGGGAGCTGCGTTTGGCTATTCCAGAATGAATGGGAGTATACGCTGTAACTAGAAACATAGGCTTCTAAAACCAAAACGGAGCTAGCTAACAGAATGATTGTGAATGAGGGCATTCAACTTAACGAATTAAACTGCTCCACTTATGCAGCCATTTAAAAACCATTTATATGGAAATTCTAAAACCAACATTTCCAGGAAAACACCAGCCTAAAAGAAATACCAGTAACAGTGCATCTATAACATGGAAGAAATGCTTTTTTCAAACTGCTCTGCTGTGCGTTCATTCACCTAACAGACTTCAATATATGCTCAGATTCATCGAGTTACAAACACGTTTCTTCCAGGAGCTGCGTTTGCATATGTCAGAGTGTACTGGAGTACAATATGTAAAGAGAAATATCTGATTATACTTAGAAACCCGTTTCTACTAGGAGCTGCGTTTGGATATTCCAGAGTGAAAGGGAGTATATGCTGTAAAGAGAAATAACTGTTTCTAAAACCAAAAGGCAGCTATCTAACCGAATGGTTGTCAATACGTGCATTTACATTCCCGAGTTGAACTCGTGTGTGGATTCAGCAGTCTGCAAACACTTTCTGTGCAGAATCTCAGAGCAAGCATTTTCAGCCCAATACCGGCATAAGGAAGAAACAGCAGTAAGCCCAGGAAATATCTGCTTCTAAATCCAAAACGCAGCTATCTAACAGAACGGTTGTCAATGTGTGCACTCAACTTCCAGAGTTAAACCCGTGTGTGGATTCAGCAGTCTGCAAACACTTTCTGTGCAGAGTTTCAAAACCGGCGTTTTCAGCCCAATACCGGCATATGGAAGAAACAGCAGAAAGCACAGGGAAATATCTGCTTCTAAATCCAAAACGCAGCTATCTAACAGAACGGTTGTCAATGTGTGCACTCCACTTCCAGAGTTAAACCCGTGTTTGGATTCAGCAGTCTGCAAACACTTTCTGTGCAGAGTTTCAAAACAGGCGTTTTCAGCCCAATACCGGCATATGGAAGAAACAGCAGAAAGCACAGGGAAATATCTGCTTCTAAATCCAAAACGCAGCTATCTAACAGAACGGTTGTCAATGTGTGCACTCAACTTCCAGAGTTAAACCCGTGTGTGGATTCAGCAGTCTGCAAACACTTTCTGTGCAGAGTTTCAAAACAGCCGTTTTCAGCCCAATACCGGCACATGGAAGAAACAGCAGTAAGACTCCGTCTAAAACTCAGAAGAAACGTTTCTTTCAAACTGCTCGGCCGTGTGTTCTTTGACCTAAGGGAGCTGAATCTATGTTTAGATTCAGCGATATGGAAACACCTTTATTCTAGGAGCTGTCTTTGGATATTCCAGAATGAATGGGTGTATATGCTGTGAAGAGAAATATCTGTTTCTAAAACCAAATCCGATCTATCTAACAGAGTGGTTGTGAATGTGTGCATTCGGCTTAAAGAGGTAAACTGCTCTTCTCATGCAGCACTTTAGAAACCCTTTATATGCAAATTCTCATAGGGACCTTTCCAGCAGAACACCAACCTAAAGGAAATAGCAGTAAGACTGCATCTATAACATGGAAGAATCTTTGTTTTCAAAGTGCTCTGCTGTGTGTTCATTCACATAAGAGACTTGAATATATGTTCAGATTCAGCTAGTTAGAAACACGTTTCTTCCAGGAGCTGTGTTTGCCTATTCCAGAGTATACTGGAGTATAAGATGTAAAGACAAATGTCTCGTTCCAAAAGAAAAATGGATGATCTAATGGAATGGTTGTCAATGTGTGCATTCAACTTACTGAGCTAAACTGCTGTTTGTATGCAGCAGTTTAGAAAACATTTCTGTGTAGATTCTCAAACAGACATTTGCAGCAAAATGCCGGCCTATAAGAAATAGCAGTAAGACTGCATCTAAAACTCAGAGGGAACGTTTCTTTCAAACTGCTCTGCAGTGTGTTCGTTCACCAAAGGTAGTTGAATCTATGTTTAGATTCAGCGAGTTTGAAACACGTTTATTCTAGGAGCTGCATTTCGATATTCCAGAGTGTATGGGAGTAAATGCTGTAAAGAGAAATACCTGTTTCTAAAACCAAAACGGAGCTATCTAACAGAATGGTTGTGAATGTGTGCATTCAACTTAAAGGGTTAATCTGCTCTTCTTAGGCAGCAGTTTAGAAACCCTTTCTATGCAAATTCTAAAATCTGCATTTGCAGCAAAACACCAGCCTAAAAGAAGTAGCAGTAAGACTGCATCTATAACATAGAAGAAACGTTTTATTTCAAAATGCTCTGCTCTGTGTTCATTCACCTAAGAGTCTTGAGTATATGTTCAGATTCAGCGAGTAAGAAACACGTTTCTTCCAGGAGCTGCATTTGCATATTCCAGAGTGTACTGGAGTATAAGGTTTAAAGTGAAATATCTGGTTCTAAAACAAACACGGAGCCATCTAACAGAATGGTTGTCACTGTGTGCATTCAGCTTATTGACATAAACTGTTGTTTCTATGCAGCAGTTTAGAAAAGCTTTTTGTGCAGATTCTAAAACAGACATTCCCAGCAAAATACCGGCCTCTAAGAAATAGCAATAAGACTGCGTCTAAAACTCAAATAAAACGTTTCTTTCAAACTGCTGTGCTGTGTGTTCGTTCACCTAAGGGAGTTGAATCTATGTTTAGATTCAGCGACTTAGAAACACGTCTATTCTGGGAGCTGCGTTTGGCTATTCCAGAATGAATGGGAGTATACGCTGTAACTAGAAACATAGGCTTCTAAAACCAAAACGGAGCTAGCTAACAGAATGATTGTGAATGAGGGCATTCAACTTAACGAATTAAACTGCTCCACTTATGCAGCCATTTAAAAACCATTTATATGGAAATTCTAAAACCAACATTTCCAGGAAAACACCAGCCTAAAAGAAATACCAGTAACAGTGCATCTATAACATGGAAGAAATGCTTTTTTCAAACTGCTCTGCTGTGCGTTCATTCACCTAACAGACTTCAATATATGCTCAGATTCATCGAGTTACAAACACGTTTCTTCCAGGAGCTGCGTTTGCATATGTCAGAGTGTACTGGAGTACAATATGTAAAGAGAAATATCTGATTATACTTAGAAACCCGTTTCTACTAGGAGCTGCGTTTGGATATTCCAGAGTGAAAGGGAGTATATGCTGTAAAGAGAAATAACTGTTTCTAAAACCAAAAGGCAGCTATCTAACCGAATGGTTGTCAATACGTGCATTTACATTCCCGAGTTGAACTCGTGTGTGGATTCAGCAGTCTGCAAACACTTTCTGTGCAGAATCTCAGAGCAAGCATTTTCAGCCCAATACCGGCATAAGGAAGAAACAGCAGTAAGCCCAGGAAATATCTGCTTCTAAATCCAAAACGCAGCTATCTAACAGAACGGTTGTCAATGTGTGCACTCAACTTCCAGAGTTAAACCCGTGTGTGGATTCAGCAGTCTGCAAACACTTTCTGTGCAGAGTTTCAAAACCGGCGTTTTCAGCCCAATACCGGCATATGGAAGAAACAGCAGAAAGCACAGGGAAATATCTGCTTCTAAATCCAAAACGCAGCTATCTAACAGAACGGTTGTCAATGTGTGCACTCCACTTCCAGAGTTAAACCCGTGTGTGGATTCAGCAGTCTGCAAACACTTTCTGTGCAGAGTTTCAAAACAGGCGTTTTCAGCCCAATACCGGCATATGGAAGAAACAGCAGTAAGACTCCGTCTAAAACTCAGAAGAAACGTTTCTTTCAAACTGCTCGGCCGTGTGTTCTTTGACCTAAGGGAGCTGAATCTATGTTTAGATTCAGCGATATGGAAACACCTTTATTCTAGGAGCTGTCTTTGGATATTCCAGAATGAATGGGTGTATATGCTGTGAAGAGAAATATCTGTTTCTAAAACCAAATCCGATCTATCTAACAGAGTGGTTGTGAATGTGTGCATTCGGCTTAAAGAGGTAAACTGCTCTTCTCATGCAGCACTTTAGAAACCCTTTATATGCAAATTCTCATAGGGACCTTTCCAGCAGAACACCAACCTAAAGGAAATAGCAGTAAGACTGCATCTATAACATGGAAGAATCTTTGTTTTCAAAGTGCTCTGCTGTGTGTTCATTCACATAAGAGACTTGAATATATGTTCAGATTCAGCTAGTTAGAAACACGTTTCTTCCAGGAGCTGTGTTTGCCTATTCCAGAGTATACTGGAGTATAAGATGTAAAGACAAATGTCTCGTTCCAAAAGAAAAATGGATGATCTAATGGAATGGTTGTCAATGTGTGCATTCAACTTACTGAGCTAAACTGCTGTTTGTATGCAGCAGTTTAGAAAACATTTCTGTGTAGATTCTCAAACAGACATTTGCAGCAAAATGCCGGCCTATAAGAAATAGCAGTAAGACTGCATCTAAAACTCAGAGGGAACGTTTCTTTCAAACTGCTCTGCAGTGTGTTCGTTCACCAAAGGTAGTTGAATCTATGTTTAGATTCAGCGAGTTTGAAACACGTTTATTCTAGGAGCTGCATTTCGATATTCCAGAGTGTATGGGAGTAAATGCTGTAAAGAGAAATACCTGTTTCTAAAACCAAAACGGAGCTATCTAACAGAATGGTTGTGAATGTGTGCATTCAACTTAAAGGGTTAATCTGCTCTTCTTAGGCAGCAGTTTAGAAACCCTTTCTATGCAAATTCTAAAATCTGCATTTGCAGCAAAACACCAGCCTAAAAGAAGTAGCAGTAAGACTGCATCTATAACATAGAAGAAACGTTTTATTTCAAAATGCTCTGCTCTGTGTTCATTCACCTAAGAGTCTTGAGTATATGTTCAGATTCAGCGAGTGAGAAACACGTTTCTTCCAGGAGCTGCATTTGCATATTCCAGAGTGTACTGGAGTATAAGGTTTAAAGTGAAATATCTGGTTCTAAAACAAACACGGAGCCATCTAACAGAATGGTTGTCACTGTGTGCATTCAGCTTATTGACATAAACTGTTGTTTCTATGCAGCAGTTTAGAAAAGCTTTTTGTGCAGATTCTAAAACAGACATTCCCAGCAAAATACCGGCCTCTAAGAAATAGCAATAAGACTGCGTCTAAAACTCAAATAAAACGTTTCTTTCAAACTGCTGTGCTGTGTGTTCGTTCACCTAAGGGAGTTGAATCTATGTTTAGATTCAGCGACTTAGAAACACGTCTATTCTGGGAGCTGCGTTTGGCTATTCCAGAATGAATGGGAGTATACGCTGTAACTAGAAACATAGGCTTCTAAAACCAAAACGGAGCTAGCTAACAGAATGATTGTGAATGAGGGCATTCAACTTAACGAATTAAACTGCTCCACTTATGCAGCCATTTAAAAACCATTTATATGGAAATTCTAAAACCAACATTTCCAGGAAAACACCAGCCTAAAAGAAATACCAGTAACAGTGCATCTATAACATGGAAGAAATGCTTTTTTCAAACTGCTCTGCTGTGCGTTCATTCACCTAACAGACTTCAATATATGCTCAGATTCATCGAGTTACAAACACGTTTCTTCCAGGAGCTGCGTTTGCATATGTCAGAGTGTACTGGAGTACAATATGTAAAGAGAAATATCTGATTATACTTAGAAACCCGTTTCTACTAGGAGCTGCGTTTGGATATTCCAGAGTGAAAGGGAGTATATGCTGTAAAGAGAAATAACTGTTTCTAAAACCAAAAGGCAGCTATCTAACCGAATGGTTGTCAATACGTGCATTTACATTCCCGAGTTGAACTCGTGTGTGGATTCAGCAGTCTGCAAACACTTTCTGTGCAGAATCTCAGAGCAAGCATTTTCAGCCCAATACCGGCATAAGGAAGAAACAGCAGTAAGCCCAGGAAATATCTGCTTCTAAATCCAAAACGCAGCTATCTAACAGAACGGTTGTCAATGTGTGCACTCAACTTCCAGAGTTAAACCCGTGTGTGGATTCAGCAGTCTGCAAACACTTTCTGTGCAGAGTTTCAAAACCGGCGTTTTCAGCCCAATACCGGCATATGGAAGAAACAGCAGAAAGCACAGGGAAATATCTGCTTCTAAATCCAAAACGCAGCTATCTAACAGAACGGTTGTCAATGTGTGCACTCCACTTCCAGAGTTAAACCCGTGTTTGGATTCAGCAGTCTGCAAACACTTTCTGTGCAGAGTTTCAAAACAGGCGTTTTCAGCCCAATACCGGCATATGGAAGAAACAGCAGAAAGCACAGGGAAATATCTGCTTCTAAATCCAAAACGCAGCTATCTAACAGAACGGTTGTCAATGTGTGCACTCAACTTCCAGAGTTAAACCCGTGTGTGGATTCAGCAGTCTGCAAACACTTTCTGTGCAGAGTTTCAAAACCGGCGTTTTCAGCCCAATACCGGCATATGGAAGAAACAGCAGAAAGCACAGGGAAATATCTGCTTCTAAATCCAAAACGCAGCTATCTAACAAAACGGTTGTCAATGTGTGCACTCAACTTCCAGAGTTAAACCCGTGTTTGGATTCAGCAGTCTGCAAACACTTTCTGTGCAGAGTTTCAAAACAGGCGTTTTCAGCCCAATACCGGCATAAGGAAGAAACAGCAGAAAGCATAGGGAAATATCTGCTTCTAAATCCAAAACGCAGCTATCTAACAGAACGGTTGTCAATGTGTGCACTCAACTTCCAGAGTTAAACCCGTGTTTGGATTCAGCCGTCTGCAAACACTTTCTGTGCAGAGTTTCAAAACAGGCGTTTTCAGCCAAATACCGGCATATGGAAGAAACAGCAGAAAGCACAGGGAAATATCTGCTTCTAAATCCAAAACGCAGCTATCTAACAGAACGGTTGTCAATGTGTGCACTCAAGTTCCAGAGTTAAACCCGTGTGTGGATTCAGCAGTCTGCAAACACTTTCTGTGCAGAGTTTCAAAACAGGCGTTTTCAGCCCAATACCGGCATATGGAAGAAACAGCAGAAAGCACAGGGAAATATCTGCTTCTAAATCCAAAACGCAGCTATCTAACAGAACGGTTGTCAATGTGTGCACTCAACTTCCAGAGTTAAACCAGTGTGTGAATTCAGCAGTCTGCAAACACTTTCTGTGCAGAGTTTCAAAACAGGCGTTTTCAGCCCAATACCGGCATATGGAAGAAACAGCAGAAAGCACAGGGAAATATCTGCTTCTAAATCCAAAACGCAGCTATCTAACAGAACGGTTGTCAATGTGTGCACTCCACTTCCAGAGTTAAACCCTTGTGTGGATTCAGCAGTCTGCAAAGACTTTCTGTGCAGAGTTTCAAAACCGGCGTTTTCAGCCCAATACCGGCATATGGAAGAAACAGCAGAAAGCACAGGGAAATATCTGCTTCTAAATCCAAAACGCAGCTATCTAACAGAACGGTTGTCAATGTGTGCACTCAACTTCCAGAGTTAAACCCGTGTGTGGATTCAGCAGTCTGCAAACACTTTCTGTGCAGAGTTTCAAAACAGCCGTTTTCAGCCCAATACCGGCATATGGAAGAAACAGCCGTAAGACTCCGTCTAAAACTCAGAAGAAACGTTTCTTTCAAACTGCTCGGCCGTGTGTTCTTTGACCTAAGGGAGCTGAATCTATGTTTAGATTCAGCGATATGGAAACACCTTTATTCTAGGAGCTGTCTTTGGATATTCCAGAATGAATGGGTGTATATGCTGTGAAGAGAAATATCTGTTTCTAAAACCAAATCCGATCTATCTAACAGAGTGGTTGTGAATGTGTGCATTCGGCTTAAAGAGGTAAACTGCTCTTCTCATGCAGCACTTTAGAAACCCTTTATATGCAAATTCTCATAGGGACCTTTCCAGCAGAACACCAACCTAAAGGAAATAGCAGTAAGACTGCATCTATAACATGGAAGAATCTTTGTTTTCAAAGTGCTCTGCTGTGTGTTCATTCACATAAGAGACTTGAATATATGTTCAGATTCAGCTAGTTAGAAACACGTTTCTTCCAGGAGCTGTGTTTGCCTATTCCAGAGTATACTGGAGTATAAGATGTAAAGACAAATGTCTCATTCCAAAAGAAAAATGGATGATCTAATGGAATGGTTGTCAATGTGTGCATTCAACTTACTGAGCTAAACTGCTGTTTGTATGCAGCAGTTTAGAAAACATTTCTGTGTAGATTCTCAAACAGACATTTGCAGCAAAATGCCGGCCTATAAGAAATAGCAGTAAGACTGCATCTAAAACTCAGAGGGAACGTTTCTTTCAAACTGCTCTGCAGTGTGTTCGTTCACCAAAGGTAGTTGAATCTATGTTTAGATTCAGCGAGTTTGAAACACGTTTATTCTAGGAGCTGCATTTCGATATTCCAGAGTGTATGGGAGTAAATGCTGTAAAGAGAAATACCTGTTTCTAAAACCAAAACGGAGCTATCTAACAGAATGGTTGTGAATGTGTGCATTCAACTTAAAGGGTTAATCTGCTCTTCTTAGGCAGCAGTTTAGAAACCCTTTCTATGCAAATTCTAAAATCTGCATTTGCAGCAAAACACCAGCCTAAAAGAAGTAGCAGTAAGACTGCATCTATAACATAGAAGAAACGTTTTATTTCAAAATGCTCTGCTCTGTGTTCATTCACCTAAGAGTCTTGAGTATATGTTCAGATTCAGCGAGTAAGAAACACGTTTCTTCCAGGAGCTGCATTTGCATATTCCAGAGTGTACTGGAGTATAAGGTTTAAAGTGAAATATCTGGTTCTAAAACAAACACGGAGCCATCTAACAGAATGGTTGTCACTGTGTGCATTCAGCTTATTGACATAAACTGTTGTTTCTATGCAGCAGTTTAGAAAAGCTTTTTGTGCAGATTCTAAAACAGACATTCCCAGCAAAATACCGGCCTCTAAGAAATAGCAATAAGACTGCGTCTAAAACTCAAATAAAACGTTTCTTTCAAACTGCTGTGCTGTGTGTTCGTTCACCTAAGGGAGTTGAATCTATGTTTAGATTCAGCGACTTAGAAACACGTCTATTCTGGGAGCTGCGTTTGGCTATTCCAGAATGAATGGGAGTATACGCTGTAACTAGAAACATAGGCTTCTAAAACCAAAACGGAGCTAGCTAACAGAATGATTGTGAATGAGGGCATTCAACTTAACGAATTAAACTGCTCCACTTATGCAGCCATTTAAAAACCATTTATATGGAAATTCTAAAACCAACATTTCCAGGAAAACACCAGCCTAAAAGAAATACCAGTAACAGTGCATCTATAACATGGAAGAAATGCTTTTTTCAAACTGCTCTGCTGTGCGTTCATTCACCTAACAGACTTCAATATATGCTCAGATTCATCGAGTTACAAACACGTTTCTTCCAGGAGCTGCGTTTGCATATGTCAGAGTGTACTGGAGTACAATATGTAAAGAGAAATATCTGATTATACTTAGAAACCCGTTTCTACTAGGAGCTGCGTTTGGATATTCCAGAGTGAAAGGGAGTATATGCTGTAAAGAGAAATAACTGTTTCTAAAACCAAAAGGCAGCTATCTAACCGAATGGTTGTCAATACGTGCATTTACATTCCCGAGTTGAACTCGTGTGTGGATTCAGCAGTCTGCAAACACTTTCTGTGCAGAATCTCAGAGCAAGCATTTTCAGCCCAATACCGGCATAAGGAAGAAACAGCAGTAAGCCCAGGAAATATCTGCTTCTAAATCCAAAACGCAGCTATCTAACAGAACGGTTGTCAATGTGTGCACTCAACTTCCAGAGTTAAACCCGTGTGTGGATTCAGCAGTCTGCAAACACTTTCTGTGCAGAGTTTCAAAACAGGCGTTTTCAGCCCAATACCGGCATATGGAAGAAACAGCAGAAAGCACAGGGAAATATCTGCTTCTAAATCCAAAACGCAGCTATCTAACAGAACGGTTGTCAATGTGTGCACTCCACTTCCAGAGTTAAACCCGTGTGTGGATTCAGCAGTCTGCAAACACTTTCTGTGCAGAGTTTCAAAACAGGCGTTTTCAGCCCAATACCGGCATATGGAAGAAACAGCAGAAAGCACAGGGAAATATCTGCTTCTAAATCCAAAACGCAGCTATCTAACAGAACGGTTGTCAATGTGTGCACTCAACTTCCAGAGTTAAACCCGTGTGTGGATTCAGCAGTCTGCAAACACTTTCTGTGCAGAGTTTCAAAACAGCCGTTTTCAGCCCAATACCGGCACATGGAAGAAACAGCAGTAAGACTCCGTCTAAAACTCAGAAGAAACGTTTCTTTCAAACTGCTCGGCCGTGTGTTCTTTGACCTAAGGGAGCTGAATCTATGTTTAGATTCAGCGATATGGAAACACCTTTATTCTAGGAGCTGTCTTTGGATATTCCAGAATGAATGGGTGTATATGCTGTGAAGAGAAATATCTGTTTCTAAAACCAAATCCGATCTATCTAACAGAGTGGTTGTGAATGTGTGCATTCGGCTTAAAGAGGTAAACTGCTCTTCTCATGCAGCACTTTAGAAACCCTTTATATGCAAATTCTCATAGGGACCTTTCCAGCAGAACACCAACCTAAAGGAAATAGCAGTAAGACTGCATCTATAACATGGAAGAATCTTTGTTTTCAAAGTGCTCTGCTGTGTGTTCATTCACATAAGAGACTTGAATATATGTTCAGATTCAGCTAGTTAGAAACACGTTTCTTCCAGGAGCTGTGTTTGCCTATTCCAGAGTATACTGGAGTATAAGATGTAAAGACAAATGTCTCGTTCCAAAAGAAAAATGGATGATCTAATGGAATGGTTGTCAATGTGTGCATTCAACTTACTGAGCTAAACTGCTGTTTGTATGCAGCAGTTTAGAAAACATTTCTGTGTAGATTCTCAAACAGACATTTGCAGCAAAATGCCGGCCTATAAGAAATAGCAGTAAGACTGCATCTAAAACTCAGAGGGAACGTTTCTTTCAAACTGCTCTGCAGTGTGTTCGTTCACCAAAGGTAGTTGAATCTATGTTTAGATTCAGCGAGTTTGAAACACGTTTATTCTAGGAGCTGCATTTCGATATTCCAGAGTGTATGGGAGTAAATGCTGTAAAGAGAAATACCTGTTTCTAAAACCAAAACGGAGCTATCTAACAGAATGGTTGTGAATGTGTGCATTCAACTTAAAGGGTTAATCTGCTCTTCTTAGGCAGCAGTTTAGAAACCCTTTCTATGCAAATTCTAAAATCTGCATTTGCAGCAAAACACCAGCCTAAAAGAAGTAGCAGTAAGACTGCATCTATAACATAGAAGAAACGTTTTATTTCAAAATGCTCTGCTCTGTGTTCATTCACCTAAGAGTCTTGAGTATATGTTCAGATTCAGCGAGTAAGAAACACGTTTCTTCCAGGAGCTGCATTTGCATATTCCAGAGTGTACTGGAGTATAAGGTTTAAAGTGAAATATCTGGTTCTAAAACAAACACGGAGCCATCTAACAGAATGGTTGTCACTGTGTGCATTCAGCTTATTGACATAAACTGTTGTTTCTATGCAGCAGTTTAGAAAAGCTTTTTGTGCAGATTCTAAAACAGACATTCCCAGCAAAATACCGGCCTCTAAGAAATAGCAATAAGACTGCGTCTAAAACTCAAATAAAACGTTTCTTTCAAACTGCTGTGCTGTGTGTTCGTTCACCTAAGGGAGTTGAATCTATGTTTAGATTCAGCGACTTAGAAACACGTCTATTCTGGGAGCTGCGTTTGGCTATTCCAGAATGAATGGGAGTATACGCTGTAACTAGAAACATAGGCTTCTAAAACCAAAACGGAGCTAGCTAACAGAATGATTGTGAATGAGGGCATTCAACTTAACGAATTAAACTGCTCCACTTATGCAGCCATTTAAAAACCATTTATATGGAAATTCTAAAACCAACATTTCCAGGAAAACACCAGCCTAAAAGAAATACCAGTAACAGTGCATCTATAACATGGAAGAAATGCTTTTTTCAAACTGCTCTGCTGTGCGTTCATTCACCTAACAGACTTCAATATATGCTCAGATTCATCGAGTTACAAACACGTTTCTTCCAGGAGCTGCGTTTGCATATGTCAGAGTGTACTGGAGTACAATATGTAAAGAGAAATATCTGATTATACTTAGAAACCCGTTTCTACTAGGAGCTGCGTTTGGATATTCCAGAGTGAAAGGGAGTATATGCTGTAAAGAGAAATAACTGTTTCTAAAACCAAAAGGCAGCTATCTAACCGAATGGTTGTCAATACGTGCATTTACATTCCCGAGTTGAACTCGTGTGTGGATTCAGCAGTCTGCAAACACTTTCTGTGCAGAATCTCAGAGCAAGCATTTTCAGCCCAATACCGGCATAAGGAAGAAACAGCAGTAAGCCCAGGAAATATCTGCTTCTAAATCCAAAACGCAGCTATCTAACAGAACGGTTGTCAATGTGTGCACTCAACTTCCAGAGTTAAACCCGTGTGTGGATTCAGCAGTCTGCAAACACTTTCTGTGCAGAGTTTCAAAACCGGCGTTTTCAGCCCAATACCGGCATATGGAAGAAACAGCAGAAAGCACAGGGAAATATCTGCTTCTAAATCCAAAACGCAGCTATCTAACAGAACGGTTGTCAATGTGTGCACTCCACTTCCAGAGTTAAACCCGTGTGTGGATTCAGCAGTCTGCAAACACTTTCTGTGCAGAGTTTCAAAACAGGCGTTTTCAGCCCAATACCGGCATATGGAAGAAACAGCAGAAAGCACAGGGAAATATCTGCTTCTAAATCCAAAACGCAGCTATCTAACAGAACGGTTGTCAATGTGTGCACTCCACTTCCAGAGTTAAACCCGTGTTTGGATTCAGCAGTCTGCAAACACTTTCTGTGCAGAGTTTCAAAACAGGCGTTTTCAGCCCAATACCGGCATATGGAAGAAACAGCAGAAAGCACAGGGAAATATCTGCTTCTAAATCCAAAACGCAGCTATCTAACAGAACGGTTGTCAATGTGTGCACTCAACTTCCAGAGTAAAACCCGTGTGTGGATTCAGCAGTCTGCAAACACTTTCTGTGCAGAGTTTCAAAACCGGCGTTTTCAGCCCAATACCGGCATATGGAAGAAACAGCAGAAAGCACAGGGAAATATCTGCTTCTAAATCCAAAACGCAGCTATCTAACAAAACGGTTGTCAATGTGTGCACTCAACTTCCAGAGTTAAACCCGTGTTTGGATTCAGCAGTCTGCAAACACTTTCTGTGCAGAGTTTCAAAACAGGCGTTTTCAGCCCAATACCGGCATATGGAAGAAACAGCAGAAAGCACAGGGAAATATCTGCTTCTAAATCCAAAACGCAGCTATCTAACAGAACGGTTGTCAATGTGTGCACTCAACTTCCAGAGTTAAACCCGTGTGTGGATTCAGCAGTCTGCAAACACTTTCTGTGCAGAGTTTCAAAACAGGCGTTTTCAGCCCAATACCGGCATATGGAAGAAACAGCAGAAAGCACAGGGAAATATCTGCTTCTAAATCCAAAACGCAGCTATCTAACAGAACGGTTGTCAATGTGTGCACTCAACTTCCAGAGTTAAACCCGTGTGTGGATTCAGCAGTCTGCATACACTTTCTGTGCAGAGTTTCAAAACAGGCGTTTTCAGCCCAATACCGGCATATGGAAGAAACAGCAGAAAGCACAGGGAAATATCTGCTTCTAAATCCAAAACGCAGCTATCTAACAGAACGGTTGTCAATGTGTGCACTCCACTTCCAGAGTTAAACCCGTGTGTGGATTCAGCAGTCTGCAAACACTTTCTGTGCAGAGTTTCAAAACAGGCGTTTTCAGCCCAATACCGGCATATGGAAGAAACAGCAGAAAGCACAGGGAAATATCTGCTTCTAAATCCAAAACGCAGCTATCTAACAGAACGGTTGTCAATGTGTGCACTCAACTTCCAGAGTTAAAGCAGTGTGTGAATTCAGCAGTCTGCAAACACTTTCTGTGCAGAGTTTCAAAACAGGCGTTTTCAGCCCAATACCGGCATATGGAAGAAACAGCAGAAAGCACAGGGAAATATCTGCTTCTAAATCCAAAACGCAGCTATCTAACAAAACGGTTGTCAATGTGTGCACTCCACTTCCAGAGTTAAACCCGTGTGTGGATTCAGCAGTCTGCAAACACTTTCTGTGCAGAGTTTCAAAACCGGCGTTTTCAGCCCAATACCGGCATATGGAAGAATCAGCAGAAAGCACAGGGAAATATCTGCTTCTAAATCCAAAACGCAGCTATCTAACAGAACGGTTGTCAATGTGTGCACTCCACTTCCAGAGTTAAACCCGTGTGTGGATTCAGCAGTCTGCAAACACTTTCTGTGCAGAGTTTCCAAACAGGCGTTTTCAGCCCAATACCGGCATATGGAAGAAACAGCAGAAAGCACAGGGAAATATCTGCTTCTAAATCCAAAACGCAGCTATCTAACAGAACGGTTGTCAATGTGTGCACTCCACTTCCAGAGTTAAACAAGTTTGTGGATTCAGCAGTCTGCAAACACTTTCTGTGCAGAGTTTCAAAACAGGCGTTTTCAGCCCAATACCGGCATATGGAAGAAACAGCAGAAAGCACAGGGAAATATCTGCTTCTAAATCCAAAACGCAGCTATCTAACAGAACGGTTGTCAATGTGTGCACTCCACTTCCAGAGTTAAACCCGTGTGTGGATTCAGCAGTCTGCAAACACTTTCTGTGCAGAGTTTCAAAACAGGCGTTTTCAGCCCAATACCGGCATATGGAAGAATCAGCAGAAAGCACAGGGAAATATCTGCTTCTAAATCCAAAACGCAGCTATCTAACAGAACGGTTGTCAATGTGTGCACTCAAGTTCCAGAGTTAAACCCGTGTTTGGATTCAGCAGTCTGCAAACACTTTCTGTGCAGAGTTTCAAAACAGGCGTTTTCAGCCCAATACCGGCATATGGAAGAAACAGCAGAAAGCACAGGGAAATATCTACTTCTAAATCCTAAACGCAGCTATCTAACAGAACGGTTGTCAATGTGTGCACTCAACTTCCAGAGTTAAACCCGTGTGTGAATTCAGCAGTCTGCAAACACTTTCTGTGCAGAGTTTCAAAACAGGCGTTTTCAGCCCAATACCGGCATATGGAAGAAACAGCAGAAAGCACAGGGAAATATCTGCTTCTAAATC
The DNA here is from genome assembly GCF_030222135.1 of Aotus nancymaae. NCBI lineage: Eukaryota > Metazoa > Chordata > Mammalia > Primates > Aotidae > Aotus > Aotus nancymaae. The sequence continues at coordinate 298,865 of NW_026988710.1, forward strand.
CAAAACGCAGCTATCTAACAGAACGGTTGTCAATGTGTGCACTCCACTTCCAGAGTTAAACCCGTGTGTGGATTCAGCAGTCTGCAAAAACTTTCTGTGCAGAGTTTCAAAACCGGCGTTTTCAGCCCAATACCGGCATATGGAAGAATCAGCAGAAAGCACAGGGAAATATCTGCCTCTAAATCCAAAACGCAGCTATCTAACAGAACGGTTGTCAATGTGTGCACTCCACTTCCAGAGTTAAACCCGTGTGTGGATTCAGCAGTCTGCAAACACTTTCTGTGCAGAGTTTCAAAACAGGCGTTTTCAGCCCAATACCGGCATATGGAAGAAACAGCAGAAAGCACAGGGAAATATCTGCTTCTAAATCCAAAACGCAGCTATCTAACAGAACGGTTGTCAATGTGTGCACTCAACTTCCAGAGTTAAACCCGTGTTTGGATTCAGCAGTCTGCAAACACTTTCTGTGCAGAGTTTCAAAACAGGCGTTTTCAGCCCAATACAGGCATATGGAAGAATCAGCAGAAAGCACAGGGAAATATCTGCTTCTAAATCCAAAACGCAGCTATCTAACAGAACGGTTGTCAATGTGTGCACTCCACTTCCAGAGTTAAACCCGTGTGTGGATTCAGCAGTCTGCAAACACTTTCTGTGCAGAGTTTCAAAACAGGCGTTTTCAGCCCAATACCGGCATATGGAAGAAACAGCAGAAAGCACAGGGAAATATCTGCTTCTAAATCCAAAACGCAGCTATCTAACAGAACGGTTGTCAATGTGTGCACTCAACTTCCAGAGTTAAACCCGTGTGTGGATTCAGCAGTCTGCATACACTTTCTGTGCAGAGTTTCAAAACAGGCGTTTTCAGCCCAATACCGGCATATGGAAGAAACAGCAGAAAGCACAGGGAAATATCTGCTTCTAAATCCAAAACGCAGCTATCTAACAGAACGGTTGTCAATGTGTGCACTCCACTTCCAGAGTTAAACCCGTGTGTGGATTCAGCAGTCTGCAAACACTTTCTGTGCAGAGTTTCAAAACAGGCGTTTTCAGCCCAATACCGGCATATGGAAGAAACAGCAGAAAGCACAGGGAAATATCTGCTTCTAAATCCAAAACGCAGCTATCTAACAGAACGGTTGTCAATGTGTGCACTCCACTTCCAGAGTTAAACCCGTGTGTGGATTCAGCAGTCTGCAAACACTTTCTGTGCAGAGTTTCAAAACCGGCGTTTTCAGCCCAATACCGGCATATGGAAGAATCAGCAGAAAGCACAGGGAAATATCTGCTTCTAAATCCAAAACGCAGCTATCTAACAGAACGGTTGTCAATGTGTGCACTCCACTTCCAGAGTTAAACCCGTGTGTGGATTCAGCAGTCTGCAAACACTTTCTGTGCAGAGTTTCCAAACAGGCGTTTTCAGCCCAATACCGGCATATGGAAGAAACAGCAGAAAGCACAGGGAAATATCTGCTTCTAAATCCAAAACGCAGCTATCTAACAGAACGGTTGTCAATGTGTGCACTCAACTTCCAGAGTTAAACAAGTGTGTGGATTCAGCAGTCTGCAAACACTTTCTGTGCAGAGTTTCAAAACAGGCGTTTTCAGCCCAATACCGGCATATGGAAGAAACAGCAGAAAGCACAGGGAAATATCTGCTTCTAAATCCAAAACGCAGCTATCTAACAGAACGGTTGTCAATGTGTGCACTCCACTTCCAGAGTTAAACCCGTGTGTGGATTCAGCAGTCTGCAAACACTTTCTGTGCAGAGTTTCAAAACAGGCGTTTTCAGCCCAATACCGGCATATGGAAGAATCAGCAGAAAGCACAGGGAAATATCTGCTTCTAAATCCAAAACGCAGCTATCTAACAGAACGGTTGTCAATGTGTGCACTCAAGTTCCAGAGTTAAACCCGTGTTTGGATTCAGCAGTCTGCAAACACTTTCTGTGCAGAGTTTCAAAACAGGCGTTTTCAGCCCAATACCGGCATATGGAAGAAACAGCAGAAAGCACAGGGAAATATCTACTTCTAAATCCAAAACGCAGCTATCTAACAGAACGGTTGTCAATGTGTGCACTCAACTTCCAGAGTTAAACCCGTGTGTGAATTCAGCAGTCTGCAAACACTTTCTGTGCAGAGTTTCAAAACAGGCGTTTTCAGCCCAATACCGGCATATGGAAGAAACAGCAGAAAGCACAGGGAAATATCTGCTTCTAAATCCAAAACGCAGCTATCTAACAGAACGGTTGTCAATGTGTGCACTCCACTTCCAGAGTTAAACCCGTGTTTGGATTCAGCAGTCTGCAAACACTTTCTGTGCAGAGTTTCAAAACAGGCGTTTTCAGCCCAATACCGGCATATGGAAGAAACAGCAGAAAGCACAGGGAAATATCTGCTTCTAAATCCAAAACGCTGCTATCTAACAGAACGGTTGTCAATGTGTGCACTCAACTTCCAGAGTTAAACCCGTGTTTGGATTCAGCAGTCTGCAAACACTTTCTGTGCAGAGTTTCAAAACCGGCGTTTTCAGCCCAATACCGGCATATGGAAGAATCAGCAGAAAGCACAGGGAAATATCTGCTTCTAAATCCAAAACGCAGCTATCTAACAGAACGGTTGTCAATGTGTGCACTCCACTTCCAGAGTTAAACCCGTGTGTGGATTCAGCAGTCTGCAAACACTTTCTGTGCAGAGTTTCAAAACAGGCGTTTTCAGCCCAATACCGGCATATGGAAGAAACAGCAGAAAGCACAGGGAAATATCTGCTTCTAAATCCAAAACGCAGCTATCTAACAGAACGGTTGTCAATGTGTGCACTCAACTTCCAGAGTTAAACCAGTGTGTGAATTCAGCAGTCTGCAAACACTTTCTGTGCAGAGTTTCAAAACAGGCGTTTTCAGCCCAATACCGGCATATGGAAGAAACAGCAGAAAGCACAGGGAAATATCTGCTTCTAAATCCAAAACGCAGCTATCTAACAGAACGGTTGTCAATGTGTGCACTCCACTTCCAGAGTTAAACCCGTGTGTGGATTCAGCAGTCTGCAAACACTTTCTGTGCAGAGTTTCAAAACCGGCGTTTTCAGCCCAATACCGGCATAGGGAAGAATCAGCAGAAAGCACAGGGAAATATCTGCTTCTAAATCCAAAACGCAGCTATCTAACAGAACGGTTGTCAATGTGTGCACTCCACTTCGAGAGTTAAACCCGTGTGTGGATTCAGCAGTCTGCAAACACTTTCTGTGCAGAGTTTCCAAACAGGCGTTTTCAGCCCAATACCGGCATATGGAAGAAACAGCAGAAAGCACAGGGAAATATCTGCTTCTAAATCCAAAACGCAGCTATCTAACAGAACGGTTGTCAATGTGTGCACTCAACTTCCAGAGTTAAACAAGTGTGTGGATTCAGCAGTCTGCAAACACTTTCTGTGCAGAGTTTCAAAACAGGCGTTTTCAGCCCAATACCGGCATATGGAAGAAACAGCAGAAAGCACAGGGAAATATCTGCTTCTAAATCCAAAACGCAGCTATCTAACAGAACGGTTGTCAATGTGTGCACTCCACTTCCCGAGTTAATCCCGTGTGTGGATTCAGCAGTCTGCAAACACTTTCTGTGCAGAGTTTCAAAACAGGCGTTTTCAGCCCAATACCGGCATATGGAAGAATCAGCAGAAAGCACAGGGAAATATCTGCTTCTAAATCCAAAACGCAGCTATCTAACAGAACGGTTGTCAATGTGTGCACTCAAGTTCCAGAGTTAAACCCGTGTTTGGATTCAGCAGTCTGCAAACACTTTCTGTGCAGAGTTTCAAAACAGGCGTTTTCAGCCCAATACCGGCATATGGAAGAAACAGCAGAAAGCACAGGGAAATATCTGCTTCTAAATCCAAAACGCAGCTATTTAACAGAACGGTTGTCAATGTGTGCACTCCACTTCCAGAGTTAAACCCGTGTGTGGATTCAGCAGTCTGCAAACACTTTCTGTGCAGAGTTTGAAAACAGGCGTTTTCAGCCCAATACCGGCATATGGAAGAAACAGCAGAAAGCACAGGGAAATATCTGCTTCTAAATCCAAAACGCAGCTATCTAACAGAACGGTTGTCAATGTGTGCACTCAACTTCCAGAGTTAAACCCGTGTGTGGATTCAGCAGTCTGCAAACACTTTCTGTGCAGGGTTTCAAAACCGGCGTTTTCAGCCCAATACCGGCATATGGAAGAATCAGCAGAAAGCACAGGGAAATATCTGCCTCTAAATCCAAAACGCAGCTATCTAACAGAACGGTTGTCAATGTGTGCACTCCACTTCCAGAGTTAAACCCGTGTGTGGATTCAGCAGTCTGCAAACACTTTCTGTGCAGAGTTACAAAACAGGCGTTTTCAGCCCAATACCGGCATATGGAAGAAACAGCAGAAAGCACAGGGAAACATCTGCTTCTAAATCCAAAACGCAGCTATCTAACAGAACGGTTGTCAATGTGTGCACTCCACTTCCAGAGTTAAACCAGTGTGTGAATTCAGCAGTCTGCAAACACTTTCAGTGCAGAGTTTCAAAACAGGCGTTTTCAGCCCAATACCGGCATATGGAAGAAACAGCAGAAAGCACAGGGAAATATCTGCTTCTAAATCCAAAACGCAGCTATCTAACAGAACGGTTGTCAATGTGTGCACTCCACTTCCAGAGTTAAACCGGTGTGTGGATTCAGCAGTCTGCAAACACTTTCTGTGCAGAGTTTCAAAACCGGCGTTTTCAGCCCAATACCGGCATATGGAAGAATCAGCAGAAAGCACAGGGAAATATCTGCTTCTAAATCCAAAACGCAGCTATCTAACAGAACGGTTGTCAATGTGTGCACTCCACTTCCAGAGTTAAACCCGTGTGTGGATTCAGCAGTCTGCAAACACTTTCTGTGCAGAGTTTCAAAACAGGCGTTTTCAGCCCAATACCGGAATATGGAAGAAACAGCAGAAAGCACAGGGAAATATCTGCTTCTAAATCCAAAACGCAGCTATCTAACGGAACGGTTGTCAATGTGTGCACTCCACTTCCAGAATTAAACCGGTGTGTGGATTCAGCAGTCTGCAAACACTTTCTGTGCAGAGTTTCAAAACAGGCGTTTTCAGCCCAGTACCGGCATATGGAAGAAACAGCAGAAAGCACAGGGAAATATCTGCTTCTAAATCCAAAACGCAGCTATCTAACAGAACGGTTGTCAATGTGTGCACTCAACTTCCAGAGTTAAACCCGTGTTTGGATTCAGCAGTCTGCAAACACTTTCTGTGCAGAGTTTCAAAACCGGCGTTTTCAGCCCAATACCGGCATATGGAAGAATCAGCAGAAAGCACAGGGAAATATCTGCTTCTAAATCCAAAACGCAGCTATCTAACAGAACGGTTGTCAATGTGTGCACTCCACATCCAGAGTTAAACCCGAGTGTGGATTCAGCAGTCTGCAAACACTTTCTGTGCAGAGTTTCAAAACAGGCGTTTTCAGCCCAATACCGGCATATGGAAGAAACAGCAGAAAGCACAGGGAAATATCTGCTTCTAAATCCAAAACGCAGCTATCTAACAGAACGGTTGTCAATGTTTGCACTCAACTTCCAGAGTTAAACCAGTGTGTGGATTCAGCAGTCTGCAAACACTTTCTGTGAAGAGTTTCAAAACAGGCGTTTTCAGCCCAATACCGGCATATGGAAGAAACAGCAGAAAGCACAGGGAAATATCTGCTTCTAAATCCAAAACGCAGCTATCTAACAGAACGGTTGTCAATGTGTGCACTCCACTTCCAGAGTTAAACCCGTGTGTGGATTCAGCAGTCTGCAAACACTTTCTGTGCAGAGTTTCAAAACAGGCGTTTTCAGCCCAATACCGGCATATGGAAGAAACAGCAGAAAGCACAGGGAAATATCTGCTTCTAAATCCAAAACGCAGCTATCTAACAGAACGGTTGTCAATGTGTGCACTCAACTTCCAGAGTTAAACCAGTGTGTGAATTCAGCAGTCTGCAAACACTTTCTGTGCAGAGTTTCAAAACAGGCGTTTTCAGCCCAATACCGGCATATGGAAGAAACTGCAGAAAGCACAGGGAAATATCTGCTTCTAAATCCAAAACCCAGCTATCTAACAGAACGGTTGTCAATGTGTGCACTCAACTTCCAGAGTTAAACAAGTGTGTGGATTCAGCAGTCTGCAAACACTTTCTGTGCAGAGTTTCAAAACAGGCGTTTTCAGCCCAATACCGGCATATGGAAGAAACAGCAGAAAGCACAGGGAAATATCTGCTTCTAAATCCAAAACGCAGCTATCTAACAGAACGGTTGTCAATGTGTGCACTCAACTTCCAGAGTTAAACCCGTGTGTGGATTCAGCAGTCTGCAAACACTTTCTGTGCAGAGTTTCAAAACAGGCGTTTTCAGCCCAATACCGGCATATGGAAGAAACAGCAGAAAGCCCAGGGAAATATCTGCTTCTAAATCCAAAACGCAGCTATCTAACAGAACGGTTGTCAATGTGTGCACTCAAGTTCCAGAGTTAAACCCGTGTTTGGATTCAGCAGTCTGCAAACACTTTCTGTGCAGAGTTTCAAAACAGGCGTTTTCAGCCCAATACCGGCATATGGAAGAAACAGCAGAAAGCACAGGGAAATATCTACTTCTAAATCCAAAACGCAGCTATCTAACAGAACGGTTGTCAATGTGTGCACTCAACTTCCAGAGTTAAACCCGTGTGTGAATTCAGCAGTCTGCAAACACTTTCTGTGCAGAGTTTCAAAACAGGCGTTTTCAGCCCAATACCGGCATATGGAAGAAACAGCAGAAAGCACAGGGAAATATCTGCTTCTAAATCCAAAACGCAGCTATCTAACAGAACGGTTGTCAATGTGTGCACTCCGCTTCCAGAGTTAAACCCGTGTGTGGATTCAGGAGCCTGCAAACACTTTCTGTGCAGAGTTTCAAAACAGGCGTTTTCAGCCCAATACCGGCATATGGAAGAAACAGCAGAAAGCACAGGGAAATATCTGCTTCTAAATCCAAAACGCAGCTATCTAACAGAACGGTTGTCAATGTGTGCACTCAACTTCCAGAGTTAAACAAGTGTGTGGATTCAGCAGTCTGCAAACACTTTCTGTGCAGAGTTTCAAAACCGGCGTTTTCAGCCCAATACCGGCATATGGAAGAAACAGCAGAAAGCACAGGGAAATATCTGCTTCTAAATCCAAAACGCAGCTATCTAACAGAACGGTTGTCAATGTGTGCACTCAAGTTCCAGAGTTAAACCCGTGTTTGGATTCAGCAGTCTGCAAACACTTTCTGTGCAGAGTTTCAAAACAGGCGTTTTCAGCCCAATACCGGCATATGGAAGAAACAGCAGAAAGCACAGGGAAATATCTACTTCTAAATCCAAAACGCAGCTATCTAACAGAACGGTTGTCAATGTGTGCACTCAACTTCCAGAGTTAAACCCGTGTGTGAATTCAGCAGTCTGCAAACACTTTCTGTGCAGAGTTTCAAAACAGGCGTTTTCAGCCCAATACCGGCATATGGAAGAAACAGCAGAAAGCACAGGGAAATATCTGCTTCTAAATCCAAAACGCAGCTATCTAACAGAACGGTTGTCAATGTGTGCACTCAACTTCCAGAGTTAAACCCGTGTGTGGATTCAGGAGCCTGCAAACACTTTCTGTGCAGAGTTTCAAAACAGGCGTTTTCAGCCCAATACCGGCATATGGAAGAAACAGCAGAAAGCACAGGGAAATATCTGCTTCTAAATCCAAAACGCAGCTATCTAACAGAACGGTTGTCAATGTGTGCACTCAACTTCCAGAGTTAAACAAGTGTGTGAATTCAGCAGTCTGCAAACACTTTCTGTGCAGAGTTTCAAAACAGGCGTTTTCAGCCCAATACCGGCATATGGAAGAAACAGCAGAAAGCACAGGGAAATATCTGCTTCTAAATCCAAAACGCAGCTATCTAACAGAACGGTTGTCAATGTGTGCACTCCACTTCCAGAGTTAAACCCGTGTGTGGATTCAGCAGTCTGCAAACACTTTCTGTGCAGAGTTTCAAAACAGGCGTTTTCAGCCCAATACCGGCATATGGAAGAAACAGCAGAAAGCACAGGGAAATATCTGCTTCTAAATCCAAAACGCAGCTATCTAACAGAACGGTTGTCAATGTGTGCACTCAACTTCCAGAGTTAAACCAGTGTGTGGATTCAGCAGTCTGCAAACACTTTCTGTGCAGAGTTTCAAAACAGGCGTTTTCAGCCCAATACCGGCATATGGAAGAATCAGCAGAAAGCACAGGGAAATATCTGCTTCTAAATCCAAAACGCAGCTATCTAACAGAACGGTTGTCAATGTGTGCACTCAAGTTCCAGAGTTAAACCAGTGTTTGGATTCAGCAGTCTGCAAACACTTTCTGTGCAGAGTTTCAAAACAGGCGTTTTCAGCCCAATACCGGCATATGGAAGAAACAGCAGAAAGCACAGGGAAATATCTGCTTCTAAATCCAAAACGCAGCTATCTAACAGAACGGTTGTCAATGTGTGCACTCCACTTCCAGAGTTAAACCCGTGTGTGGATTCAGCAGTCTGCAAACACTTTCTGTGCAGAGTTTCAAAACAGGCGTTTTCAGCCCAATACCGGCATATGGAAGAAACAGCAGAAAGCCCAGGGAAATATCTGCTTCTAAATCCAAAACGCAGCTATCTAACAGAACGGTTGTCAATGTGTGCACTCAAGTTCCAGAGTTAAACCCGTGTTTGGATTCAGCAGTCTGCAAACACTTTCTGTGCAGAGTTTCAAAACAGGCGTTTTCAGCCCAATACCGGCATATGGAAGAAACAGCAGAAAGCACAGGGAAATATCTACTTCTAAATCCAAAACGCAGCTATCTAACAGAACGGTTGTCAATGTGTGCACTCAACTTCTAGAGTTAAACCCGTGTGTGAATTCAGCAGTCTGCAAACACTTTCTGTGGAGAGTTTCAAAACAGGCGTTTTCAGCCCAATACCGGCATATGGAAGAAACAGCAGAAAGCACAGGGAAATATCTGCTTCTAAATCCAAAACGCAGCTATCTAACAGAACGGTTGTCAATGGGTGCACTCCACTTCCAGAATTAAACCGGTGTGTGGATTCAGCAGTCTGCAAACACTTTCTGTGCAGAGTTTCAAAACAGGCGTTTTCAGCCCAATACCGGCATATGGAAGAAACAGCAGAAAGCACAGGGAAATATCTGCTTCTAAATCCAAAACGCAGCTATCTAACAGAACGGTTGTCAATGTGTGCACTCAACTTCCAGAGTTAAACCCGTGTGTGGATTCAGCAGTCTGCAAACACTTTCTGTGCAGAGTTTCAAAACCGGCGTTTTCAGCCCAATACCGGCATATGGAAGAAACAGCAGAAAGCACAGGGAAATATCTGCTTCTAAATCCAAAACGCAGCTATCTAACAGAACGGTTGTCAATGTGTGCACTCCACTTCCAGAGTTAAACCCGTGTGTGGATTCAGCAGTCTGCAAACACTTTCTGTGCAGAGTTTCAAAACAGGCGTTTTCAGCCCAATACCGGCATATGGAAGAAACAGCAGAAAGCACAGGGAAATATCTGCTTCTAAATCCAAAACGCAGCTATCTAACAGAACGGTTGTCAATGTGTGCACTCAACTTCCAGAGTTAAACCAGTGTGTGGATTCAGCAGTCTGCAAACACTTTCTGTGCAGAGTTTCAAAACAGGCGTTTTCAGCCCAATACCGGCATATGGAAGAATCAGCAGAAAGCACAGGGAAATATCTGCTTCTAAATCCAAAACGCAGCTATCTAACAGAACGGTTGTCAATGTGTGCACTCAAGTTCCAGAGTTAAACCAGTGTTTGGATTCAGCAGTCTGCAAACACTTTCTGTGCAGAGTTTCAAAACAGGCGTTTTCAGCCCAATACCGGCATATGGAAGAAACAGCAGAAAGCACAGGGAAATATCTGCTTCTAAATCCAAAACGCAGCTATCTAACAGAACGGTTGTCAATGTGTGCACTCCACTTCCAGAGTTAAACCCGTGTGTGGATTCAGCAGTCTGCAAACACTTTCTGTGCAGAGTTTCAAAACAGGCGTTTTCAGCCCAATACCGGCATATGGAAGAAACAGCAGAAAGCCCAGGGAAATATCTGCTTCTAAATCCAAAACGCAGCTATCTAACAGAACGGTTGTCAATGTGTGCACTCAAGTTCCAGAGTTAAACCCGTGTTTGGATTCAGCAGTCTGCAAACACTTTCTGTGCAGAGTTTCAAAACAGGCGTTTTCAGCCCAATACCGGCATATGGAAGAAACAGCAGAAAGCACAGGGAAATATCTACTTCTAAATCCAAAACGCAGCTATCTAACAGAACGGTTGTCAATGTGTGCACTCAACTTCTAGAGTTAAACCCGTGTGTGAATTCAGCAGTCTGCAAACACTTTCTGTGGAGAGTTTCAAAACAGGCGTTTTCAGCCCAATACCGGCATATGGAAGAAACAGCAGAAAGCACAGGGAAATATCTGCTTCTAAATCCGAAACGCAGCTATCTAACAGAACGGTTGTCAATGTGTGCACTCCACTTCCAGAATTAAACCGGTGTGTGGATTCAGCAGTCTGCAAACACTTTCTGTGCAGAGTTTCAAAACAGGCGTTTTCAGCCCAATACCGGCATATGGAAGAAACAGCAGAAAGCACAGGGAAATATCTGCTTCTAAATCCAAAACGCAGCTATCTAACAGAACGGTTGTCAATGTGTGCACTCAACTTCCAGAGTTAAACCCGTGTGTGGATTCAGCAGTCTGCAAACACTTTCTGTGCAGAGTTTCAAAACCGGCGTTTTCAGCCCAATACCGGCATATGGAAGAATCAGCAGAAAGCACAGGGAAATATCTTCTTCTAAATCCAAAACGCAGCTATCTAACAGAACGGTTGTCAATGTGTGCACTCCACTTCCAGAGTTAAACCCGTGTGTGTATTCAGCAGTCTGCAAACACTTTCTGTGCAGAGTTTCAAAACAGGCGTTTTCAGCCCAATACCGGCATATGGAAGAAACAGCAGAAAGCACAGGGAAATATCTGCTTCTAAATCCAAAACGCAGCTATCTAACAGAACGGTTGTCAATGTGTGCACTCAACTTCCAGAGTTAAACCCGTGTGTGGATTCAGCAGTCTGCATACACTTTCTGTGCAGAGTTTCAAAACAGGCGTTTTCAGCCCAATACCGGCATATGGAAGAAACAGCAGAAAGAACAGGGAAATATCTGCTTCTAAATCCAAAACGCAGCTATCTAACAGAACGGTTGTCAATGTGTGCACTCCACTTCCAGAGTTAAACCCGTGTGTGGATTCAGCAGTCTGCAAACACTTTCTGTGCAGAGTTTCAAAACAGGCGTTTTCAGCCCAATACCGGCATATGGAAGAAACAGCAGAAAGCACAGGGAAATATCTGCTTCTAAATCCAAAACGCAGCTATCTAACAGAACGGTTGTCAATGTGTGCACTCAACTTCCAGAGTTAAACCAGTGTGTGAATTCAGCAGTCTGCAAACACTTTCTGTGCAGAGTTTCAAAACAGGCGTTTTCAGCCCAATACCGGCATATGGAAGAAACAGCAGAAAGAACAGGCAAATATCTGCTTCTAAATCCAAAACGCAGCTATCTAACAGAACGGTTGTCAATGTGTGCACTCAACTTCCAGAGTTAAACCCGTGTGTGAATTCAGCAGTCTGCAAACACTTTCTGTGGAGAGTTTCAAAACAGGCGTTTTCAGCCCAATACCGGCATATGGAAGAAACAGCAGAAAGCACAGGGAAATATCTGCTTCTAAATCCAAAACGCAGCTATCTAACAGAACGGTTGTCAATGTGTGTACTCAACTTCCAGAATTAAACCGGTGTGTGGATTCAGCAGTCTGCAAACACTTTCTGTGCAGAGTTTCAAAACAGGCGTTTTCAGCCCAATACCGGCATATGGAAGAAACAGCAGAAAGCACAGGGAAATATCTGCTTCTAAATCCAAAACGCAGATATCTAACAGAACGGTTGTCAATGTGTGCACTCAACTTCCAGAGTTAAACCCGTGTGTGGATTCAGCAGTCTGCAAACACTTTCTGTGCAGAGTTTCAAAACAGGCGTTTTCAGCCCAATACCGGCATATGGAAGAAACAGCAGAAAGCACAGGGAAATATCTGCTTCTAAATCCAAAACGCAGCTATCTAACAGAACGGTTGTCAATGTGTGCACTCCACTTCCAGAGTTAAACCCGTGTGTGGATTCAGCAGTCTGCAAACACTTTCTGTGCAGAGTTTCAAAACAGGCGTTTTCAGCCCAATACCGGCATATGGAAGAAACAGCAGAAAGCCCAGGGAAATATCTGCTTCTAAATCCAAAACGCAGCTATCTAACAGAACGGTTGTCAATGTGTGCACTCAACTTCCAGAGTTAAACCCGTGTGTGGATTCAGCAGTCTGCATACACTTTCTGTGCAGAGTTTCAAAACAGGCGTTTTCAGCCCAATACCGGCATATGGAAGAAACAGCAGAAAGCACAGGGAAATATCTGCTTCTAAATCCAAAACGCAGCTATCTAACAGAACGGTTGTCAATGTGTGCACTCCACTTCCAGAGTTAAACCCGTGTGTGGATTCAGCAGTCTGCAAACACTTTCTGTGCAGAGTTTCAAAACAGGCGTTTTCAGCCCAATACCGGCATATGGAAGAAACAGCAGAAAGCACAGGGAAATATCTGCTTCTAAATCCAAAACGCAGCTATCTAACAGAACGGTTGTCAATGTGTGCACTCAACTTCCAGAGTTAAACCCGTGTGTGGATTCAGCAGTCTGCAAACACTTTCTGTGCAGAGTTTCAAAACCGGCGTTTTCAGCCCAATACCGGCATATGGAAGAATCAGCAGAAAGCACAGGGAAATATCTGCTTCTAAATCCAAAACGCAGCTATCTAACAGAACGGTTGTCAATGTGTGCACTCCACTTCCAGAGTTAAACCCGTGTGTGGATTCAGCAGTCTGCAAACACTTTCTGTGCAGAGTTTCAAAACAGGCGTTTTCAGCCCAATACCGGCATATGGAAGAAACAGCAGAAAGCACAGGGAAATATCTGCTTCTAAATCCAAAACGCAGCTATCTAACAGAACGGTTGTCAATGTGTGCACTCAGCTTCCAGAGTTAAACCCGTGTGTGGATTCAGCAGTCTGCATACACTTTCTGTGCAGAGTTTCAAAACAGGCGTTTTCAGCCCAATACCGGCATATGGAAGAAACAGCAGAAAGAACAGGGAAATATCTGCTTCTAAATCCAAAACGCAGCTATCTAACAGAACGGTTGTCAATGTGTGCACTCCACTTCCAGAGTTAAACCCGTGTGTGGATTCAGCAGTCTGCAAACACTTTCTGTGCAGAGTTTCAAAACAGGTGTTTTCAGCCCAATACCGGCATATGGAAGAAACAGCAGAAAGCACAGGGAAATATCTGCTTCTAAATCCAAAACGCAGCTATCTAACAGAACGGTTGTCAATGTGTGCACTCAACTTCCAGAGTTAAACCAGTGTGTGAATGCAGCAGTCTGCAAACACTTTCTGTGCAGAGTTTCAAAACAGGCGTTTTCAGCCCAATACCGGCATATGGAAGAAACAGCAGAAAGCACAGGGAAATATCTGCTTCTAAATCCAAAACGCAGCTATCTAACAGAACGGTTGTCAATGTGTGCACTCAAGTTCCAGAGTTAAACCAGTGTTTGGATTCAGCAGTCTGCAAACACTTTCTGTGCAGAGTTTCAAAACCGGCGTTTTCAGCCCAATACCGGCATATGGAAGAAACAGCAGAAAGCACAGGGAAATATCTGCTTCTAAATCCAAAACGCAGCTATCTAACAGAACGGTTGTCAATGTGTGCACTCCACTTCCAGAATTAAACCGGTGTGTGGATTCAGCAGTCTGCAAACACTTTCTGTGCAGAGTTTCAAAACAGGCGTTTTCAGCCCAATACCGGCATATGGAAGAAACAGCAGAAAGCACAGGGAAATATCTGCTTCTAAATCCAAAACGCAGCTATCTAACAGAACGGTTGTCAATGTGTGCACTCCACTTCCAGAGTTAAACCCGTGTGTGGATTCAGCAGTCTGCAAACACTTTCTGTGCAGAGTTTCAAAACCGGCGTTTTCAGCCCAATACCGGCATATGGAAGAATCAGCAGAAAGCACAGGGAAATATCTGCTTCTAAATCCAAAACGCAGCTATCTAACAGAACGGTTGTCAATGTGTGCACTCCACTTCCAGAGTTAAACCCGTGTGTGGATTCAGCAGTCTGCAAACACTTTCTGTGCAGAGTTTCAAAACAGGCGTTTTCAGCCCAATACCGGCATATGGAAGAAACAGCAGAAAGCACAGGGAAATATCTGCTTCTAAATCCAAAACGCAGCTATCTAACAGAACGGTTGTCAATGTGTGCACTCCACTTCCAGAATTAAACCGGTGTGTGGATTCAGCAGTCTGCAAACACTTTCTGTGCAGAGTTTCAAAACAGGCGTTTTCAGCCCAATACCGGCATATGGAAGAAACAGCAGAAAGCACAGGGAAATATCTGCTTCTAAATCCAAAACGCAGCTATCTAACAGAACGGTTGTCAATGTGTGCACTCAACTTCCAGAGTTAAACCCGTGTTTGGATTCAGCAGTCTGCAAACACTTTCTGTGCAGAGTTTCAAAACCGGCGTTTTCAGCCCAATACCGGCATATGGAAGAATCAGCAGAAAGCACAGGGAAATATCTGCTTCTAAATCCAAAACGCAGCTATCTAACAGAACGGTTGTCAATGTGTGCACTCCACATCCAGAGTTAAACCCGTGTGTGGATTCAGCAGTCTGCAAACACTTTCTGTGCAGAGTTTCAAAACAGGCGTTTTCAGCCCAATACCGGCATATGGAAGAAACAGCAGAAAGCACAGGGAAATATCTGCTTCTAAATCCAAAACGCAGCTATCTAACAGAACGGTTGTCAATGTGTGCACTCAACTTCCAGAGTTAAACCAGTGTGTGGATTCAGCAGTCTGCAAACACTTTCTGTGAAGAGTTTCAAAACAGGCGTTTTCAGCCCAATACCGGCATATGGAAGAAACAGCAGAAAGCACAGGGAAATATCTGCTTCTAAATCCAAAACGCAGCTATCTAACAGAACGGTTGTCAATGTGTGCACTCCACTTCCAGAGTTAAACCCGTGTGTGGATTCAGCAGTCTGCAAACACTTTCTGTGCAGAGTTTCAAAACAGGCGTTTTCAGCCCAATACCGGCATATGGAAGAAACAGCAGAAAGCACAGGGAAATATCTGCTTCTAAATCCAAAACGCAGCTATCTAACAGAACGGTTGTCAATGTGTGCACTCAACTTCCAGAGTTAAACCAGTGTGTGAATTCAGCAGTCTGCAAACACTTTCTGTGCAGAGTTTCAAAACAGGCGTTTTCAGCCCAATACCGGCATATGGAAGAAACTGCAGAAAGCACAGGGAAATATCTGCTTCTAAATCCAAAACGCAGCTATCTAACAGAACGGTTGTCAATGTGTGCACTCCACTTCCAGAGTTAAACCCGTGTGTGGATTCAGCAGTCTGCAAACACTTTCTGTGCAGAGTTTCAAAACCGGCGTTTTCAGCCCAATACCGGCATATGGAAGAAACAGCAGAAAGCACAGGGAAATATCTGCTTCTAAATCCAAAACGCAGCTATCTAACAGAACGGTTGTCAATGTGTGCACTCCACTTCCAGAATTAAACCGGTGTGTGGATTCAGCAGTCTGCAAACACTTTCTGTGAAGAGTTTCAAAACAGGCGTTTTCAGCCCAATACCGGCATATGGAAGAAACAGCAGAAAGCACAGGGAAATATCTGCTTCTAAATCCAAAACGCAGCTATCTAACAGAACGGTTGTCAATGTGTGCACTCCACTTCCAGAGTTAAACCCGTGTGTGGATTCAGCAGTCTGCAAACACTTTCTGTGCAGAGTTTCAAAACCGGCGTTTTCAGCCCAATACCGGCATATGGAAGAATCAGCAGAAAGCACAGGGAAATATCTGCTTCTAAATCCAAAACGCAGCTATCTAACAGAACGGTTGTCAATGTGTGCACTCCACTTCCAGAGTTAAACCCGTGTGTGGATTCAGCAGTCTGCAAACACTTTCTGTGCAGAGTTTCAAAACAGGCGTTTTCAGCCCAATACCGGCATATGGAAGAAACAGCAGAAAGCACAGGGAAATATCTGCTT
Organism: Aotus nancymaae; assembly: GCF_030222135.1. Taxonomy (NCBI): domain Eukaryota; kingdom Metazoa; phylum Chordata; class Mammalia; order Primates; family Aotidae; genus Aotus; species Aotus nancymaae. Next base: position 315,138 of record NW_026988710.1, read on the forward strand.
CTAAATCCAAAACGCAGCTATCTAACAGAACGGTTGTCAATGTGTGCACTCCACTTCCAGAATTAAACCGGTGTGTGGATTCAGCAGTCTGCAAACACTTTCTGTGCAGAGTTTCAAAACAGGCGTTTTCAGCCCAATACCGGCATATGGAAGAAACAGCAGAAAGCACAGGGAAATATCTGCTTCTAAATCCAAAACGCAGCTATCTAACAGAACGGTTGTCAATGTGTGCACTCAACTTCCAGAGTTAAACCCGTGTTTGGATTCAGCAGTCTGCAAACACTTTCTGTGCAGAGTTTCAAAACCGGCGTTTTCAGCCCAATACCGGCATATGGAAGAATCACCAGAAAGCACAGGGAAATATCTGCTTCTAAATCCAAAACGCAGCTATCTAACAGAACGGTTGTCAATGTGTGCACTCCACATCCAGAGTTAAACCCGTGTGTGGATTCAGCAGTCTGCAAACACTTTCTGTGCAGAGTTTCAAAACAGGCGTTTTCAGCCCAATACCGGCATATGGAAGAAACAGCAGAAAGCACAGGGAAATATCTGCTTCTAAATCCAAAACGCAGCTATCTAACAGAACGGTTGTCAATGTGTGCACTCAACTTCCAGAGTTAAACCAGTGTGTGGATTCAGCAGTCTGCAAACACTTTCTGTGAAGAGTTTCAAAACAGGCGTTTTCAGCCCAATACCGGCATATGGAAGAAACAGCAGAAAGCACAGGGAAATATCTGCTTCTAAATCCAAAACGCAGCTATCTAACAGAACGGTTGTCAATGTGTGCACTCCACTTCCAGAGTTAAACCCGTGTGTGGATTCAGCAGTCTGCAAACACTTTCTGTGCAGAGTTTCAAAACAGGCGTTTTCAGCCCAATACCGGCATATGGAAGAAACAGCAGAAAGAACAGGGAAATATCTGCTTCTAAATCCAAAACGCAGCTATCTAACAGAACGGTTGTCAATGTGTGCACTCAACTTCCAGAGTTAAACCAGTGTGTGAATTCAGCAGTCTGCAAACACTTTCTGTGCAGAGTTTCAAAACAGGCGTTTTCAGCCCAATACCGGCATATGGAAGAAACTGCAGAAAGCACAGGGAAATATCTGCTTCTAAATCCAAAACCCAGCTATCTAACAGAACGGTTGTCAATGTGTGCACTCAACTTCCAGAGTTAAACAAGTGTGTGGATTCAGCAGTCTGCAAACACTTTCTGTGCAGAGTTTCAAAACAGGCGTTTTCAGCCCAATACCGGCATATGGAAGAAACAGCAGAAAGCACAGGGAAATATCTGCTTCTAAATCCAAAACGCAGCTATCTAACAGAACGGTTGTCAATGTGTGCACTCAAGTTCCAGAGTTAAACCCGTGTTTGGATTCAGCAGTCTGCAAACACTTTCTGTGCAGAGTTTCAAAACAGGCGTTTTCAGCCCAATACCGGCATATGGAAGAAACAGCAGAAAGCACAGGGAAATATCTGCTTCTAAATCCAAAACGCAGCTATCTAACAGAACGGTTGTCAATGTGTGCACTCAACTTCCAGAGTTAAACCCGTGTGTGGATTCAGCAGTCTGCAAACACTTTCTGTGCAGAGTTTCAAAACAGGCGTTTTCAGCCCAATACCGGCATATGGAAGAAACAGCAGAAAGCCCAGGGAAATATCTGCTTCTAAATCCAAAACGCAGCTATCTAACAGAACGGTTGTCAATGTGTGCACTCAAGTTCCAGAGTTAAACCCCTGTTTGGATTCAGCAGTCTGCAAACACTTTCTGTGCAGAGTTTCAAAACAGGCGTTTTCAGCCCAATACCGGCATATGGAAGAAACAGCAGAAAGCACAGGGAAATATCTACTTCTAAATCCAAAACGCAGCTATCTAACAGAACGGTTGTCAATGTGTGCACTCAACTTCCAGAGTTAAACCCGTGTGTGAATTCAGCAGTCTGCAAACACTTTCTGTGCAGAGTTTCAAAACAGGCGTTTTCAGCCCAATACCGGCATATGGAAGAAACAGCAGAAAGCACAGGGAAATATCTGCTTCTAAATCCAAAACGCAGCTATCTAACAGAACGGTTGTCAATGTGTGCACTCCACTTCCAGAGTTAAACCCGTGTGTGGATTCAGGAGCCTGCAAACACTTTCTGTGCAGAGTTTCAAAACAGGCGTTTTCAGCCCAATACCGGCATATGGAAGAAACAGCAGAAAGCACAGGGAAATATCTGCTTCTAAATCCAAAACGCAGCTATCTAACAGAACGGTTGTCAATGTGTGCACTCAACTTCCAGAGTTAAACAAGTGTGTGGATTCAGCAGTCTGCAAACACTTTCTGTGCAGAGTTTCAAAACAGGCGTTTTCAGCCCAATACCGGCATATGGAAGAAACAGCAGAAAGCACAGGGAAATATCTGCTTCTAAATCCAAAACGCAGCTATCTAACAGAACGGTTGTCAATGTGTGCACTCAAGTTCCAGAGTTAAACCGGTGTTTGGATTCAGCAGTCTGCAAACACTTTCTGTGCAGAGTTTCAAAACAGGCGTTTTCAGCCCAATACCGGCATATGGAAGAAACAGCAGAAAGCACAGGGAAATATCTACTTCTAAATCCAAAACGCAGCTATCTAACAGAACGGTTGTCAATGTGTGCACTCAACTTCCAGAGTTAAACCCGTGTTTGGATTCAGCAGTCTGCAAACACTTTCTGTGCAGAGTTTCAAAACAGGCGTTTTCAGCCCAATACCGGCATATGGAAGAAACAGCAGAAAGCACAGGGAAATATCTGCTTCTAAATCCAAAACGCAGCTATCTAACAGAACGGTTGTCAATGTGTGCACTCAACTTCCAGAGTTAAACCCGTGTGTGGATTCAGGAGCCTGCAAACACTTTCTGTGCAGAGTTTCAAAACAGGCGTTTTCAGCCCAATACCGGCATATGGAAGAAACAGCAGAAAGCACAGGGAAATATCTGCTTCTAAATCCAAAACGCAGCTATCTAACAGAACGGTTGTCAATGTGTGCACTCCACTTCCAGAGTTAAACCAGTGTGTGGATTCAGCAGTCTGCAAACACTTTCTGTGCAGAGTTTCAAAACAGGCGTTTTCAGCCCAATACCGGCATATGGAAGAAACAGCAGAAAGCACAGGGAAATATCTGATTCTAAATCCAAAACGCAGCTATCTAACAGAACGGTTGTCAATGTGTGCACTCCACTTCCAGAGTTAAACCCGTGTGTGGATTCAGCAGTCTGCAAACACTTTCTGTGCAGAGTTTCAAAACAGGCGTTTTCAGCCCAATACCGGCATATGGAAGAAACAGCAGAAAGCACAGGGAAATATCTACTTCTAAATCCAAAACGCAGCTATCTAACAGAACGGTTGTCAATGTGTGCACTCAACTTCCAGAGTTAAACCCGTGTGTGAATTCAGCAGTCTGCAAACACTTTCTGTGGAGAGTTTCAAAACAGGCGTTTTCAGCCCAATACCGGCATATGGAAGAAACAGCAGAAAGCACAGGGAAATATCTGCTTCTAAATCCGAAACGCAGCTATCTAACAGAACGGTTGTCAATGTGTGCACTCCACTTCCAGAATTAAACCGGTGTGTGGATTCAGCAGTCTGCAAACACTTTCTGTGCAGAGTTTCAAAACAGGCGTTTTCAGCCCAATACCGGCATATGGCAGAAACAGCAGAAAGCACAGGGAAATTTCTGCTTCTAAATCCAAAACGCAGCTATCTAACAGAACGGTTGTCAATGTGTGCACTCAACTTCCAGAGTTAAACCCGTGTGTGGATTCAGCAGTCTGCAAACACTTTCTGTGCAGAGTTTCAAAACCGGCGTTTTCAGCCCAATACCGGCATATGGAAGAATCAGCAGAAAGCACAGGGAAATATCTGCTTCTAAATCCAAAACGCAGCTATCTAACAGAACGGTTGTCAATGTGTGCACTCCACTTCCAGAGTTAAACCCGTGTGTGGATTCAGCAGTCTGCAAACACTTTCTGTGCAGAGTTTCAAAACAGGCGTTTTCAGCCCAATACCGGCATATGGAAGAAACAGCAGAAAGCACAGGGAAATATCTGCTTCTAAATCCAAAACGCAGCTATCTAACAGAACGGTTGTCAATGTGTGCACTCAACTTCCAGAGTTAAACCCGTGTGTGGATTCAGCAGTCTGCAAACACTTTCTGTGCAGAGTTTCAAAACAGGCGTTTTCAGCCCAATACCGGCATATGGAAGAAACAGCAGAAAGCACAGGGAAATATCTGCTTCTAAATCCAAAACGCAGCTATCTAACAGAACGGTTGTCAATGTGTGCACTCCACTTCCCGAGTTAAACCCGTGTGTGGATTCAGCAGTCTGCAAACACTTTCTGTGCAGAGTTTCAAAACAGGCGTTTTCAGCCCAATACCGGCATATGGAAGAAACAGCAGAAAGCACAGGGAAATATCTGCTTCTAAATCCAAAACGCAGCTATCTAACAGAACGGTTGTCAATGTGTGCACTCAACTTCCAGAGTTAAACCCGTGTGTGGATTCAGCAGTCTGCAAACACTTTCTGTGCAGAGTTTCAAAACCGGCGTTTTCAGCCCAATACCGGCATATGGAAGAATCAGCAGAAAGCACAGGGAAATATCTGCTTCTAAATCCAAAACGCAGCTATCTAACAGAACGGTTGTCAATGTGTGCACTCCACTTCCAGAGTTAAACCCGTGTGTGGATTCAGCAGTCTGCAAACACTTTCTGTGCAGAGTTTCAAAACAGGCGTTTTCAGCCCAATACCGGCATATGGAAGAAACAGCAGAAAGCACAGGGAAATATCTGCTTCTAAATCCAAAACGCAGCTATCTAACAGAACGGTTGTCAATGTGTGCACTTAGCTTCCAGAGTTAAACCCGTGTGTGGATTCAGCAGTCTGCATACACTTTTTGTGCAGAGTTTCAAAACAGGCGTTTTCAGCCCAATACCGGCATATGGAAGAAACAGCAGAAAGCACAGGGAAATATCTGCTTCTAAATCCAAAACGCAACTATCTAACAGAACGGTTGTCAATGTGTGCACTCAGCTTCCAGAGTTAAACCCGTGTGTGGATTCAGCAGTCTGCATACACTTTTTGTGCAGAGTTTCAAAACAGGCGTTTTCAGCCCAATACCGGTATATGGAAGAAACAGCAGAAAGAACAGGGAAATATCTGCTTCTAAATCCAAAACGCAGCTATCTAACAGAACGGTTGTCAATGTGTGCACTCCACTTCCAGAGTTAAACCCGTGTGTGGATTCAGCAGTCTGCAAACACTTTCTGTGCAGAGTTTCAAAACAGGTGTTTTCAGCCCAATACCGGCATATGGAAGAAACAGCAGAAAGCACAGGGAAATATCTGCTTCTAAATCCAAAACGCAGCTATCTAACAGAACGGTTGTCAATGTGTGCACTCAACTTCCAGAATTAAACCAGTGTGTGAATTCAGCAGTCTGCAAACACTTTCTGTGCAGAGTTTCAAAACAGGCGTTTTCAGCCCAATACCGGCATATGGAAGAAACAGCAGAAAGCACAGGGAAATATCTGCTTCTAAATCCAAAACGCAGCTATCTAACAGAACGGTTGTCAATGTGTGCACTCCACTTCCAGAGTTAAACCCGTGTGTGGATTCAGGAGTCTGCAAACACTTTCTGTGCAGAGTTTCAAAACCGGCGTTTTCAGCCCAATACCGGCATATGGAAGAAACAGCAGAAAGCACAGGGAAATATCTGCTTCTAAATCCAAAACGCAGCTATCTAACAGAACGGTTGTCAATGTGTGCACTCCACTTCCAGAATTAAACCGGTGTGTGGATTCAGCAGTCTGCAAACACTTTCTGTGAAGAGTTTCAAAACAGGCGTTTTCAGCCCAATACCGGCATATGGAAGAAACAGCAGAAAGCACAGGGAAATATCTGCTTCTAAATCCAAAACGCAGCTATCTAACAGAACGGTTGTCAATGTGTGCACTCCACTTCCAGAGTTAAACCCGTGTGTGGATTCAGCAGTCTGCAAACACTTTCTGTGCAGAGTTTCAAAACAGGCGTTTTCAGCCCAATACCGGCATATGGAAGAATCAGCAGAAAGCACAGGGAAATATCTGCTTCTAAATCCAAAACGCAGCTATCTAACAGAACGGTTGTCAATGTGTGCACTCCACTTCCAGAGTTAAACCCGTGTGTGGATTCAGCAGTCTGCAAACACTTTCTGTGCAGAGTTTCAAAACAGGCGTTTTCAGCCCAATACCGGCATATGGAAGAAACAGCAGAAAGCACAGGGAAATATCTGCTTCTAAATCCAAAACGCAGCTATCTAACAGAACGGTTGTCAATGTGTGCACTCCACTTCCAGAATTAAACCGGTGTGTGTATTCAGCAGTCTGCAAACACTTTCTGTGCAGAGTTTCAAAACAGGCGTTTTCAGCCCAATACCGGCATATGGAAGAAACAGCAGAAAGCACAGGGAAATATCTGCTTCTAAATCCAAAACGCAGCTATCTAACAGAACGGTTGTCAATGTGTGCACTCAACTTCCAGAGTTAAACCCGTGTGTGGATTCAGCAGTCTGCATACACTTTTTGTGCAGAGTTTCAAAACAGGCGTTTTCAGCCCAATACCGGTATATGGAAGAAACAGCAGAAAGAACAGGGAAATATCTGCTTCTAAATCCAAAACGCAGCTATCTAACAGAACGGTTGTCAATGTGTGCACTCCACTTCCAGAGTTAAACCCGTGTGTGGATTCAGCAGTCTGCAAACACTTTCTGTGCAGAGTTTCAAAACAGGTGTTTTCAGCCCAATACCGGCATATGGAAGAAACAGCAGAAAGCACAGGGAAATATCTGCTTCTAAATCCAAAACGCAGCTATCTAACAGAACGGTTGTCAATGTGTGCACTCAACTTCCAGAATTAAACCAGTGTGTGAATTCAGCAGTCTGCAAACACTTTCTGTGCAGAGTTTCAAAACAGGCGTTTTCAGCCCAATACCGGCATATGGAAGAAACAGCAGAAAGCACAGGGAAATATCTGCTTCTAAATCCAAAACGCAGCTATCTAACAGAACGGTTGTCAATGTGTGCACTCCACTTCCAGAGTTAAACCCGTGTGTGGATTCAGGAGTCTGCAAACACTTTCTGTGCAGAGTTTCAAAACCGGCGTTTTCAGCCCAATACCGGCATATGGAAGAAACAGCAGAAAGCACAGGGAAATATCTGCTTCTAAATCCAAAACGCAGCTATCTAACAGAACGGTTGTCAATGTGTGCACTCCACTTCCAGAATTAAACCGGTGTGTGGATTCAGCAGTCTGCAAACACTTTCTGTGAAGAGTTTCAAAACAGGCGTTTTCAGCCCAATACCGGCATATGGAAGAAACAGCAGAAAGCACAGGGAAATATCTGCTTCTAAATCCAAAACGCAGCTATCTAACAGAACGGTTGTCAATGTGTGCACTCCACTTCCAGAGTTAAACCCGTGTGTGGATTCAGCAGTCTGCAAACACTTTCTGTGCAGAGTTTCAAAACAGGCGTTTTCAGCCCAATACCGGCATATGGAAGAATCAGCAGAAAGCACAGGGAAATATCTGCTTCTAAATCCAAAACGCAGCTATCTAACAGAACGGTTGTCAATGTGTGCACTCCACTTCCAGAGTTAAACCCGTGTGTGGATTCAGCAGTCTGCAAACACTTTCTGTGCAGAGTTTCAAAACAGGCGTTTTCAGCCCAATACCGGCATATGGAAGAAACAGCAGAAAGCACAGGGAAATATCTGCTTCTAAATCCAAAACGCAGCTATCTAACAGAACGGTTGTCAATGTGTGCACTCCACTTCCAGAATTAAACCGGTGTGTGTATTCAGCAGTCTGCAAACACTTTCTGTGCAGAGTTTCAAAACAGGCGTTTTCAGCCCAATACCGGCATATGGAAGAAACAGCAGAAAGCACAGGGAAATATCTGCTTCTAAATCCAAAACGCAGCTATCTAACAGAACGGTTGTCAATGTGTGCACTCAACTTCCAGAGTTAAACCCGTGTGTGGATTCAGCAGTCTGCAAACACTTTCTGTGCAGAGTTTCAAAACCGGCGTTTTCAGCCCAATACCGGCATATGGAAGAATCAGCAGAAAGCACAGGGAAATATCTGCTTCTAAATCCAAAACGCAGCTATCTAACAGAACGGTTGTCAATGTGTGCACTCCACTTCCAGAGTTAAACCCGTGTGTGGATTCAGCAGTCTGCAAACACTTTCTGTGCAGAGTTTCAAAACAGGCGTTTTCAGCCCAATACCGGCATATGGAAGAAACAGCAGAAAGCACAGGGAAATATCTGCTTCTAAATCCAAAACGCAGCTATCTAACAGAACGGTTGTCAATGTGTGCACTTAGCTTCCAGAGTTAAACCCGTGTGTGGATTCAGCAGTCTGCATACACTTTTTGTGCAGAGTTTCAAAACAGGCGTTTTCAGCCCAATACCGGCATATGGAAGAAACAGCAGAAAGCACAGGGAAATATCTGCTTCTAAATCCAAAACGCAGCTATCTAACAGAACGGTTGTCAATGTGTGCACTCAGCTTCCAGAGTTAAACCCGTGTGTGGATTCAGCAGTCTGCATACACTTTTTGTGCAGAGTTTCAAAACAGGCGTTTTCAGCCCAATACCGGCATATGGAAGAAACAGCAGAAAGAACAGGGAAATATCTGCTTCTAAATCCAAAACGCAGCTATCTAACAGAACGGTTGTCAATGTGTGCACTCCACTTCCAGAGTTAAACCCGTGTGTGGATTCAGCAGTCTGCAAACACTTTCTGTGCAGAGTTTCAAAACAGGTGTTTTCAGCCCAATACCGGCATATGGAAGAAACAGCAGAAAGCACAGGGAAATATCTGCTTCTAAATCCAAAACGCAGCTATCTAACAGAACGGTTGTCAATGTGTGCACTCAACTTCCAGAGTTAAACCAGTGTGTGAATTCAGCAGTCTGCAAACACTTTCTGTGCAGAGTTTCAAAACAGGCGTTTTCAGCCCAATACCGGCATATGGAAGAAACAGCAGAAAGCACAGGGAAATATCTGCTTCTAAATCCAAAACGCAGCTATCTAACAGAACGGTTGTCAATGTGTGCACTCCACTTCCAGAGTTAAACCCGTGTGTGGATTCAGCAGTCTGCAAACACTTTCTGTGCAGAGTTTCAAAACCGGCGTTTTCAGCCCAATACCGGCATATGGAAGAAACAGCAGAAAGCACAGGGAAATATCTGCTTCTAAATCCAAAACGCAGCTATCTAACAGAACGGTTGTCAATGTGTGCACTCCACTTCCAGAATTAAACCGGTGTGTGGATTCAGCAGTCTGCAAACACTTTCTGTGAAGAGTTTCAAAACAGGCGTTTTCAGCCCAATACCGGCATATGGAAGAAACAGCAGAAAGCACAGGGAAATATCTGATTCTAAATCCAAAACGCAGCTATCTAACAGAACGGTTGTCAATGTGTGCACTCCACTTCCAGAGTTAAACCCGTGTGTGGATTCAGCAGTCTGCAAACACTTTCTGTGCAGAGTTTCAAAACCGGCGTTTTCAGCCCAATACCGGCATATGGAAGAATCAGCAGAAAGCACAGGGAAATATCTGCTTCTAAATCCAAAACGCAGCTATCTAACAGAACGGTTGTCAATGTGTGCACTCCACTTCCAGAGTTAAACCCGTGTGTGGATTCAGCAGTCTGCAAACACTTTCTGTGCAGAGTTTCAAAACAGGCGTTTTCAGCCCAATACCGGCATATGGAAGAAACAGCAGAAAGCACAGGGAAATATCTGCTTCTAAATCCAAAACGCAGCTATCTAACAGAACGGTTGTCAATGTGTGCACTCCACTTCCAGAATTAAACCGGTGTGTGTATTCAGCAGTCTGCAAACACTTTCTGTGCAGAGTTTCAAAACCGGCGTTTTCAGCCCAATACCGGCATATGGAAGAATCAGCAGAAAGCACAGGGAAATATCTGCTTCTAAATCCAAAACGCAGCTATCTAACAGAACGGTTGTCAATGTGTGCACTCCACTTCCAGAGTTAAACCCGTGTGTGGATTCAGCAGTCTGCAAACACTTTCTGTGCAGAGTTTCAAAACAGGCGTTTTCAGCCCAATACCGGCATATGGAAGAAACAGCAGAAAGCACAGGGAAATATCTGCTTCTAAATCCAAAACGCAGCTATCTAACAGAACGGTTGTCAATGTGTGCACTCAACTTCCAGAGTTAAACCCGTGTGTGGTTTCAGCAGTCTGCATACACTTTCTGTGCAGAGTTTCAAAACAGGCGTTTTCAGCCCAATACCGGCATATGGAAGAAACAGCAGAAAGCACAGGGAAATATCTGCTTCTAAATCCAAAACGCAGCTATCTAACAGAACGGTTGTCAATGTGTGCACTCCACTTCCAGAGTTAAACCCGTGTGTGGATTCAGCAGTCTGCAAACACTTTCTGTGCAGAGTTTCAAAACAGGCGTTTTCAGCCCAATACCGGCATATGGAAGAAACAGCAGAAAGCACAGGGAAATATCTGCTTCTAAATCCAAAACGCAGCTATCTAACAGAACGGTTGTCAATGTGTGCACTCAACTTCCAGAGTTAAACCCGTGTGTGGATTCCGCAGTCTGCATACACTTTCTGTGCAGAGTTTCAAAACAGGCGTTTTCAGCCCAATACCGGCATATGGAAGAAACAGCAGAAAGAACAGGGAAATATCTGCTTCTAAATCCAAAACGCAGCTATCTAACAGAACGGTTGTCAATGTGTGCACTCCACTTCCAGAGTTAAACCCGTGTGTGGATTCAGCAGTCTGCAAACACTTTCTGTGCAGAGTTTCAAAACAGGCGTTTTCAGCCCAATACCGGCATATGGAAGAAACAGCAGAAAGCACAGGGAAATATCTGCTTCTAAATCCAAAACGCAGCTATCTAACAGAACGGTTGTCAATGTGTGCACTCCACTTCCAGAGTTAAACCCGTGTGTGGATTCAGCAGTCTGCAAACACTTTCTGTGCAGAGTTTCAAAACAGGCGTTTTCAGCCCAATACCGGCATATGGAAGAAACAGCAGAAAGCACAGGGAAATATCTGCTTCTAAATCCAAAACGCAGCTATCTAACAGAACGGTTGTCAATGTGTGCACTCCACTTCCAGAATTAAAGCGGTGTGTGGATTCAGCAGTCTGCAAACACTTTCTGTGCAGAGTTTCAAAACAGGCGTTTTCAGCCCAATACCGGCATATGGAAGAAACAGCAGAAAGCACAGGGAAATATCTGCTTCTAAATCCAAAACGCAGCTATCTAACAGAACGGTTGTCAATGTGTGCACTCAACTTCCAGAGTTAAACCCGTGTGTGGATTCAGCAGTCTGCAAACACTTTCTGTGCAGAGTTTCAAAACCGGCGTTTTCAGCCCAATACCGGCATATGGAAGAATCAGCAGAAAGCACAGGGAAATATCTGCTTCTAAATCCAAAACGCAGCTATCTAACAGAACGGTTGTCAATGTGTGCACTCCACTTCCAGAGTTAAACCCGTGTGTGGATTCAGCAGTCTGCAAACACTTTCTGTGCAGAGTTTCAAAACAGGCGTTTTCAGCCCAATACCGGCATATGGAAGAAACAGCAGAAAGCACAGGGAAATATCTGCTTCTAAATCCAAAACGCAGCTATCTAACAGAACGGTTGTCAATGTGTGCACTCCACTTCCAGAGTTAAACCCGTGTGTGAATTCAGCAGTCTGCAAACACTTTCTGTGCAGAGTTTCAAAACAGGCGTTTTCAGCCCAATACCGGCATATGGAAGAAACAGCAGAAAGCACAGGGAAATATCTGCTTCTAAATCCAAAACGCAGCTATCTAACAGAACGGTTGTCAATGTGTGCACTCAACTTCCAGAGTTAAACCAGTGTGTGAATTCAGCAGTCTGCAAACACTTTCTGTGCAGAGTTTCAAAACAGGCGTTTTCAGCCCAATACCGGCATATGGAAGAAACAGCAGAAAGCACAGGGAAATATCTGCTTCTAAATCCAAAACGCAGCTATCTAACAGAACGGTTGTCAATGTGTGCACTCCACTTCCAGAGTTAAACCCGTGTGTGAATTCAGCAGTCTGCAAACACTTTCTGTGCAGAGTTTCAAAACAGGCGTTTTCAGCCCAATACCGGCATATGGAAGAATCAGCAGAAAGCACAGGGAAATATCTGCTTCTAAATCCAAAACGCAGCTATCTAACAGAACGGTTGTCAATGTGTGCACTCCACTTGCAGAGTTAAACCAGTGTGTGGATTCAGCAGTCTGCAAACACTTTCTGTGCAGAGTTTCAAAACAGGCGTTTTCAGCCCAATACCGGCATATGGAAGAAACAGCAGAAAGCACAGGGAAATACCTGCTTCTAAATCCAAAACGCAGCTATCTAACAGAACGGTTGTCAATGTGTGCACTCAACTTCCAGAGTTAAACCCGTGTGTGAATTCAGCAGTCTGCAAACACTTTCTGTGCAGAGTTTCAAAACAGGCGTTTTCAGCCCAATACCGGCATATGGAAGAAACAGCAGAAAGCACAGGGAAATATCTGCTTCTAAAACCAAAACGCAGCTATCTAACAGAACGGTTGTCAATGTGTGCACTCAACTTCCAGAGTTAAACCAGTGTGTGGATTCAGCAGTCTGCAAACACTTTCTGTGCAGAGTTTCAAAACAGGCGTTTTCAACCCAATACCGGCATATGGAAGAAACAGCAGAAAGCACAGGGAAATATCTGCTTCTAAATCCAAAACGCAGCTATCTAACAGAACGGTTGTCAATGTGTGCACTCAAGTTCCAGAGTTAAACCCGTGTTTGGATTCAGCAGTCTGCAAACACTTTCTGTGCAGAGTTTCAAAACAGGCGTTTTCAGCCCAATACCGGCATATGGAAGAAACAGCAGAAAGCACAGGGAAATATCTGCTTCTAAATCCAAAACGCAGCAATCTAACAGAACGGTTGTCAATGTGTGCACTCAACTTCCAGAGTTAAACCCGTGTTTGGATTCAGCAGTCTGCAAACACTTTCTGTGCAGAGTTTCAAAACAGGCGTTTTCAGCCCAATACCGGCATATGGAAGAAACAGCAGAAAGCACAGGGAAATATCTGCTTCTAAATCCAAAACGCAGCTATCTAACAGAACGGTTGTCAATGTGTGCACTCAACTTCCAGAGTTAAACCCGTGTTTGGATTCAGCAGTCTGCAAACACTTTCTGTGCAGAGTTTCAAAACAGGCGTTTTCAGCCCAATACCGGCATATGGAAGAAACAGCAGAAAGCACAGGGAAATATCTGCTTCTAAATCCAAAACGCAGCTATCTAACAGAACGGTTGTCAATGTGTGCACTCCACTTCCAGAGTTAAACCCGTGTGTGGATTCAGCAGTCTGCAAACACTTTCTGTGCAGAGTTTCAAAACAGGCGTTTTCAGCCCAATACCGGCATATGGAAGAAACAGCAGAAAGCACAGGGAAATATCTGCTTCTAAATCCAAAACGCAGCTATCTAACAGAACGGTTGTCAATGTGTGCACTCCACTTCCAGAGTTAAACCCGTGTGTGGATTCAGCAGTCTGCAAACACTTTCTGTGCAGAGTTTCAAAACAGGCGTTTTCAGCCCAATACCGGCATATGGAAGAAACAGCAGAAAGCACAGGGAAATATCTGCTTCTAAATCCAAAACGCAGCTATCTAACAGAACGGTTGTCAATGTGTGCACTCAACTTCCAGAGTTAAACCCGTGTGTGGATTCAGCAGTCTGCAAACACTTTCTGTGCAGAGTTTCAAAACAGGCGTTTTCAGCCCAATACCGGCATATGGAAGAAACAGCAGAAAGCACAGGGAAATATCTGCTTCTAAATCCAAAACGCAGCTATCTAACAGAACGGTTGTCAATGTGTGCACTCAAGTTCCAGAGTTAAACCCGTGTTTGGATTCAGCAGTCTGCAAACACTTTCTGTGCAGAGTTTCAAAACAGGCGTTTTCAGCCCAATACCGGCATATGGAAGAAACAGCAGAAAGCACAGGGAAATATCTGCTTCTAAATCCAAAACGCAGCTATCTAACAGAACGGTTGTCAATGTGTGCACTCCACTTCCAGTGTTAAACCCGTGTGTGGATTCAGCAGTCTGCAAACACTTTCTGTGCAGAGTTTCAAAACAGGCGTTTTCAGCCCAATACCGGCATATGGAAGAAACAGCAGAAAGCCCAGGGAAATATCTGCTTCTAAATCCAAAACGCAGCTATCTAACAGAACGGTTGTCAATGTGTGCACTCAACGTCCAGAGTTAAACCCGTGTGTGGATTCAGCAGTCTGCAAACACTTTCTGTGCAGAGTTTCAAAACAGGCGTTTTCAGCCCAATACCGGCATATGGAAGAAACAGCAGAAAGCACAGGGAAATATCTGCTTCTAAATCCAAAACGCAGCTATCTAACAGAACGGTTGTCAATGTGTGCACTCCACTTCCAGAATTAAACCGGTGTGTGGATTCAGCAGTCTGCAAACACTTTCTGTGCAGAGTTTCAAAACAGGCGTTTTTAGCCCAATACCGGCATATGGAAGAAACAGCAGAAAGCACAGGGAAATATCTGCTTCTAAATCCAAAACGCAGCTATCTAACAGAACGGTTGTCAATGTGTGCACTCAACTTCCAGAGTTAAACCCGTGTGTGAATTCAGCAGTCTGCAAACACTTTCTGTGCAGAGTTTCAAAACAGGCGTTTTCAGCCCAATACCGGCATATGGAAGAAACAGCAGAAAGCACAGGGAAATATCTGCTTCTAAATCCAAAACGCAGCTATCTAACAGAACGGTTGTCAATGTGTGCACTCAAGTTCCAGAGTTAAACCCGTGTTTGGATTCAGCAGTCTGCAAACACTTTCTGTGCAGAGTTTCAAAACAGGCGTTTTCAGCCCAATACCGGCATATGGAAGAAACAGCAGAAAGCACAGGGAAATATCTGCTTCTAAATCCAAAACGCAGCTATCAAACAGAACGGTTGTCAATGTGTGCACTCAACTTCCAGAGTTAAACCCGTGTGTGGATTCAGCAGTCTGCAAACACTTTCTGTGCAGAGTTTCAAAACAGGCGTTTTCAGCCCAATACCGGCATATGGAAGAAACAGCAGAAAGCACAGGGAAATATCTGCTTCTAAATCCAAAACGCAGCTATCTAACAGAACGGTTGTCAATGTGTGCACTCAACGTCCAGAGTTAAACCCGTGTGTGGATTCAGCAGTCTGCAAACACTTTCTGTGCAGAGTTTCAAAACAGGCGTTTTCAGCCCAATACCGGCATATGGAAGAATCAGCAGAAAGCACAGGGAAATATCTGCTTCTAAATCCAAAACGCAGCTATCTAACAGAACGGTTGTCAATGTGTGCACTCCACTTCCAGAGTTAAACCAGTGTGTGGATTCAGCAGTCTGCAAACACTTTCTGTGCAGAGTTTCAAAACAGGCGTTTTCAGCCCAATACCGGCATATGGAAGAAACAGCAGAAAGCACAGGGAAATACCTGCTTCTAAATCCAAAACGCAGCTATCTAACAGAACGGTTGTCAATGTGTGCACTCAACTTCCAGAGTTAAACCCGTGTGTGAATTCAGCAGTCTGCAAACACTTTCTGTGCAGAGTTTCAAAACAGGCGTTTTCAGCCCAATACCGGCATATGGAAGAAACAGCAGAAAGCACAGGGAAATATCTGCTTCTAAATCCAAAACGCAGCTATCTAACAGAACGGTTGTCAATGTGTGCACTCAACTTCCAGAGTTAAACCAGTGTGTGGATTCAGCAGTCTGCAAACACTTTCTGTGCAGAGTTTCAAAACAGGCGTTTTCAACCCAATACCGGCATATGGAAGAAACAGCAGAAAGCACAGGGAAATATCTGCTTCTAAATCCAAAACGCAGCTATCTAACAGAACGGTTGTCAATGTGTGCACTCAAGTTCCAGAGTTAAACCCGTGTTTGGATTCAGCAGTCTGCAAACACTTTCTGTGCAGAGTTTCAAAACAGGCGTTTTCAGCCCAATACCGGCATATGGAAGAAACAGCAGAAAGCACAGGGAAATATCTGCTTCTAAATCCAAAACGCAGCAATCTAACAGAACGGTTGTCAATGTGTGCACTCAACTTCCAGAGTTAAACCCGTGTTTGGATTCAGCAGCCTGCAAACACTTTCTGTGCAGAGTTTCAAAACAGGCGTTTTCAGCCCAATACCGGCATATGGAAGAAACAGCAGAAAGCACAGGGAAATATCTGCTTCTAAATCCAAAACGCAGCTATCTAACAGAACGGTTGTCAATGTGTGCACTCAACTTCCAGAGTTAAACCCGTGTTTGGATTCAGCAGTCTGCAAACACTTTCTGTGCAGAGTTTCAAAACAGGCGTTTTCAGCCCAATACCGGCATATGGAAGAAACAGCAGAAAGCACAGGGAAATATCTGCTTCTAAATCCAAAACGCAGCTATCTAACAGAACGGTTGTCAATGTGTGCACTCCACTTCCAGAGTTAAACCCGTGTGTGAATTCAGCAGTCTGCAAACACTTTCTGTGCAGAGTTTCAAAACAGGCGTTTTCAGCCCAATACCGGCATATGGAAGAAACAGCAGAAAGCACAGGGAAATATCTGCTTCTAAATCCAAAACGCAGCTATCTAACAGAACGGTTGTCAATGTGTGCACTCCACTTCCAGAGTTAAACCCGTGTGTGGATTCAGCAGTCTGCAAACACTTTCTGTGCAGAGTTTCAAAACAGGCGTTTTCAGCCCAATACCGGCATATGGAAGAAACAGCAGAAAGCACAGGGAAATATCTGCTTCTAAATCCAAAACGCAGCTATCTAACAGAACGGTTGTCAATGTGTGCACTCAACTTCCAGAGTTAAACCCGTGTGTGGATTCAGCAGTCTGCAAACACTTTCTGTGCAGAGTTTCAAAACAGGCGTTTTCAGCCCAATACCGGCATATGGAAGAATCAGCAGAAAGCACAGGGAAATATCTGCTTCTAAATCCAAAACGCAGCTATCTAACAGAACGGTTGTCAATGTGTGCACTCAACGTCCAGAGTTAAACCCGTGTGTGGATTCAGCAGTCTGCAAACACTTTCTGTGCAGAGTTTCAAAACAGGCGTTTTCAGCCCAATACCGGCATATGGAAGAATCAGCAGAAAGCACAGGGAAATATCTGCTTCTAAATCCAAAACGCAGCTATCTAACAGAACGGTTGTCAATGTGTGCACTCCACTTCCAGAGTTAAACCAGTGTGTGGATTCAGCAGTCTGCAAACACTTTCTGTGCAGAGTTTCAAAACAGGCGTTTTCAGCCCAATACCGGCATATGGAAGAAACAGCAGAAAGCACAGGGAAATACCTGCTTCTAAATCCAAAACGCAGCTATCTAACAGAACGGTTGTCAATGTGTGCACTCAACTTCCAGAGTTAAACCCGTGTGTGAATTCAGCAGTCTGCAAACACTTTCTGTGCAGAGTTTCAAAACAGGCGTTTTCAGTCCAATACCGGCATATGGAAGAAACAGCAGAAAGCACAGGGAAATATCTGCTTCTAAATCCAAAACGCAGCTATCTAACAGAACGGTTGTCAATGTGTGCACTCAACTTCCAGAGTTAAACCCGTGTGTGGATTCAGCAGTCTGCAAACACTTTCTGTGCAGAGTTTCAAAACCGGCGTTTTCAGCCCAATACCGGCACATGGAAGAATCAGCAGAAAGCACAGGGAAATATCTGCTTCTAAATCCAAAACGCAGCTATCTAACAGAACGGTTGTCAATGTGTGCACTCCACTTCCAGAGTTAAACCCGTGTTTGGATTCAGCAGTCTGCAAACACTTTCTGTGCAGAGTTTCAAAACAGGCGTTTTCAGCCCAATACCGGCATATGGAAGAAACAGCAGAAAGCACAGGGAAATATCTGCTTCTAAATCCAAAACGCAGCAATCTAACAGAACGGTTGTCAATGTGTGCACTCAACTTCCAGAGTTAAACCCGTGTTTGGATTCAGCAGTCTGCAAACACTTTCTGTGCAGAGTTTCAAAACAGGCGTTTTCAGCCCAATACCGGCATATGGAAGAAACAGCAGAAAGCACAGGGAAATATCTGCTTCTAAATCCAAAACGCAGCTATCTAACAGAACGGTTGTCAATGTGTGCACTCAACTTCCAGAGTTAAACCCGTGTTTGGATTCAGCAGTCTGCAAACACTTTCTGTGCAGAGTTTCAAAACAGGCGTTTTCAGCCCAATACCGGCATATGGAAGAAACAGCAGAAAGCACAGGGAAATATCTGCTTCTAAATCCAAAACGCAGCTATCTAACAGAACGGTTGTCAATGTGTGCACTCCACTTCCAGAGTTAAACCCGTGTGTGAATTCAGCAGTCTGCAAACACTTTCTGTGCAGAGTTTCAAAACAGGCGTTTTCAGCCCAATACCGGCATATGGAAGAAACAGCAGAAAGCACAGGGAAATATCTGCTTCTAAATCCAAAACGCAGCTATCTAACAGAACGGTTGTCAATGTGTGCACTCCACTTCCAGAGTTAAACCCGTGTGTGGATTCAGCAGTCTGCAAACACTTTCTGTGCAGAGTTTCAAAACAGGCGTTTTCAGCCCAATACCGGCATATGGAAGAAACAGCAGAAAGCACAGGGAAATATCTGCTTCTAAATCCAAAACGCAGCTATCTAACAGAACGGTTGTCAATGTGTGCACTCAACTTCCAGAGTTAAACCCGTGTGTGGATTCAGCAGTCTGCAAACACTTTCTGTGCAGAGTTTCAAAACAGGCGTTTTCAGCCCAATACCGGCATATGGAAGAAACAGCAGAAAGCACAGGGAAATATCTGCTTCTAAATCCAAAACGCAGCTATCTAACAGAACGGTTGTCAATGTGTGCACTCCACTTCCAGAGTTAAACCCGTGTGTGGATTCAGCAGTCTGCAAACACTTTCTGTGCAGAGTTTCAAAACAGGCGTTTTCAGCCCAATACCGGCATATGGAAGAAACAGCAGAAAGCACAGGGAAATATCTGCTTCTAAATCCAAAACGCAGCTATCTAACAGAACGGTTGTCAATGTGTGCACTCAACTTCCAGAGTTAAACCCGTGTGTGGATTCAGCAGTCTGCAAACACTTTCTGTGCAGAGTTTCAAAACAGGAGTTTTCAGCCCAATACCGGCATATGGAAGAAACAGCAGAAAGCCCAGGGAAATATCTGCTTCTAAATCCAAAACGCAGCTATCTAACAGAACGGTTGTCAATGTGTGCACTCAACGTCCAGAGTTAAACCCGTGTGTGGATTCAGCAGTCTGCAAACACTTTCTGTGCAGAGTTTCAAAACAGGCGTTTTCAGCCCAATACCGGCATATGGAAGAAACAGCAGAAAGCACAGGGAAATATCTGCTTCTAAATCCAAAACGCAGCTATCTAACAGAACGGTTGTCAATGTGTGCACTCCACTTCCAGAATTAAACCGGTGTGTGGATTCAGCAGTCTGCAAACACTTTCTGTGCAGAGTTTCAAAACAGGCGTTTTTAGCCCAATACCGGCATATGGAAGAAACAGCAGAAAGCACAGGGAAATATCTGCTTCTAAATCCAAAACGCAGCTATCTAACAGAACGGTTGTCAATGTGTGCACTCAACTTCCAGAGTTAAACCGGTGTTTGGATTCAGCAGTCTGCAAACACTTTCTGTGCAGAGTTTCAAAACAGGCGTTTTCAGCCCAATACCGGCATATGGAAGAAACAGCAGAAAGCACAGGGAAATATCTGCTTCTAAATCCAAAACGCAGCTATCTAACAGAACGGTTGTCAATGTGTGCACTCAACTTCCAGAGTTAAACCCGTGTGTGGATTCAGCAGTCTGCAAACACTTTCTGTGCAGAGTTTCAAAACAGGCGTTTTCAGCCCAATACCGGCATATGGAAGAAACAGCAGAAAGCACAGGGAAATATCTGCTTCTAAATCCAAAACGCAGCTATCTAACAGAACGGTTGTCAATGTGTGCACTCAACGTCCAGAGTTAAACCCGTGTGTGGATTCAGCAGTCTGCAAACACTTTCTGTGCAGAGTTTCAAAACAGGCGTTTTCAGCCCAATACCGGCATATGGAAGAAACAGCAGAAAGCACAGGGAAATATCTGCTTCTAAATCCAAAAAGCAGCTATCTAACAGAACGGTGGTCAATGTGTGCACTCCACTTCCAGAATTAAACCCGTGTGTGGATTCAGCAGTCTGCAAACACTTTCTGTGCAGAGTTTCAAAACAGGCGTTTTTAGCCCAATACCGGCATATGGAAGAAACAGCAGAAAGCACAGGGAAATATCTGCTTCTAAATCCAAAACGCAGCTATCTAACAGAACGGTTGTCAATGTGTGCACTCCACTTCCAGAGTTAAACCGGGTTGTGGATTCAGCAGTCTGCAAACACTTTCTGTGCAGACTTTCAAAACCGGCGTTTTCAGCCCAATACCGGCATATGGAAGAATCAGCAGAAAGCACAGGGAAATATCTGCTTCTAAATCCAAAACGCAGCTATCTAACAGAACGGTTGTCAATGTGTGCACTCCACTTCCAGAGTTAAACCCGTGTGTGGATTCAGCAGTCTGCAAACACTTTCTGTGCAGAGTTTCAAAACAGGCGTTTTCAGCCCAATACCGGCATATGGAAGAAACAGCAGAAAGCACAGGGAAATATCTGCTTCTAAATCCAAAACACAGCTATCTAACAGAACGGTTGTCAATGTGTGCACTCAACTTCCAGAGTTAAACCCGTGTGTGGTTTCAGCAGTCTGCATACACTTTCTGTGCAGGGTTTCAAAACAGGCGTTTTCAGCCCAATACCGGCATATGGAAGAAACAGCAGAAAGCACAGGGAAATATCTGCTTCTAAATCCAAAACGCAGCTATCTAACAGAACGGTTGTCAATGTGTGCACTCCACTTCCAGAGTTAAACCCGTGTGTGGATTCAGCAGTCTGCAAACACTTTCTGTGCAGAGTTTCAAAACAGGCGTTTTCAGCCCAATACCGGCATATGGAAGAAACAGCAGAAAGCACAGGGAAATATCTGCTTCTAAATCCAAAACGCAGCTATCTAACAGAACGGTTGTCAATGTGTGCACTCCACTTCCAGAGTTAAACCCGTGTGTGTATTCAGCAGTCTGCAAACACTTTCTGTGCAGAGTTTCAAAACAGGCGTTTTCAGCCCAATACCGGCATATGGAAGAAACAGCAGAAAGCACAGGGAAATATCTGCTTCTAAATCCAAAACGCAGCTATCTAACAGAACGGTTGTCAATGTGTGCACTCAACTTCCAGAGTTAAACCCGTGTGTGGTTTCAGCAGTCTGCATACACTTTCTGTGCAGGGTTTCAAAACAGGCGTTTTCAGCCCAATACCGGCATATGGAAGAAACAGCAGAAAGCACAGGGAAATATCTGCTTCTAAATCCAAAACGCAGCTATCTAACAGAACGGTTGTCAATGTGTGCACTCAAGTTCCAGAGTTAAACCCGTGTTTGGATTCAGCAGTCTGCAAACACTTTCTGTGCAGAGTTTCAAAACAGGCGTTTTCAGCCCAATACCGGCATATGGAAGAAACAGCAGAAAGCACAGGGAAATATCTGCTTCTAAATCCAAAACGCAGCTATCTAACAGAACGGTTGTCAATGTGTGCACTCCACTTCCAGTGTTAAACCCGTGTGTGGATTCAGCAGTCTGCAAACACTTTCTGTGCAGAGTTTCAAAACAGGCGTTTTCAGCCCAATACCGGCATATGGAAGAAACAGCAGAAAGCCCAGGGAAATATCTGCTTCTAAATCCAAAACGCAGCTATCTAACAGAACGGTTGTCAATGTGTGCACTCAACGTCCAGAGTTAAACCCGTGTGTGGATTCAGCAGTCTGCAAACACTTTCTGTGCAGAGTTTCAAAACAGGCGTTTTCAGCCCAATACCGGCATATGGAAGAAACAGCAGAAAGCACAGGGAAATATCTGCTTCTAAATCCAAAACGCAGCTATCTAACAGAACGGTTGTCAATGTGTGCACTCCACTTCCAGAATTAAACCGGTGTGTGGATTCAGCAGTCTGCAAACACTTTCTGTGCAGAGTTTCAAAACAGGCGTTTTTAGCCCAATACCGGCATATGGAAGAAACAGCAGAAAGCACAGGGAAATATCTGCTTCTAAATCCAAAACGCAGCTATCTAACAGAACGGTTGTCAATGTGTGCACTCAACTTCCAGAGTTAAACCCGTGTGTGAATTCAGCAGTCTGCAAACACTTTCTGTGCAGAGTTTCAAAACAGGCGTTTTCAGCCCAATACCGGCATATGGAAGAAACAGCAGAAAGCACAGGGAAATATCTGCTTCTAAATCCAAAACGCAGCTATCTAACAGAACGGTTGTCAATGTGTGCACTCAAGTTCCAGAGTTAAACCCGTGTTTGGATTCAGCAGTCTGCAAACACTTTCTGTGCAGAGTTTCAAAACAGGCGTTTTCAGCCCAATACCGGCATATGGAAGAAACAGCAGAAAGCACAGGGAAATATCTGCTTCTAAATCCAAAACGCAGCTATCTAACAGAACGGTTGTCAATGTGTGCACTCAACTTCCAGAGTTAAACCCGTGTGTGGATTCAGCAGTCTGCAAACACTTTCTGTGCAGAGTTTCAAAACAGGCGTTTTCAGCCCAATACCGGCATATGGAAGAAACAGCAGAAAGCACAGGGAAATATCTGCTTCTAAATCCAAAACGCAGCTATCTAACAGAACGGTTGTCAATGTGTGCACTCAACGTCCAGAGTTAAACCCGTGTGTGGATTCAGCAGTCTGCAAACACTTTCTGTGCAGAGTTTCAAAACAGGCGTTTTCAGCCCAATACCGGCATATGGAAGAATCAGCAGAAAGCACAGGGAAATATCTGCTTCTAAATCCAAAACGCAGCTATCTAACAGAACGGTTGTCAATGTGTGCACTCCACTTCCAGAGTTAAACCAGTGTGTGGATTCAGCAGTCTGCAAACACTTTCTGTGCAGAGTTTCAAAACAGGCGTTTTCAGCCCAATACCGGCATATGGAAGAAACAGCAGAAAGCACAGGGAAATACCTGCTTCTAAATCCAAAACGCAGCTATCTAACAGAACGGTTGTCAATGTGTGCACTCAACTTCCAGAGTTAAACCCGTGTGTGAATTCAGCAGTCTGCAAACACTTTCTGTGCAGAGTTTCAAAACAGGCGTTTTCAGCCCAATACCGGCATATGGAAGAAACAGCAGAAAGCACAGGGAAATATCTGCTTCTAAATCCAAAACGCAGCTATCTAACAGAACGGTTGTCAATGTGTGCACTCAACTTCCAGAGTTAAACCAGTGTGTGGATTCAGCAGTCTGCAAACACTTTCTGTGCAGAGTTTCAAAACAGGCGTTTTCAACCCAATACCGGCATATGGAAGAAACAGCAGAAAGCACAGGGAAATATCTGCTTCTAAATCCAAAACGCAGCTATCTAACAGAACGGTTGTCAATGTGTGCACTCAAGTTCCAGAGTTAAACCCGTGTTTGGATTCAGCAGTCTGCAAACACTTTCTGTGCAGAGTTTCAAAACAGGCGTTTTCAGCCCAATACCGGCATATGGAAGAAACAGCAGAAAGCACAGGGAAATATCTGCTTCTAAATCCAAAACGCAGCAATCTAACAGAACGGTTGTCAATGTGTGCACTCAACTTCCAGAGTTAAACCCGTGTTTGGATTCAGCAGTCTGCAAACACTTTCTGTGCAGAGTTTCAAAACAGGCGTTTTCAGCCCAATACCGGCATATGGAAGAAACAGCAGAAAGCACAGGGAAATATCTGCTTCTAAATCCAAAACGCAGCTATCTAACAGAACGGTTGTCAATGTGTGCACTCAACTTCCAGAGTTAAACCCGTGTTTGGATTCAGCAGTCTGCAAACACTTTCTGTGCAGAGTTTCAAAACAGGCGTTTTCAGCCCAATACCGGCATATGGAAGAAACAGCAGAAAGCACAGGGAAATATCTGCTTCTAAATCCAAAACGCAGCTATCTAACAGAACGGTTGTCAATGTGTGCACTCCACTTCCAGAGTTAAACCCGTGTGTGAATTCAGCAGTCTGCAAACACTTTCTGTGCAGAGTTTCAAAACAGGCGTTTTCAGCCCAATACCGGCATATGGAAGAAACAGCAGAAAGCACAGGGAAATATCTGCTTCTAAATCCAAAACGCAGCTATCTAACAGAACGGTTGTCAATGTGTGCACTCCACTTCCAGAGTTAAACCCGTGTGTGGATTCAGCAGTCTGCAAACACTTTCTGTGCAGAGTTTCAAAACAGGCGTTTTCAGCCCAATACCGGCATATGGAAGAAACAGCAGAAAGCACAGGGAAATATCTGCTTCTAAATCCAAAACGCAGCTATCTAACAGAACGGTTGTCAATGTGTGCACTCAACTTCCAGAGTTAAACCCGTGTGTGGATTCAGCAGTCTGCAAACACTTTCTGTGCAGAGTTTCAAAACAGGCGTTTTCAGCCCAATACCGGCATATGGAAGAAACAGCAGAAAGCACAGGGAAATATCTGCTTCTAAATCCAAAACGCAGCTATCTAACAGAACGGTTGTCAATGTGTGCACTCAACGTCCAGAGTTAAACCCGTGTGTGGATTCAGCAGTCTGCAAACACTTTCTGTGCAGAGTTTCAAAACAGGCGTTTTCAGCCCAATACCGGCATATGGAAGAATCAGCAGAAAGCACAGGGAAATATCTGCTTCTAAATCCAAAACGCAGCTATCTAACAGAACGGTTGTCAATGTGTGCACTCCACTTCCAGAGTTAAACCAGTGTGTGGATTCAGCAGTCTGCAAACACTTTCTGTGCAGAGTTTCAAAACAGGCGTTTTCAGCCCAATACCGGCATATGGAAGAAACAGCAGAAAGCACAGGGAAATACCTGCTTCTAAATCCAAAACGCAGCTATCTAACAGAACGGTTGTCAATGTGTGCACTCAACTTCCAGAGTTAAACCCGTGTGTGAATTCAGCAGTCTGCAAACACTTTCTGTGCAGAGTTTCAAAACAGGCGTTTTCAGTCCAATACCGGCATATGGAAGAAACAGCAGAAAGCACAGGGAAATATCTGCTTCTAAATCCAAAACGCAGCTATCTAACAGAACGGTTGTCAATGTGTGCACTCAACTTCCAGAGTTAAACCAGTGTGTGGATTCAGCAGTCTGCAAACACTTTCTGTGCAGAGTTTCAAAACAGGCGTTTTCAACCCAATACCGGCATATGGAAGAAACAGCAGAAAGCACAGGGAAATATCTGCTTCTAAATCCAAAACGCAGCTATCTAACAGAACGGTTGTCAATGTGTGCACTCAAGTTCCAGAGTTAAACCCGTGTTTGGATTCAGCAGTCTGCAAACACTTTCTGTGCAGAGTTTCAAAACAGGCGTTTTCAGCCCAATACCGGCATATGGAAGAAACAGCAGAAAGCACAGGGAAATATCTGCTTCTAAATCCAAAACGCAGCAATCTAACAGAACGGTTGTCAATGTGTGCACTCAACTTCCAGAGTTAAACCCGTGTTTGGATTCAGCAGTCTGCAAACACTTTCTGTGCAGAGTTTCAAAACAGGCGTTTTCAGCCCAATACCGGCATATGGAAGAAACAGCAGAAAGCACAGGGAAATATCTGCTTCTAAATCCAAAACGCAGCTATCTAACAGAACGGTTGTCAATGTGTGCACTCAACTTCCAGAGTTAAACCCGTGTTTGGATTCAGCAGTCTGCAAACACTTTCTGTGCAGAGTTTCAAAACAGGCGTTTTCAGCCCAATACCGGCATATGGAAGAAACAGCAGAAAGCACAGGGAAATATCTGCTTCTAAATCCAAAACGCAGCTATCTAACAGAACGGTTGTCAATGTGTGCACTCCACTTCCAGAGTTAAACCCGTGTGTGAATTCAGCAGTCTGCAAACACTTTCTGTGCAGAGTTTCAAAACAGGCGTTTTCAGCCCAATACCGGCATATGGAAGAAACAGCAGAAAGCACAGGGAAATATCTGCTTCTAAATCCAAAACGCAGCTATCTAACAGAACGGTTGTCAATGTGTGCACTCCACTTCCAGAGTTAAACCCGTGTGTGGATTCAGCAGTCTGCAAACACTTTCTGTGCAGAGTTTCAAAACAGGCGTTTTCAGCCCAATACAGGCATATGGAAGAAACAGCAGAAAGCACAGGGAAATATCTGCTTCTAAATCCAAAACGCAGCTATCTAACAGAACGGTTGTCAATGTGTGCACTCAACTTCCAGAGTTAAACCCGTGTGTGGATTCAGCAGTCTGCAAACACTTTCTGTGCAGAGTTTCAAAACAGGCGTTTTCAGCCCAATACCGGCATATGGAAGAAACAGCAGAAAGCACAGGGAAATATCTGCTTCTAAATCCAAAACGCAGCTATCTAACAGAACGGTTGTCAATGTGTGCACTCCACTTCCAGAGTTAAACCCGTGTGTGGATTCAGCAGTCTGCAAACACTTTCTGTGCAGAGTTTCAAAACAGGCGTTTTCAGCCCAATACCGGCATATGGAAGAAACAGCAGAAAGCACAGGGAAATATCTGCTTCTAAATCCAAAACGCAGCTATCTAACAGAACGGTTGTCAATGTGTGCACTCAACTTCCAGAGTTAAACCCGTGTGTGGATTCAGCAGTCTGCAAACACTTTCTGTGCAGAGTTTCAAAACAGGAGTTTTCAGCCCAATACCGGCATATGGAAGAAACAGCAGAAAGCCCAGGGAAATATCTGCTTCTAAATCCAAAACGCAGCTATCTAACAGAACGGTTGTCAATGTGTGCACTCAACGTCCAGAGTTAAACCCGTGTGTGGATTCAGCAGTCTGCAAACACTTTCTGTGCAGAGTTTCAAAACAGGCGTTTTCAGCCCAATACCGGCATATGGAAGAAACAGCAGAAAGCACAGGGAAATATCTGCTTCTAAATCCAAAACGCAGCTATCTAACAGAACGGTTGTCAATGTGTGCACTCCACTTCCAGAATTAAACCGGTGTGTGGATTCAGCAGTCTGCAAACACTTTCTGTGCAGAGTTTCAAAACAGGCGTTTTTAGCCCAATACCGGCATATGGAAGAAACAGCAGAAAGCACAGGGAAATATCTGCTTCTAAATCCAAAACGCAGCTATCTAACAGAACGGTTGTCAATGTGTGCACTCAACTTCCAGAGTTAAACCCGTGTGTGAATTCAGGAGTCTGCAAACACTTTCTGTGCAGAGTTTCAAAACAGGCGTTTTCAGCCCAATACCGGCATATGGAAGAAACAGCAGAAAGCACAGGGAAATATCTGCTTCTAAATCCAAAACGCAGCTATCTAACAGAACGGTTGTCAATGTGTGCACTCAAGTTCCAGAGTTAAACCGGTGTTTGGATTCAGCAGTCTGCAAACACTTTCTGTGCAGAGTTTCAAAACAGGCGTTTTCAGCCCAATACCGGCATATGGAAGAAACAGCAGAAAGCACAGGGAAATATCTGCTTCTAAATCCAAAACGCAGCTATCTAACAGAACGGTTGTCAATGTGTGCACTCAACTTCCAGAGTTAAACCCGTGTGTGGATTCAGCAGTCTGCAAACACTTTCTGTGCAGAGTTTCAAAACAGGCGTTTTCAGCCCAATACCGGCATATGGAAGAAACAGCAGAAAGCACAGGGAAATATCTGCTTCTAAATCCAAAACGCAGCTATCTAACAGAACGGTTGTCAATGTGTGCACTCAACGTCCAGAGTTAAACCCGTGTGTGGATTCAGCAGTCTGCAAACACTTTCTGTGCAGAGTTTCAAAACAGGCGTTTTCAGCCCAATACCGGCATATGGAAGAAACAGCAGAAAGCACAGGGAAATATCTGCTTCTAAATCCAAAAAGCAGCTATCTAACAGAACGGTGGTCAATGTGTGCACTCCACTTCCAGAATTAAACCCGTGTGTGGATTCAGCAGTCTGCAAACACTTTCTGTGCAGAGTTTCAAAACAGGCGTTTTTAGCCCAATACCGGCATATGGAAGAAACAGCAGAAAGCACAGGGAAATATCTGCTTCTAAATCCAAAACGCAGCTATCTAACAGAACGGTTGTCAATGTGTGCACTCCACTTCCAGAGTTAAACCGGGTTGTGGATTCAGCAGTCTGCAAACACTTTCTGTGCAGACTTTCAAAACCGGCGTTTTCAGCCCAATACCGGCATATGGAAGAATCAGCAGAAAGCACAGGGAAATATCTGCTTCTAAATCCAAAACGCAGCTATCTAACAGAACGGTTGTCAATGTGTGCACTCCACTTCCAGAGTTAAACCCGTGTGTGGATTCAGCAGTCTGCAAACACTTTCTGTGCAGAGTTTCAAAACAGGCGTTTTCAGCCCAATACCGGCATATGGAAGAAACAGCAGAAAGCACAGGGAAATATCTGCTTCTAAATCCAAAACGCAGCTATCTAACAGAACGGTTGTCAATGTGTGCACTCAACTTCCAGAGTTAAACCCGTGTGTGGTTTCAGCAGTCTGCATACACTTTCTGTGCAGGGTTTCAAAACAGGCGTTTTCAGCCCAATACCGGCATATGGAAGAAACAGCAGAAAGCACAGGGAAATATCTGCTTCTAAATCCAAAACGCAGCTATCTAACAGAACGGTTGTCAATGTGTGCACTCCACTTCCAGAGTTAAACCCGTGTGTGGATTCAGCAGTCTGCAAACACTTTCTGTGCAGAGTTTCAAAACAGGCGTTTTCAGCCCAATACCGGCATATGGAAGAAACAGCAGAAAGCACAGGGAAATATCTGCTTCTAAATCCAAAACGCAGCTATCTAACAGAACGGTTGTCAATGTGTGCACTCCACTTCCAGAGTTAAACCCGTGTGTGGATTCAGCAGTCTGCAAACACTTTCTGTGCAGAGTTTCAAAACAGGCGTTTTCAGCCCAATACCGGCATATGGAAGAAACAGCAGAAAGCACAGGGAAATATCTGCTTCTAAATCCAAAACGCAGCTATCTAACAGAACGGTTGTCAATGTGTGCACTCAACTTCCAGAGTTAAACCCGTGTGTGGTTTCAGCAGTCTGCATACACTTTCTGTGCAGGGTTTCAAAACAGGCGTTTTCAGCCCAATACCGGCATATGGAAGAAACAGCAGAAAGCACAGGGAAATATCTGCTTCTAAATCCAAAACGCAGCTATCTAACAGAACGGTTGTCAATGTGTGCACTCAACTTCCAGAGTTAAACCCGTGTTTGGATTCAGCAGTCTGCAAACACTTTCTGTGCAGAGTTTCAAAACAGGCGTTTTCAGCCCAATACCGGCATATGGAAGAAACAGCAGAAAGCACAGGGAAATATCTGCTTCTAAATCCAAAACGCAGCTATCTAACAGAACGGTTGTCAATGTGTGCACTCAACTTCCAGAGTTAAACCCGTGTTTGGATTCAGCAGTCTGCAAACACTTTCTGTGCAGAGTTTCAAAACAGGCGTTTTCAGCCCAATACCGGCATATGGAAGAAACAGCAGAAAGCACAGGGAAATATCTGCTTCTAAATCCAAAACGCAGCTATCTAACAGAACGGTTGTCAATGTGTGCACTCCACTTCCAGAGTTAAACCCGTGTGTGAATTCAGCAGTCTGCAAACACTTTCTGTGCAGAGTTTCAAAACAGGCGTTTTCAGCCCAATACCGGCATATGGAAGAAACAGCAGAAAGCACAGGGAAATATCTGCTTCTAAATCCAAAACGCAGCTATCTAACAGAACGGTTGTCAATGTGTGCACTCCACTTCCAGAGTTAAACCCGTGTGTGGATTCAGCAGTCTGCAAACACTTTCTGTGCAGAGTTTCAAAACAGGCGTTTTCAGCCCAATACCGGCATATGGAAGAAACAGCAGAAAGCACAGGGAAATATCTGCTTCTAAATCCAAAACGCAGCTATCTAACAGAACGGTTGTCAATGTGTGCACTCAACTTCCAGAGTTAAACCCGTGTGTGGATTCAGCAGTCTGCAAACACTTTCTGTGCAGAGTTTCAAAACAGGCGTTTTCAGCCCAATACCGGCATATGGAAGAAACAGCAGAAAGCACAGGGAAATATCTGCTTCTAAATCCAAAACGCAGCTATCTAACAGAACGGTTGTCAATGTGTGCACTCCACTTCCAGAGTTAAACCCGTGTGTGGATTCAGCAGTCTGCAAACACTTTCTGTGCAGAGTTTCAAAACAGGCGTTTTCAGCCCAATACCGGCATATGGAAGAAACAGCAGAAAGCACAGGGAAATATCTGCTTCTAAATCCAAAACGCAGCTATCTAACAGAACGGTTGTCAATGTGTGCACTCAAGTTCCAGAGTTAAACCCGTGTGTGGATTCAGCAGTCTGCAAACACTTTCTGTGCAGAGTTTCAAAACAGGAGTTTTCAGCCCAATACCGGCATATGGAAGAAACAGCAGAAAGCCCAGGGAAATATCTGCTTCTAAATCCAAAACGCAGCTATCTAACAGAACGGTTGTCAATGTGTGCACTCAACGTCCAGAGTTAAACCCGTGTGTGGATTCAGCAGTCTGCAAACACTTTCTGTGCAGAGTTTCAAAACAGGCGTTTTCAGCCCAATACCGGCATATGGAAGAAACAGCAGAAAGCACAGGGAAATATCTGCTTCTAAATCCAAAACGCAGCTATCTAACAGAACGGTTGTCAATGTGTGCACTCCACTTCCAGAATTAAACCGGTGTGTGGATTCAGCAGTCTGCAAACACTTTCTGTGCAGAGTTTCAAAACAGGCGTTTTTAGCCCAATACCGGCATATGGAAGAAACAGCAGAAAGCACAGGGAAATATCTGCTTCTAAATCCAAAACGCAGCTATCTAACAGAACGGTTGTCAATGTGTGCACTCAACTTCCAGAGTTAAACCGGTGTTTGGATTCAGCAGTCTGCAAACACTTTCTGTGCAGAGTTTCAAAACAGGCGTTTTCAGCCCAATACCGGCATATGGAAGAAACAGCAGAAAGCACAGGGAAATATCTGCTTCTAAATCCAAAACGCAGCTATCTAACAGAACGGTTGTCAATGTGTGCACTCAACTTCCAGAGTTAAACCCGTGTGTGGATTCAGCAGTCTGCAAACACTTTCTGTGCAGAGTTTCAAAACAGGCGTTTTCAGCCCAATACCGGCATATGGAAGAAACAGCAGAAAGCACAGGGAAATATCTGCTTCTAAATCCAAAACGCAGCTATCTAACAGAACGGTTGTCAATGTGTGCACTCAACGTCCAGAGTTAAACCCGTGTGTGGATTCAGCAGTCTGCAAACACTTTCTGTGCAGAGTTTCAAAACAGGCGTTTTCAGCCCAATACCGGCATATGGAAGAAACAGCAGAAAGCACAGGGAAATATCTGCTTCTAAATCCAAAAAGCAGCTATCTAACAGAACGGTGGTCAATGTGTGCACTCCACTTCCAGAATTAAACCCGTGTGTGGATTCAGCAGTCTGCAAACACTTTCTGTGCAGAGTTTCAAAACAGGCGTTTTCAGCCCAATACAGGCATATGGAAGAAACAGCAGAAAGCACAGGGAAATATCTGCTTCTAAATCCAAAACGCAGCTATCTAACAGAACGGTTGTCAATGTGTGCACTCAACTTCCAGAGTTAAACCCGTGTGTGGATTCAGCAGTCTGCAAACACTTTCTGTGCAGAGTTTCAAAACAGGCGTTTTCAGCCCAATACCGGCATATGGAAGAAACAGCAGAAAGCACAGGGAAATATCTGCTTCTAAATCCAAAACGCAGCTATCTAACAGAACGGTTGTCAATGTGTGCACTCCACTTCCAGAGTTAAACCCGTGTGTGGATTCAGCAGTCTGCAAACACTTTCTGTGCAGAGTTTCAAAACAGGCGTTTTCAGCCCAATACCGGCATATGGAAGAAACAGCAGAAAGCACAGGGAAATATCTGCTTCTAAATCCAAAACGCAGCTATCTAACAGAACGGTTGTCAATGTGTGCACTCAACTTCCAGAGTTAAACCCGTGTGTGGATTCAGCAGTCTGCAAACACTTTCTGTGCAGAGTTTCAAAACAGGAGTTTTCAGCCCAATACCGGCATATGGAAGAAACAGCAGAAAGCACAGGGAAATATCTGCTTCTAAATCCAAAACGCAGCTATCTAACAGAACGGTTGTCAATGTGTGCACTCAACGTCCAGAGTTAAACCCGTGTGTGGATTCAGCAGTCTGCAAACACTTTCTGTGCAGAGTTTCAAAACAGGCGTTTTCAGCCCAATACCGGCATATGGAAGAAACAGCAGAAAGCACAGGGAAATATCTGCTTCTAAATCCAAAACGCAGCTATCTAACAGAACGGTTGTCAATGTGTGCACTCCACTTCCAGAATTAAACCGGTGTGTGGATTCAGCAGTCTGCAAACACTTTCTGTGCAGAGTTTCAAAACAGGCGTTTTTAGCCTAATACCGGCATATGGAAGAAACAGCAGAAAGCACAGGGAAATATCTGCTTCTAAATCCAAAACGCAGCTATCTAACAGAACGGTTGTCAATGTGTGCACTCAACTTCCAGAGTTAAACCCGTGTGTGAATTCAGCAGTCTGCAAACACTTTCTGTGCAGAGTTTCAAAACAGGCGTTTTCAGCCCAATACCGGCATATGGAAGAAACAGCAGAAAGCACAGGGAAATATCTGCTTCTAAATCCAAAACGCAGCTATCTAACAGAACGGTTGTCAATGTGTGCACTCAAGTTCCAGAGTTAAACCCGTGTGTGGATTCAGCAGTCTGCAAACACTTTCTGTGCAGAGTTTCAAAACAGGCGTTTTCAGCCCAATACCGGCATATGGAAGAAACAGCAGAAAGCACAGGGAAATATCTGCTTCTAAATCCAAAACGCAGCTATCTAACAGAACGGTTGTCAATGTGTGCACTCAACGTCCAGAGTTAAACCCGTGTGTGGATTCAGCAGTCTGCAAACACTTTCTGTGCAGAGTTTCAAAACAGGCGTTTTCAGCCCAATACCGGCATATGGAAGAAACAGCAGAAAGCACAGGGAAATATCTGCTTCTAAATCCAAAACGCAGCTATCTAACAGAACGGTTGTCAATGTGTGCACTCAACGTCCAGAGTTAAACCCGTGTGTGGATTCAGCAGTCTGCAAACACTTTCTGTGCAGAGTTTCAAAACAGGCGTTTTCAGCCCAATACCGGCATATGGAAGAAACAGCAGAAAGCACAGGGAAATATCTGCTTCTAAATCCAAAAAGCATCTATCTAACAGAACGGTGGTCAATGTGTGCACTCCACTTCCAGAATTAAACCCGTGTGTGGATTCAGCAGTCTGCAAACACTTTCTGTGCAGAGTTTCAAAACAGGCGTTTTTAGCCCAATACCGGCATATGGAAGAAACAGCAGAAAGCACAGGGAAATATCTGCTTCTAAATCCAAAACGCAGCTATCTAACAGAACGGTTGTCAATGTGTGCACTCCACTTCCAGAGTTAAACCGGGTTGTGGATTCAGCAGTCTGCAAACACTTTCTGTGCAGACTTTCAAAACCGGCGTTTTCAGCCCAATACCGGCATATGGAAGAATCAGCAGAAAGCACAGGGAAATATCTGCTTCTAAATCCAAAACGCAGCTATCTAACAGAACGGTTGTCAATGTGTGCACTCCACTTCCAGAGTTAAACCCGTGTGTGGATTCAGCAGTCTGCAAACACTTTCTGTGCAGAGTTTCAAAACAGGCGTTTTCAGCCCAATACCGGCATATGGAAGAAACAGCAGAAAGCACAGGGAAATATCTGCTTCTAAATCCAAAACACAGCTATCTAACAGAACGGTTGTCAATGTGTGCACTCAACTTCCAGAGTTAAACCCGTGTGTGGTTTCAGCAGTCTGCATACACTTTCTGTGCAGGGTTTCAAAACAGGCGTTTTCAGCCCAATACCGGCATATGGAAGAAACAGCAGAAAGCACAGGGAAATATCTGCTTCTAAATCCAAAACGCAGCTATCTAACAGAACGGTTGTCAATGTGTGCACTCCACTTCCAGAGTTAAACCCGTGTGTGGATTCAGCAGTCTGCAAACACTTTCTGTGCAGAGTTTCAAAACAGGCGTTTTCAGCCCAATACCGGCATATGGAAGAAACAGCAGAAAGCACAGGGAAATATCTGCTTCTAAATCCAAAACGCAGCTATCTAACAGAACGGTTGTCAATGTGTGCACTCCACTTCCAGAGTTAAACCCGTGTGTGGATTCAGCAGTCTGCAAACACTTTCTGTGCAGAGTTTCAAAACAGGCGTTTTCAGCCCAATACCGGCATATGGAAGAAACAGCAGAAAGCACAGGGAAATATCTGCTTCTAAATCCAAAACGCAGCTATCTAACAGAACGGTTGTCAATGTGTGCACTCAACTTCCAGAGTTAAACCCGTGTGTGGTTTCAGCAGTCTGCATACACTTTCTGTGCAGGGTTTCAAAACAGGCGTTTTCAGCCCAATACCGGCATATGGAAGAAACAGCAGAAAGCACAGGGAAATATCTGCTTCTAAATCCAAAACGCAGCTATCTAACAGAACGGTTGTCAATGTGTGCACTCAACTTCCAGAGTTAAACCCGTGTTTGGATTCAGCAGTCTGCAAACACTTTCTGTGCAGAGTTTCAAAACAGGCGTTTTCAGCCCAATACCGGCATATGGAAGAAACAGCAGAAAGCACAGGGAAATATCTGCTTCTAAATCCAAAACGCAGCTATCTAACAGAACGGTTGTCAATGTGTGCACTCAACTTCCAGAGTTAAACCCGTGTTTGGATTCAGCAGTCTGCAAACACTTTCTGTGCAGAGTTTCAAAACAGGCGTTTTCAGCCCAATACCGGCATATGGAAGAAACAGCAGAAAGCACAGGGAAATATCTGCTTCTAAATCCAAAACGCAGCTATCTAACAGAACGGTTGTCAATGTGTGCACTCCACTTCCAGAGTTAAACCCGTGTGTGAATTCAGCAGTCTGCAAACACTTTCTGTGCAGAGTTTCAAAACAGGCGTTTTCAGCCCAATACCGGCATATGGAAGAAACAGCAGAAAGCACAGGGAAATATCTGCTTCTAAATCCAAAACGCAGCTATCTAACAGAACGGTTGTCAATGTGTGCACTCCACTTCCAGAGTTAAACCCGTGTGTGGATTCAGCAGTCTGCAAACACTTTCTGTGCAGAGTTTCAAAACAGGCGTTTTCAGCCCAATACCGGCATATGGAAGAAACAGCAGAAAGCACAGGGAAATATCTGCTTCTAAATCCAAAACGCAGCTATCTAACAGAACGGTTGTCAATGTGTGCACTCAACTTCCAGAGTTAAACCCGTGTGTGGATTCAGCAGTCTGCAAACACTTTCTGTGCAGAGTTTCAAAACAGGAGTTTTCAGCCCAATACCGGCATATGGAAGAAACAGCAGAAAGCCCAGGGAAATATCTGCTTCTAAATCCAAAACGCAGCTATCTAACAGAACGGTTGTCAATGTGTGCACTCAACGTCCAGAGTTAAACCCGTGTGTGGATTCAGCAGTCTGCAAACACTTTCTGTGCAGAGTTTCAAAACAGGCGTTTTCAGCCCAATACCGGCATATGGAAGAAACAGCAGAAAGCACAGGGAAATATCTGCTTCTAAATCCAAAACGCAGCTATCTAACAGAACGGTTGTCAATGTGTGCACTCCACTTCCAGAATTAAACCGGTGTGTGGATTCAGCAGTCTGCAAACACTTTCTGTGCAGAGTTTCAAAACAGGCGTTTTTAGCCCAATACCGGCATATGGAAGAAACAGCAGAAAGCACAGGGAAATATCTGCTTCTAAATCCAAAACGCAGCTATCTAACAGAACGGTTGTCAATGTGTGCACTCAACTTCCAGAGTTAAACCGGTGTTTGGATTCAGCAGTCTGCAAACACTTTCTGTGCAGAGTTTCAAAACAGGCGTTTTCAGCCCAATACCGGCATATGGAAGAAACAGCAGAAAGCACAGGGAAATATCTGCTTCTAAATCCAAAACGCAGCTATCTAACAGAACGGTTGTCAATGTGTGCACTCAACTTCCAGAGTTAAACCCGTGTGTGGATTCAGCAGTCTGCAAACACTTTCTGTGCAGAGTTTCAAAACAGGCGTTTTCAGCCCAATACCGGCATATGGAAGAAACAGCAGAAAGCACAGGGAAATATCTGCTTCTAAATCCAAAACGCAGCTATCTAACAGAACGGTTGTCAATGTGTGCACTCAACGTCCAGAGTTAAACCCGTGTGTGGATTCAGCAGTCTGCAAACACTTTCTGTGCAGAGTTTCAAAACAGGCGTTTTCAGCCCAATACCGGCATATGGAAGAAACAGCAGAAAGCACAGGGAAATATCTGCTTCTAAATCCAAAAAGCAGCTATCTAACAGAACGGTGGTCAATGTGTGCACTCCACTTCCAGAATTAAACCCGTGTGTGGATTCAGCAGTCTGCAAACACTTTCTGTGCAGAGTTTCAAAACAGGCGTTTTTAGCCCAATACCGGCATATGGAAGAAACAGCAGAAAGCACAGGGAAATATCTGCTTCTAAATCCAAAACGCAGCTATCTAACAGAACGGTTGTCAATGTGTGCACTCCACTTCCAGAGTTAAACCGGGTTGTGGATTCAGCAGTCTGCAAACACTTTCTGTGCAGACTTTCAAAACCGGCGTTTTCAGCCCAATACCGGCATATGGAAGAATCAGCAGAAAGCACAGGGAAATATCTGCTTCTAAATCCAAAACGCAGCTATCTAACAGAACGGTTGTCAATGTGTGCACTCCACTTCCAGAGTTAAACCCGTGTGTGGATTCAGCAGTCTGCAAACACTTTCTGTGCAGAGTTTCAAAACAGGCGTTTTCAGCCCAATACCGGCATATGGAAGAAACAGCAGAAAGCACAGGGAAATATCTGCTTCTAAATCCAAAACACAGCTATCTAACAGAACGGTTGTCAATGTGTGCACTCAACTTCCAGAGTTAAACCCGTGTGTGGTTTCAGCAGTCTGCATACACTTTCTGTGCAGGGTTTCAAAACAGGCGTTTTCAGCCCAATACCGGCATATGGAAGAAACAGCAGAAAGCACAGGGAAATATCTGCTTCTAAATCCAAAACGCAGCTATCTAACAGAACGGTTGTCAATGTGTGCACTCCACTTCCAGAGTTAAACCCGTGTGTGGATTCAGCAGTCTGCAAACACTTTCTGTGCAGAGTTTCAAAACAGGCGTTTTCAGCCCAATACCGGCATATGGAAGAAACAGCAGAAAGCACAGGGAAATATCTGCTTCTAAATCCAAAACGCAGCTATCTAACAGAACGGTTGTCAATGTGTGCACTCCACTTCCAGAGTTAAACCCGTGTGTGTATTCAGCAGTCTGCAAACACTTTCTGTGCAGAGTTTCAAAACAGGCGTTTTCAGCCCAATACCGGCATATGGAAGAAACAGCAGAAAGCACAGGGAAATATCTGCTTCTAAATCCAAAACGCAGCTATCTAACAGAACGGTTGTCAATGTGTGCACTCAACTTCCAGAGTTAAACCCGTGTGTGGTTTCAGCAGTCTGCATACACTTTCTGTGCAGGGTTTCAAAACAGGCGTTTTCAGCCCAATACCGGCATATGGAAGAAACAGCAGAAAGCACAGGGAAATATCTGCTTCTAAATCCAAAACGCAGCTATCTAACAGAACGGTTGTCAATGTGTGCACTCAAGTTCCAGAGTTAAACCCGTGTGTGGATTCAGCAGTCTGCAAACACTTTCTGTGCAGAGTTTCAAAACAGGCGTTTTCAGCCCAATACCGGCATATGGAAGAAACAGCAGAAAGCACAGGGAAATATCTGCTTCTAAA
The DNA here is from genome assembly GCF_030222135.1 of Aotus nancymaae. Classification (NCBI taxonomy): domain Eukaryota; kingdom Metazoa; phylum Chordata; class Mammalia; order Primates; family Aotidae; genus Aotus; species Aotus nancymaae. The sequence goes on from NW_026988710.1 coordinate 353,068, forward strand.
TCCAAAACGCAGCTATCTAACAGAACGGTTGTCAATGTGTGCACTCCACTTCCAGAGTTAAACCCGTGTGTGGATTCAGCAGTCTGCAAACACTTTCTGTGCAGAGTTTCAAAACAGGCGTTTTCAGCCCAATACCGGCATATGGAAGAAACAGCAGAAAGCACAGGGAAATATCTGCTTCTAAATCCAAAACGCAGCTATCTAACAGAACGGTTGTCAATGTGTGCACTCAACTTCCAGAGTTAAACCCGTGTGTGGATTCAGCAGTCTGCAAACACTTTCTGTGCAGAGTTTCAAAACAGGAGTTTTCAGCCCAATACCGGCATATGGAAGAAACAGCAGAAAGCCCAGGGAAATATCTGCTTCTAAATCCAAAACGCAGCTATCTAACAGAACGGTTGTCAATGTGTGCACTCAACGTCCAGAGTTAAACCCGTGTGTGGATTCAGCAGTCTGCAAACACTTTCTGTGCAGAGTTTCAAAACAGGCGTTTTCAGCCCAATACCGGCATATGGAAGAAACAGCAGAAAGCACAGGGAAATATCTGCTTCTAAATCCAAAACGCAGCTATCTAACAGAACGGTTGTCAATGTGTGCACTCCACTTCCAGAATTAAACCGGTGTGTGGATTCAGCAGTCTGCAAACACTTTCTGTGCAGAGTTTCAAAACAGGCGTTTTTAGCCCAATACCGGCATATGGAAGAAACAGCAGAAAGCACAGGGAAATATCTGCTTCTAAATCCAAAACGCAGCTATCTAACAGAACGGTTGTCAATGTGTGCACTCAACTTCCAGAGTTAAACCCGTGTGTGAATTCAGCAGTCTGCAAACACTTTCTGTGCAGAGTTTCAAAACAGGCGTTTTCAGCCCAATACCGGCATATGGAAGAAACAGCAGAAAGCACAGGGAAATATCTGCTTCTAAATCCAAAACGCAGCTATCTAACAGAACGGTTGTCAATGTGTGCACTCAAGTTCCAGAGTTAAACCGGTGTTTGGATTCAGCAGTCTGCAAACACTTTCTGTGCAGAGTTTCAAAACAGGCGTTTTCAGCCCAATACCGGCATATGGAAGAAACAGCAGAAAGCACAGGGAAATATCTGCTTCTAAATCCAAAACGCAGCTATCTAACAGAACGGTTGTCAATGTGTGCACTCAACTTCCAGAGTTAAACCCGTGTGTGGATTCAGCAGTCTGCAAACACTTTCTGTGCAGAGTTTCAAAACAGGCGTTTTCAGCCCAATACCGGCATATGGAAGAAACAGCAGAAAGCACAGGGAAATATCTGCTTCTAAATCCAAAACGCAGCTATCTAACAGAACGGTTGTCAATGTGTGCACTCAACGTCCAGAGTTAAACCCGTGTGTGGATTCAGCAGTCTGCAAACACTTTCTGTGCAGAGTTTCAAAACAGGCGTTTTCAGCCCAATACCGGCATATGGAAGAAACAGCAGAAAGCACAGGGAAATATCTGCTTCTAAATCCAAAAAGCAGCTATCTAACAGAACGGTGGTCAATGTGTGCACTCCACTTCCAGAATTAAACCCGTGTGTGGATTCAGCAGTCTGCAAACACTTTCTGTGCAGAGTTTCAAAACAGGCGTTTTTAGCCCAATACCGGCATATGGAAGAAACAGCAGAAAGCACAGGGAAATATCTGCTTCTAAATCCAAAACGCAGCTATCTAACAGAACGGTTGTCAATGTGTGCACTCCACTTCCAGAGTTAAACCGGGTTGTGGATTCAGCAGTCTGCAAACACTTTCTGTGCAGACTTTCAAAACCGGCGTTTTCAGCCCAATACCGGCATATGGAAGAATCAGCAGAAAGCACAGGGAAATATCTGCTTCTAAATCCAAAACGCAGCTATCTAACAGAACGGTTGTCAATGTGTGCACTCCACTTCCAGAGTTAAACCCGTGTGTGGATTCAGCAGTCTGCAAACACTTTCTGTGCAGAGTTTCAAAACAGGCGTTTTCAGCCCAATACCGGCATATGGAAGAAACAGCAGAAAGCACAGGGAAATATCTGCTTCTAAATCCAAAACACAGCTATCTAACAGAACGGTTGTCAATGTGTGCACTCAACTTCCAGAGTTAAACCCGTGTGTGGTTTCAGCAGTCTGCATACACTTTCTGTGCAGGGTTTCAAAACAGGCGTTTTCAGCCCAATACCGGCATATGGAAGAAACAGCAGAAAGCACAGGGAAATATCTGCTTCTAAATCCAAAACGCAGCTATCTAACAGAACGGTTGTCAATGTGTGCACTCCACTTCCAGAGTTAAACCCGTGTGTGGATTCAGCAGTCTGCAAACACTTTCTGTGCAGAGTTTCAAAACAGGCGTTTTCAGCCCAATACCGGCATATGGAAGAAACAGCAGAAAGCACAGGGAAATATCTGCTTCTAAATCCAAAACGCAGCTATCTAACAGAACGGTTGTCAATGTGTGCACTCCACTTCCAGAGTTAAACCCGTGTGTGGATTCAGCAGTCTGCAAACACTTTCTGTGCAGAGTTTCAAAACAGGCGTTTTCAGCCCAATACCGGCATATGGAAGAAACAGCAGAAAGCACAGGGAAATATCTGCTTCTAAATCCAAAACGCAGCTATCTAACAGAACGGTTGTCAATGTGTGCACTCAACTTCCAGAGTTAAACCCGTGTGTGGTTTCAGCAGTCTGCATACACTTTCTGTTCAGGGTTTCAAAACAGGCGTTTTCAGCCCAATACCGGCATATGGAAGAAACAGCAGAAAGCACAGGGAAATATCTGCTTCTAAATCCAAAACGCAGCTATCTAACAGAACGGTTGTCAATTTGTGCACTCCACTTCCAGAGTTAAACCCGTGTGTGGATTCAGCAGTCTGCAAACACTTTCTGTGCAGAGTTTCAAAACAGGCGTTTTCAGCCCAATACCGGCATATGGAAGAAACAGCAGAAAGCACAGGGAAATATCTGCTTCTAAATCCAAAACGCAGCTATCTAACAGAACGGTTGTCAATGTGTGCACTCAACTTCCAGAGTTAAACCCGTGTGTGGATTCAGCAGTCTGCAAACACTTTCTGTGCAGAGTTTCAAAACCGGCGTTTTCAGCCCAATACCGGCATATGGAAGAATCAGCAGAAAGCACAGGGAAATATCTGCTTCTAAATCCAAAACGCAGCTATCTAACAGAACGGTTGTCAATGTGTGCACTCAAGTTCCAGAGTTAAACCCGTGTTTGGATTCAGCAGTCTGCAAACACTTTCTGTGCAGAGTTTCAAAACAGGCGTTTTCAGCCCAATACCGGCATATGGAAGAAACAGCAGAAAGCACAGGGAAATATCTGCTTCTAAATCCAAAACGCAGCTATCTAACAGAACGGTAGTCAATGTGTGCACTCAACTTCCAGAGTTAAACCCGTGTGTGGATTCAGCAGTCTGCAAACACTTTCTGTGCAGAGTTTCAAAACAGGCGTTTTCAGCCCAATACCGGCATATGGAAGAAACAGCAGAAAGCCCAGGGAAATATCTGCTTCTAAATCCAAAACGCAGCTATCTAACAGAACGGTTGTCAATGTGTGCACTCAACGTCCAGAGTTAAACCCGTGTGTGGATTCAGCAGTCTGCAAACACTTTCTGTGCAGAGTTTCAAAACAGGCGTTTTCAGCCCAATACCGGCATATGGAAGAAACAGCAGAAAGCACAGGGAAATATCTGCTTCTAAATCCAAAACGCAGCTATCTAACAGAACGGTTGTCAATGTGTGCACTTAGCTTCCAGAGTTAAACCCGTGTGTGGATTCAGCAGTCTGCATACACTTTTTGTGCAGAGTTTCAAAACAGGCGTTTTCAGCCCAATACCGGCATATGGAAGAAACAGCAGAAAGCACAGGGAAATATCTGCTTCTAAATCCAAAACGCAGCTATCTAACAGAACGGTTGTCAATGCGTGCACTCAGCTTCCAGAGTTAAACCCGTGTGTGGATTCAGCAGTCTGCATACACTTTTTGTGCAGAGTTTCAAAACAGGCGTTTTCAGCCCAATACCGGCATATGGAAGAAACAGCAGAAAGAACAGGGAAATATCTGCTTCTAAATCCAAAACGCAGCTATCTAACAGAACGGTTGTCAATGTGTGCACTCCACTTCCAGAGTTAAACCCGTGTGTGGATTCAGCAGTCTGCAAACACTTTCTGTGCAGAGTTTCAAAACAGGTGTTTTCAGCCCAATACCGGCATATGGAAGAAACAGCAGAAAGCACAGGGAAATATCTGCTTCTAAATCCAAAACGCAGCTATCTAACAGAACGGTTGTCAATGTGTGCACTCAACTTCCAGAGTTAAACCAGTGTGTGAATTCAGCAGTCTGCAAACACTTTCTGTGCAGAGTTTCAAAACAGGCGTTTTCAGCCCAATACCGGCATATGGAAGAAACAGCAGAAAGCACAGGGAAATATCTGCTTCTAAATCCAAAACGCAGCTATCTAACAGAACGGTTGTCAATGTGTGCACTCCACTTCCAGAGTTAAACCCGTGTGTGGATTCAGCAGTCTGCAAACACTTTCTGTGCAGAGTTTCAAAACCGGCGTTTTCAGCCCAATACCGGCATATGGAAGAAACAGCAGAAAGCACAGGGAAATATCTGCTTCTAAATCCAAAACGCAGCTATCTAACAGAACGGTTGTCAATGTGTGCACTCCACTTCCAGAATTAAACCGGTGTGTGGATTCAGCAGTCTGCAAACACTTTCTGTGAAGAGTTTCAAAACAGGCGTTTTCAGCCCAATACCGGCATATGGAAGAAACAGCAGAAAGCACAGGGAAATATCTGCTTCTAAATCCAAAACGCAGCTATCTAACAGAACGGTTGTCAATGTGTGCACTCCACTTCCAGAGTTAAACCCGTGTGTGGATTCAGCAGTCTGCAAACACTTTCTGTGCAGAGTTTCAAAACCGGCGTTTTCAGCCCAATACCGGCATATGGAAGAATCAGCAGAAAGCACAGGGAAATATCTGCTTCTAAATCCAAAACGCAGCTATCTAACAGAACGGTTGTCAATGTGTGCACTCAACGTCCAGAGTTAAACCCGTGTGTGGATTCAGCAGTCTGCAAACACTTTCTGTGCAGAGTTTCAAAACAGGCGTTTTCAGCCCAATACCGGCATATGGAAGAAACAGCAGAAAGCACAGGGAAATATCTGCTTCTAAATCCAAAACGCAGCTATCTAACAGAACGGTTGTCAATGTGTGCACTCCACTTCCAGAATTAAACCGGTGTGTGTATTCAGCAGTCTGCAAACACTTTCTGTGCAGAGTTTCAAAACAGGCGTTTTCAGCCCAATACCGGCATATGGAAGAAACAGCAGAAAGCACAGGGAAATATCTGCTTCTAAATCCAAAACGCAGCTATCTAACAGAACGGTTGTCAATGTGTGCACTCAACTTCCAGAGTTAAACCCGTGTGTGAATTCAGCAGTCTGCAAACACTTTCTGTGCAGAGTTTCAAAACCGGCGTTTTCAGCCCAATACCGGCATATGGAAGAATCAGCAGAAAGCACAGGGAAATATCTGCTTCTAAATCCAAAACGCAGCTATCTAACAGAACGGTTGTCAATGTGTGCACTCCACTTCCAGAGTTAAACCCGTGTGTGGATTCAGCAGTCTGCAAACACTTTCTGTGCAGAGTTTCAAAACAGGCGTTTTCAGCCCAATACCGGCATATGGAAGAAACAGCAGAAAGCACAGGGAAATATCTGCTTCTAAATCCAAAACGCAGCTATCTAACAGAACGGTTGTCAATGTGTGCACTCAACTTCCAGAGTTAAACCCGTGTGTGGTTTCAGCAGTCTGCATACACTTTCTGTGCAGAGTTTCAAAACAGGCGTTTTCAGCCCAATACCGGCATATGGAAGAAACAGCAGAAAGCACAGGGAAATATCTGCTTCTAAATCCAAAACGCAGCTATCTAACAGAACGGTTGTCAATGTGTGCACTCCACTTCCAGAGTTAAACCCGTGTGTGGATTCAGCAGTCTGCAAACACTTTCTGTGCAGAGTTTCAAAACAGGCGTTTTCAGCCCAATACCGGCATATGGAAGAAACAGCAGAAAGCCCAGGGAAATATCTGCTTCTAAATCCAAAACGCAGCTATCTAACAGAACGGTTGTCAATGTGTGCACTCAACTTCCAGAGTTAAACCCGTGTGTGGATTCAGCAGTCTGCATACACTTTCTGTGCAGAGTTTCAAAACAGGCGTTTTCAGCCCAATACCGGCATATGGAAGAAACAGCAGAAAGAACAGGGAAATATCTGCTTCTAAATCCAAAACGCAGCTATCTAACAGAACGGTTGTCAATGTGTGCACTCCACTTCCAGAGTTAAACCCGTGTGTGGATTCAGCAGTCTGCAAACACTTTCTGTGCAGAGTTTCAAAACAGGCGTTTTCAGCCCAATACCGGCATATGGAAGAAACAGCAGAAAGCACAGGGAAATATCTGCTTCTAAATCCAAAACGCAGCTATCTAACAGAACGGTTGTCAATGTGTGCACTCAACTTCCAGAGTTAAACCCGTGTGTGGATTCAGCAGTCTGCAAACACTTTCTGTGCAGAGTTTCAAAACCGGCGTTTTCAGCCCAATACCGGCATATGGAAGAATCAGCAGAGAGCACAGGGAAATATCTGCTTCTAAATCCAAAACGCAGCTATCTAACAGAACGGTTGTCAATGTGTGCACTCCACTTCCAGAGTTAAACCCGTGTGTGGATTCAGCAGTCTGCAAACACTTTCTGTGCAGAGTTTAAAAACAGGCGTTTTCAGCCCAATACCGGCATATGGAAGAAACAGCAGAAAGCACAGGGAAATATCTGCTTCTAAATCCAAAACGCAGCTATCTAACAGAACGGTTGTCAATGTGTGCACTCCACTTCCAGAATTAAACCGGTGTGTGGATTCAGCAGTCTGCAAACACTTTCTGTGCAGAGTTTCAAAACAGGCGTTTTCAGCCCAATACCGGCATATGGAAGAAACAGCAGAAAGCACAGGGAAATATCTGCTTCTAAATCCAAAACGCAGCTATCTAACAGAACGGTTGTCAATGTGTGCACTCAACTTCCAGAGTTAAACCCGTGTGTGGATTCAGCAGTCTGCAAACACTTTCTGTGCAGAGTTTCAAAACCGGCGTTTTCAGCCCAATACCGGCATATGGAAGAATCAGCAGAAAGCACAGGGAAATATCTGCTTCTAAATCCAAAACGCAGCTATCTAACAGAACGGTTGTCAATGTGTGCACTCCACTTCCAGAGTTAAACCCGTGTGTGGATTCAGCAGTCTGCAAACACTTTCTGTGCAGAGTTTCAAAACAGGCGTTTTCAGCCCAATACCGGCATATGGAAGAAACAGCAGAAAGCACAGGGAAATATCTGCTTCTAAATCCAAAACGCAGCTATCTAACAGAACGGTTGTCAATGTGTGCACTCCACTTCCAGAGTTAAACCCGTGTGTGAATTCAGCAGTCTGCAAACACTTTCTGTGCAGAGTTTCAAAACAGGCGTTTTCAGCCCAATACCGGCATATGGAAGAAACAGCAGAAAGCACAGGGAAATATCTGCTTCTAAATCCAAAACGCAGCTATCTAACAGAACGGTTGTCAATGTGTGCACTCAACTTCCAGAGTTAAACCAGTGTGTGAATTCAGCAGTCTGCAAACACTTTCTGTGCAGAGTTTCAAAACAGGCGTTTTCAGCCCAATACCGGCATATGGAAGAATCAGCAGAAAGCACAGGGAAATATCTGCTTCTAAATCCAAAACGCAGCTATCTAACAGAACGGTTGTCAATGTGTGCACTCCACTTCCAGAGTTAAACCAGTGTGTGGATTCAGCAGTCTGCAAACACTTTCTGTGCAGAGTTTCAAAACAGGCGTTTTCAGCCCAATACCGGCATATGGAAGAAACAGCAGAAAGCACAGGGAAATACCTGCTTCTAAATCCAAAACGCAGCTATCTAACAGAACGGTTGTCAATGTGTGCACTCAACTTCCAGAGTTAAACCCGTGTGTGAATTCAGCAGTCTGCAAACACTTTCTGTGCAGAGTTTCAAAACAGGCGTTTTCAGCCCAATACCGGCATATGGAAGAAACAGCAGAAAGCACAGGGAAATATCTGCTTCTAAAACCAAAACGCAGCTATCTAACAGAACGGTTGTCAATGTGTGCACTCAACTTCCAGAGTTAAACCAGTGTGTGGATTCAGCAGTCTGCAAACACTTTCTGTGCAGAGTTTCAAAACAGGCGTTTTCAACCCAATACCGGCATATGGAAGAAACAGCAGAAAGCACAGGGAAATATCTGCTTCTAAATCCAAAACGCAGCTATCTAACAGAACGGTTGTCAATGTGTGCACTCAAGTTCCAGAGTTAAACCCGTGTTTGGATTCAGCAGTCTGCAAACACTTTCTGTGCAGAGTTTCAAAACAGGCGTTTTCAGCCCAATACCGGCATATGGAAGAAACAGCAGAAAGCACAGGGAAATATCTGCTTCTAAATCCAAAACGCAGCAATCTAACAGAACGGTTGTCAATGTGTGCACTCAACTTCCAGAGTTAAACCCGTGTTTGGATTCAGCAGTCTGCAAACACTTTCTGTGCAGAGTTTCAAAACAGGCGTTTTCAGCCCAATACCGGCATATGGAAGAAACAGCAGAAAGCACAGGGAAATATCTGCTTCTAAATCCAAAACGCAGCTATCTAACAGAACGGTTGTCAATGTGTGCACTCAACTTCCAGAGTTAAACCCGTGTTTGGATTCAGCAGTCTGCAAACACTTTCTGTGCAGAGTTTCAAAACAGGCGTTTTCAGCCCAATACCGGCATATGGAAGAAACAGCAGAAAGCACAGGGAAATATCTGCTTCTAAATCCAAAACGCAGCTATCTAACAGAACGGTTGTCAATGTGTGCACTCCACTTCCAGAGTTAAACCCGTGTGTGGATTCAGCAGTCTGCAAACACTTTCTGTGCAGAGTTTCAAAACAGGCGTTTTCAGCCCAATACCGGCATATGGAAGAAACAGCAGAAAGCACAGGGAAATATCTGCTTCTAAATCCAAAACGCAGCTATCTAACAGAACGGTTGTCAATGTGTGCACTCCACTTCCAGAGTTAAACCCGTGTGTGGATTCAGCAGTCTGCAAACACTTTCTGTGCAGAGTTTCAAAACAGGCGTTTTCAGCCCAATACCGGCATATGGAAGAAACAGCAGAAAGCACAGGGAAATATCTGCTTCTAAATCCAAAACGCAGCTATCTAACAGAACGGTTGTCAATGTGTGCACTCAACTTCCAGAGTTAAACCTGTGTGTGGATTCAGCAGTCTGCAAACACTTTCTGTGCAGAGTTTCAAAACAGGCGTTTTCAGCCCAATACCGGCATATGGAAGAAACAGCAGAAAGCACAGGGAAATATCTGCTTCTAAATCCAAAACGCAGCTATCTAACAGAACGGTTGTCAATGTGTGCACTCAAGTTCCAGAGTTAAACCCGTGTTTGGATTCAGCAGTCTGCAAACACTTTCTGTGCAGAGTTTCAAAACAGGCGTTTTCAGCCCAATACCGGCATATGGAAGAAACAGCAGAAAGCACAGGGAAATATCTGCTTCTAAATCCAAAACGCAGCTATCTAACAGAACGGTTGTCAATGTGTGCACTCAACTTCCAGAGTTAAACCCGTGTGTGGATTCAGCAGTCTGCAAACACTTTCTGTGCAGAGTTTCAAAACAGGCGTTTTCAGCCCAATACCGGCATATGGAAGAAACAGCAGAAAGCCCAGGGAAATATCTGCTTCTAAATCCAAAACGCAGCTATCTAACAGAACGGTTGTCAATGTGTGCACTCAACGTCCAGAGTTAAACCCGTGTGTGGATTCAGCAGTCTGCAAACACTTTCTGTGCAGAGTTTCAAAACAGGCGTTTTCAGCCCAATACCGGCATATGGAAGAAACAGCAGAAAGCACAGGGAAATATCTGCTTCTAAATCCAAAACGCAGCTATCTAACAGAACGGTTGTCAATGTGTGCACTCCACTTCCAGAATTAAACCGGTGTGTGGATTCAGCAGTCTGCAAACACTTTCTGTGCAGAGTTTCAAAACAGGCGTTTTTAGCCCAATACCGGCATATGGAAGAAACAGCAGAAAGCACAGGGAAATATCTGCTTCTAAATCCAAAACGCAGCTATCTAACAGAACGGTTGTCAATGTGTGCACTCAACTTCCAGAGTTAAACCCGTGTGTGAATTCAGCAGTCTGCAAACACTTTCTGTGCAGAGTTTCAAAACAGGCGTTTTCAGCCCAATACCGGCATATGGAAGAAACAGCAGAGAGCACAGGGAAATATCTGCTTCTAAATCCAAAACGCAGCTATCTAACAGAACGGTTGTCAATGTGTGCACTCAAGTTCCAGAGTTAAACCCGTGTTTGGATTCAGCAGTCTGCAAACACTTTCTGTGCAGAGTTTCAAAACAGGCGTTTTCAGCCCAATACCGGCATATGGAAGAAACAGCAGAAAGCACAGGGAAATATCTGCTTCTAAATCCAAAACGCAGCTATCTAACAGAACGGTTGTCAATGTGTGCACTCAACTTCCAGAGTTAAACCCGTGTGTGGATTCAGCAGTCTGCAAACACTTTCTGTGCAGAGTTTCAAAACAGGCGTTTTCAGCCCAATACCGGCATATGGAAGAAACAGCAGAAAGCACAGGGAAATATCTGCTTCTAAATCCAAAACGCAGCTATCTAACAGAACGGTTGTCAATGTGTGCACTCAACGTCCAGAGTTAAACCCGTGTGTGGATTCAGCAGTCTGCAAACACTTTCTGTGCAGAGTTTCAAAACAGGCGTTTTCAGCCCAATACCGGCATATGGAAGAATCAGCAGAAAGCACAGGGAAATATCTGCTTCTAAATCCAAAACGCAGCTATCTAACAGAACGGTTGTCAATGTGTGCACTCCACTTCCAGAGTTAAACCAGTGTGTGGATTCAGCAGTCTGCAAACACTTTCTGTGCAGAGTTTCAAAACAGGCGTTTTCAGCCCAATACCGGCATATGGAAGAAACAGCAGAAAGCACAGGGAAATACCTGCTTCTAAATCCAAAACGCAGCTATCTAACAGAACGGTTGTCAATGTGTGCACTCAACTTCCAGAGTTAAACCCGTGTGTGAATTCAGCAGTCTGCAAACACTTTCTGTGCAGAGTTTCAAAACAGGCGTTTTCAGCCCAATACCGGCATATGGAAGAAACAGCAGAAAGCACAGGGAAATATCTGCTTCTAAATCCAAAACGCAGCTATCTAACAGAACGGTTGTCAATGTGTGCACTCAACTTCCAGAGTTAAACCAGTGTGTGGATTCAGCAGTCTGCAAACACTTTCTGTGCAGAGTTTCAAAACAGGCGTTTTCAACCCAATACCGGCATATGGAAGAAACAGCAGAAAGCACAGGGAAATATCTGCTTCTAAATCCAAAACGCAGCTATCTAACAGAACGGTTGTCAATGTGTGCACTCAAGTTCCAGAGTTAAACCCGTGTTTGGATTCAGCAGTCTGCAAACACTTTCTGTGCAGAGTTTCAAAACAGGCGTTTTCAGCCCAATACCGGCATATGGAAGAAACAGCAGAAAGCACAGGGAAATATCTGCTTCTAAATCCAAAACGCAGCAATCTAACAGAACGGTTGTCAATGTGTGCACTCAACTTCCAGAGTTAAACCCGTGTTTGGATTCAGCAGTCTGCAAACACTTTCTGTGCAGAGTTTCAAAACAGGCGTTTTCAGCCCAATACCGGCATATGGAAGAAACAGCAGAAAGCACAGGGAAATATCTGCTTCTAAATCCAAAACGCAGCTATCTAACAGAACGGTTGTCAATGTGTGCACTCAACTTCCAGAGTTAAACCCGTGTTTGGATTCAGCAGTCTGCAAACACTTTCTGTGCAGAGTTTCAAAACAGGCGTTTTCAGCCCAATACCGGCATATGGAAGAAACAGCAGAAAGCACAGGGAAATATCTGCTTCTAAATCCAAAACGCAGCTATCTAACAGAACGGTTGTCAATGTGTGCACTCCACTTCCAGAGTTAAACCCGTGTGTGAATTCAGCAGTCTGCAAACACTTTCTGTGCAGAGTTTCAAAACAGGCGTTTTCAGCCCAATACCGGCATATGGAAGAAACAGCAGAAAGCACAGGGAAATATCTGCTTCTAAATTCAAAACGCAGCTATCTAACAGAACGGTTGTCAATGTGTGCACTCCACTTCCAGAGTTAAACCCGTGTGTGGATTCAGCAGTCTGCAAACACTTTCTGTGCAGAGTTTCAAAACAGGCGTTTTCAGCCCAATACCGGCATATGGAAGAAACAGCAGAAAGCACAGGGAAATATCTGCTTCTAAATCCAAAACGCAGCTATCTAACAGAACGGTTGTCAATGTGTGCACTCAACTTCCAGAGTTAAACCCGTGTGTGGATTCAGCAGTCTGCAAACACTTTCTGTGCAGAGTTTCAAAACAGGCGTTTTCAGCCCAATACCGGCATATGGAAGAAACAGCAGAAAGCACAGGGAAATATCTGCTTCTAAATCCAAAACGCAGCTATCTAACAGAACGGTTGTCAATGTGTGCACTCAACGTCCAGAGTTAAACCCGTGTGTGGATTCAGCAGTCTGCAAACACTTTCTGTGCAGAGTTTCAAAACAGGCGTTTTCAGCCCAATACCGGCATATGGAAGAATCAGCAGAAAGCACAGGGAAATATCTGCTTCTAAATCCAAAACGCAGCTATCTAACAGAACGGTTGTCAATGTGTGCACTCCACTTCCAGAGTTAAACCAGTGTGTGGATTCAGCAGTCTGCAAACACTTTCTGTGCAGAGTTTCAAAACAGGCGTTTTCAGCCCAATACCGGCATATGGAAGAAACAGCAGAAAGCACAGGGAAATACCTGCTTCTAAATCCAAAACGCAGCTATCTAACAGAACGGTTGTCAATGTGTGCACTCAACTTCCAGAGTTAAACCCGTGTGTGAATTCAGCAGTCTGCAAACACTTTCTGTGCAGAGTTTCAAAACAGGCGTTTTCAGTCCAATACCGGCATATGGAAGAAACAGCAGAAAGCACAGGGAAATATCTGCTTCTAAATCCAAAACGCAGCTATCTAACAGAACGGTTGTCAATGTGTGCACTCAACTTCCAGAGTTAAACCAGTGTGTGGATTCAGCAGTCTGCAAACACTTTCTGTGCAGAGTTTCAAAACAGGCGTTTTCAACCCAATACCGGCATATGGAAGAAACAGCAGAAAGCACAGGGAAATACCTGCTTCTAAATCCAAAACGCAGCTATCTAACAGAACGGTTGTCAATGTGTGCACTCAACTTCCAGAGTTAAACCCGTGTGTGAATTCAGCAGTCTGCAAATACTTTCTGTGCAGAGTTTCAAAACAGGCGTTTTCAGCCCAATACCGGCATATGGAAGAAACAGCAGAAAGCACAGGGAAATATCTGCTTCTAAATCCAAAACGCAGCTATCTAACAGAACGGTTGTCAATGTGTGCACTCAAGTTCCAGAGTTAAACCCGTGTTTGGATTCAGCAGTCTGCAAACACTTTCTGTGCAGAGTTTCAAAACAGGCGTTTTCAGCCCAATACCGGCATATGGAAGAAACAGCAGAAAGCACAGGGAAATATCTGCTTCTAAATCCAAAACGCAGCTATCTAACAGAACGGTTGTCAATGTGTGCACTCAACTTCCAGAGTTAAACCCGTGTGTGGATTCAGCAGTCTGCAAACACTTTCTGTGCAGAGTTTCAAAACAGGCGTTTTCAGCCCAATACCGGCATATGGAAGAAACAGCAGAAAGCCCAGGGAAATATCTGCTTCTAAATCCAAAACGCAGCTATCTAACAGAACGGTTGTCAATGTGTGCACTCAACGTCCAGAGTTAAACCCGTGTGTGGATTCAGCAGTCTGCAAACACTTTCTGTGCAGAGTTTCAAAACAGGCGTTTTCAGCCCAATACCGGCATATGGAAGAAACAGCAGAAAGCACAGGGAAATATCTGCTTCTAAATCCAAAACGCAGCTATCTAACAGAACGGTTGTCAATGTGTGCACTCAACGTCCAGAATTAAACCCGTGTGTGGATTCAGCAGTCTGCAAACACTTTCTGTGCAGAGTTTCAAAACAGGCGTTTTCAGCCCAATACCGGCATATGGAAGAAACAGCAGAAAGCACAGGGAAATATCTGCTTCTAAATCCAAAACGCAGCTATCTAACAGAACGGTTGTCAATGTGTGCACTCAACTTCCAGAGTTAAACCCGTGTGTGGATTCAGCAGTCTGCAAACACTTTCTGTGCAGAGTTTCAAAACCGGCGTTTTCAGCCCAATACCGGCATATGGAAGAATCAGCAGAAAGCACAGGGAAATATCTGCTTCTAAATCCAAAACGCAGCTATCTAACAGAACGGTTGTCAATGTGTGCACTCCACTTCCAGAGTTAAACCCGTGTGTGGATTCAGCAGTCTGCAAACACTTTCTGTGCAGAGTTTCAAAACAGGCGTTTTCAGCCCAATACCGGCATATGGAAGAAACAGCAGAAAGCACAGGGAAATATCTGCTTCTAAATCCAAAACGCAGCTATCTAACAGAACGGTTGTCAATGTGTGCACTCCACTTCCAGAATTAAACCGGTGTGTGGATTCAGCGGTCTGCAAACACTTTCTGTGCAGAGTTTCAAAACAGGCGTTTTCAGCCCAATACCGGCATATGGAAGAAACAGCAGAAAGCACAGGGAAATATCTGCTTCTAAATCCAAAACGCAGCTATCTAACAGAACGGTTGTCAATGTGTGCACTCCACTTCCAGAGTTAAACCCGTGTGTGGATTCAGCAGTCTGCAAACACTTTCTGTGCAGAGTTTCAAAACAGGCGTTTTCAGCCCAATACCGGCATATGGAAGAAACAGCAGAAAGCACAGGGAAATATCTGCTTCTAAATCCAAAACGCAGCTATCTAACAGAACGGTTGTCAATGTGTGCACTCAACTTCCAGAGTTAAACCCGTGTGTGGATTCAGCAGTCTGCAAACACTTTCTGTGCAGAGTTTCAAAACAGGCGTTTTCAGCCCAATACCGGCATATGGAAGAAACAGCAGAAAGCACAGGGAAATATCTGCTTCTAAATCCAAAACGCAGCTATCTAACAGAACGGTTGTCAATGTGTGCACTCAAGTTCCAGAGTTAAACCCGTGTTTGGATTCAGCAGTCTGCAAACACTTTCTGTGCAGAGTTTCAAAACAGGCGTTTTCAGCCCAATACCGGCATATGGAAGAAACAGCAGAAAGCACAGGGAAATATCTGCTTCTAAATCCAAAACGCAGCTATCTAACAGAACGGTTGTCAATGTGTGCACTCAACTTCCAGAGTTAAACCCGTGTGTGGATTCAGCAGTCTGCAAACACTTTCTGTGCAGAGTTTCAAAACAGGCGTTTTCAGCCCAATACCGGCATATGGAAGAAACAGCAGAAAGCCCAGGGAAATATCTGCTTCTAAATCCAAAACGCAGCTATCTAACAGAACGGTTGTCAATGTGTGCACTCAACGTCCAGAGTTAAACCCGTGTGTGGATTCAGCAGTCTGCAAACACTTTCTGTGCAGAGTTTCAAAACAGGCGTTTTCAGCCCAATACCGGCATATGGAAGAAACAGCAGAAAGCACAGGGAAATATCTGCTTCTAAATCCAAAACGCAGCTATCTAACAGAACGGTTGTCAATGTGTGCACTCCACTTCCAGAATTAAACCGGTGTGTGGATTCAGCAGTCTGCAAACACTTTCTGTGCAGAGTTTCAAAACAGGCGTTTTTAGCCCAATACCGGCATATGGAAGAAACAGCAGAAAGCACAGGGAAATATCTGCTTCTAAATCCAAAACGCAGCTATCTAACAGAACGGTTGTCAATGTGTGCACTCAACTTCCAGAGTTAAACCCGTGTGTGAATTCAGCAGTCTGCAAACACTTTCTGTGCAGAGTTTCAAAACAGGCGTTTTCAGCCCAATACCGGCATATGGAAGAAACAGCAGAAAGCACAGGGAAATATCTGCTTCTAAATCCAAAACGCAGCTATCTAACAGAACGGTTGTCAATGTGTGCACTCAAGTTCCAGAGTTAAACCCGTGTTTGGATTCAGCAGTCTGCAAACACTTTCTGTGCAGAGTTTCAAAACAGGCGTTTTCAGCCCAATACCGGCATATGGAAGAAACAGCAGAAAGCACAGGGAAATATCTGCTTCTAAATCCAAAACGCAGCTATCTAACAGAACGGTTGTCAATGTGTGCACTCAACTTCCAGAGTTAAACCCGTGTGTGGATTCAGCAGTCTGCAAACATTTTCTGTGCAGAGTTTCAAAACAGGCGTTTTCAGCCCAATACCGGCATATGGAAGAAACAGCAGAAAGCACAGGGAAATATCTGCTTCTAAATCCAAAACGCAGCTATCTAACAGAACGGTTGTCAATGTGTGCACTCAACGTCCAGAGTTAAACCCGTGTGTGGATTCAGCAGTCTGCAAACACTTTCTGTGCAGAGTTTCAAAACAGGCGTTTTCAGCCCAATACCGGCATATGGAAGAATCAGCAGAAAGCACAGGGAAATATCTGCTTCTAAATCCAAAACGCAGCTATCTAACAGAACGGTTGTCAATGTGTGCACTCCACTTCCAGAGTTAAACCAGTGTGTGGATTCAGCAGTCTGCAAACACTTTCTGTGCAGAGTTTCAAAACAGGCCTTTTCAGCCCAATACCGGCATATGGAAGAAACAGCAGAAAGCACAGGGAAATACCTGCTTCTAAATCCAAAACGCAGCTATCTAACAGAACGGTTGTCAATGTGTGCACTCAACTTCCAGAGTTAAACCCGTGTGTGAATTCAGCAGTCTGCAAACACTTTCTGTGCAGAGTTTCAAAACAGGCGTTTTCAGCCCAATACCGGCATATGGAAGAAACAGCAGAAAGCACAGGGAAATATCTGCTTCTAAATCCAAAACGCAGCTATCTAACAGAACGGTTGTCAATGTGTGCACTCAACTTCCAGAGTTAAACCAGTGTGTGGATTCAGCAGTCTGCAAACACTTTCTGTGCAGAGTTTCAAAACAGGCGTTTTCAACCCAATACCGGCATATGGAAGAAACAGCAGAAAGCACAGGGAAATATCTGCTTCTAAATCCAAAACGCAGCTATCTAACAGAACGGTTGTCAATGTGTGCACTCAAGTTCCAGAGTTAAACCCGTGTTTGGATTCAGCAGTCTGCAAACACTTTCTGTGCAGAGTTTCAAAACAGGCGTTTTCAGCCCAATACCGGCATATGGAAGAAACAGCAGAAAGCACAGGGAAATATCTGCTTCTAAATCCAAAACGCAGCAATCTAACAGAACGGTTGTCAATGTGTGCACTCAACTTCCAGAGTTAAACCCGTGTTTGGATTCAGCAGTCTGCAAACACTTTCTGTGCAGAGTTTCAAAACAGGCGTTTTCAGCCCAATACCGGCATATGGAAGAAACAGCAGAAAGCACAGGGAAATATCTGCTTCTAAATCCAAAACGCAGCTATCTAACAGAACGGTTGTCAATGTGTGCACTCAACGTCCAGAGTTAAACCCGTGTGTGGATTCAGCAGTCTGCAAACACTTTCTGTGCAGAGTTTCAAAACAGGCGTTTTCAGCCCAATACCGGCATATGGAAGAATCAGCAGAAAGCACAGGGAAATATCTGCTTCTAAATCCAAAACGCAGCTATCTAACAGAACGGTTGTCAATGTGTGCACTCCACTTCCAGAGTTAAACCAGTGTGTGGATTCAGCAGTCTGCAAACACTTTCTGTGCAGAGTTTCAAAACAGGCGTTTTCAGCCCAATACCGGCATATGGAAGAAACAGCAGAAAGCACAGGGAAATACCTGCATCTAAATCCAAAACGCAGCTATCTAACAGAACGGTTGTCAATGTGTGCACTCAACTTCCAGAGTTAAACCCGTGTGTGAATTCAGCAGTCTGCAAACACTTTCTGTGCAGAGTTTCAAAACAGGCGTTTTCAGTCCAATACCGGCATATGGAAGAAACAGCAGAAAGCACAGGGAAATATCTGCTTCTAAATCCAAAACGCAGCTATCTAACAGAACGGTTGTCAATGTGTGCACTCAACTTCCAGAGTTAAACCAGTGTGTGGATTCAGCAGTCTGCAAACACTTTCTGTGCAGAGTTTCAAAACAGGCGTTTTCAACCCAATACCGGCATATGGAAGAAACAGCAGAAAGCACAGGGAAATACCTGCTTCTAAATCCAAAACGCAGCTATCTAACAGAACGGTTGTCAATGTGTGCACTCAACTTCCAGAGTTAAACCCGTGTGTGAATTCAGCAGTCTGCAAACACTTTCTGTGCAGAGTTTCAAAACAGGCGTTTTCAGCCCAATACCGGCATATGGAAGAAACAGCAGAAAGCACAGGGAAATATCTGCTTCTAAATCCAAAACGCAGCTATCTAACAGAACGGTTGTCAATGTGTGCACTCAAGTTCCAGAGTTAAACCCGTGTTTGGATTCAGCAGTCTGCAAACACTTTCTGTGCAGAGTTTCAAAACAGGCGTTTTCAGCCCAATACCGGCATATGGAAGAAACAGCAGAAAGCACAGGGAAATATCTGCTTCTAAATCCAAAACGCAGCTATCTAACAGAACGGTTGTCAATGTGTGCACTCAACTTCCAGAGTTAAACCCGTGTGTGGATTCAGCAGTCTGCAAACACTTTCTGTGCAGAGTTTCAAAACAGGCGTTTTCAGCCCAATACCGGCATATGGAAGAAACAGCAGAAAGCCCAGGGAAATATCTGCTTCTAAATCCAAAACGCAGCTATCTAACAGAACGGTTGTCAATGTGTGCACTCAACGTCCAGAGTTAAACCCGTGTGTGGATTCAGCAGTCTGCAAACACTTTCTGTGCAGAGTTTCAAAACAGGCGTTTTCAGCCCAATACCGGCATATGGAAGAAACAGCAGAAAGCACAGGGAAATATCTGCTTCTAAATCCAAAACGCAGCTATCTAACAGAACGGTTGTCAATGTGTGCACTCAACGTCCAGAATTAAACCCGTGTGTGGATTCAGCAGTCTGCAAACACTTTCTGTGCAGAGTTTCAAAACAGGCGTTTTCAGCCCAATACCGGCATATGGAAGAAACAGCAGAAAGCACAGGGAAATATCTGCTTCTAAATCCAAAACGCAGCTATCTAACAGAACGGTTGTCAATGTGTGCACTCAACTTCCAGAGTTAAACCCGTGTGTGGATTCAGCAGTCTGCAAACACTTTCTGTGCAGAGTTTCAAAACCGGCGTTTTCAGCCCAATACCGGCATATGGAAGAATCAGCAGAAAGCACAGGGAAATATCTGCTTCTAAAACCAAAACGCAGCTATCTAACAGAACGGTTGTCAATGTGTGCACTCCACTTCCAGAGTTAAACCCGTGTGTGGATTCAGCAGTCTGCAAACACTTTCTGTGCAGAGTTTCAAAACAGGCGTTTTCAGCCCAATACCGGCATATGGAAGAAACAGCAGAAAGCACAGGGAAATATCTGCTTCTAAATCCAAAACGCAGCTATCTAACAGAACGGTTGTCAATGTGTGCACTCCACTTCCAGAATTAAACCGGTGTGTGGATTCAGCAGTCTGCAAACACTTTCTGTGCAGAGTTTCAAAACAGGCGTTTTCAGCCCAATACCGGCATATGGAAGAAACAGCAGAAAGCACAGGGAAATATCTGCTTCTAAATCCAAAACGCAGCTATCTAACAGAACGGTTGTCAATGTGTGCACTCCACTTCCAGAGTTAAACCCGTGTGTGGATTCAGCAGTCTGCAAACACTTTCTGTGCAGAGTTTCAAAACAGGCGTTTTCAGCCCAATACCGGCATATGGAAGAAACAGCAGAAAGCACAGGGAAATATCTGCTTCTAAATCCAAAACGCAGCTATCTAACAGAACGGTTGTCAATGTGTGCACTCAACTTCCAGAGTTAAACCCGTGTGTGGATTCAGCAGTCTGCAAACACTTTCTGTGCAGAGTTTCAAAACAGGCGTTTTCAGCCCAATACCGGCATATGGAAGAAACAGCAGAAAGCACAGGGAAATATCTGCTTCTAAATCCAAAACGCAGCTATCTAACAGAACGGTTGTCAATGTGTGCACTCAAGTTCCAGAGTTAAACCCGTGTTTGGATTCAGCAGTCTGCAAACACTTTCTGTGCAGAGTTTCAAAACAGGCGTTTTCAGCCCAATACCGGCATATGGAAGAAACAGCAGAAAGCACAGGGAAATATCTGCTTCTAAATCCAAAACGCAGCTATCTAACAGAACGGTTGTCAATGTGTGCACTCAACTTCCAGAGTTAAACCCGTGTGTGGATTCAGCAGTCTGCAAACACTTTCTGTGCAGAGTTTCAAAACAGGCGTTTTCAGCCCAATACCGGCATATGGAAGAAACAGCAGAAAGCCCAGGGAAATATCTGCTTCTAAATCCAAAACGCAGCTATCTAACAGAACGGTTGTCAATGTGTGCACTCAACGTCCAGAGTTAAACCCGTGTGTGGATTCAGCAGTCTGCAAACACTTTCTGTGCAGAGTTTCAAAACAGGCGTTTTCAGCCCAATACCGGCATATGGAAGAAACAGCAGAAAGCACAGGGAAATATCTGCTTCTAAATCCAAAACGCAGCTATCTAACAGAACGGTTGTCAATGTGTGCACTCCACTTCCAGAATTAAACCGGTGTGTGGATTCAGCAGTCTGCAAACACTTTCTGTGCAGAGTTTCAAAACAGGCGTTTTTAGCCCAATACCGGCATATGGAAGAAACAGCAGAAAGCACAGGGAAATATCTGCTTCTAAATCCAAAACGCAGCTATCTAACAGAACGGTTGTCAATGTGTGCACTCAACTTCCAGAGTTAAACCCGTGTGTGAATTCAGCAGTCTGCAAACACTTTCTGTGCAGAGTTTCAAAACAGGCGTTTTCAGCCCAATACCGGCATATGGAAGAAACAGCAGAAAGCACAGGGAAATATCTGCTTCTAAATCCAAAACGCAGCTATCTAACAGAACGGTTGTCAATGTGTGCACTCAAGTTCCAGAGTTAAACCCGTGTTTGGATTCAGCAGTCTGCAAACACTTTCTGTGCAGAGTTTCAAAACAGGCGTTTTCAGCCCAATACCGGCATATGGAAGAAACAGCAGAAAGCACAGGGAAATATCTGCTTCTAAATCCAAAACGCAGCTATCTAACAGAACGGTTGTCAATGTGTGCACTCAACTTCCAGAGTTAAACCCGTGTGTGGATTCAGCAGTCTGCAAACAATTTCTGTGCAGAGTTTCAAAACAGGCGTTTTCAGCCCAATACCGGCATATGGAAGAAACAGCAGAAAGCACAGGGAAATATCTGCTTCTAAATCCAAAACGCAGCTATCTAACAGAACGGTTGTCAATGTGTGCACTCAACGTCCAGAGTTAAACCCGTGTGTGGATTCAGCAGTCTGCAAACACTTTCTGTGCAGAGTTTCAAAACAGGCGTTTTCAGCCCAATACCGGCATATGGAAGAATCAGCAGAAAGCACAGGGAAATATCTGCTTCTAAATCCAAAACGCAGCTATCTAACAGAACGGTTGTCAATGTGTGCACTCCACTTCCAGAGTTAAACCAGTGTGTGGATTCAGCAGTCTGCAAACACTTTCTGTGCAGAGTTTCAAAACAGGCGTTTTCAGCCCAATACCGGCATATGGAAGAAACAGCAGAAAGCACAGGGAAATACCTGCTTCTAAATCCAAAACGCAGCTATCTAACAGAACGGTTGTCAATGTGTGCACTCAACTTCCAGAGTTAAACCCGTGTGTGAATTCAGCAGTCTGCAAACACTTTCTGTGCAGAGTTTCAAAACAGGCGTTTTCAGCCCAATACCGGCATATGGAAGAAACAGCAGAAAGCACAGGGAAATATCTGCTTCTAAATCCAAAACGCAGCTATCTAACAGAACGGTTGTCAATGTGTGCACTCAACTTCCAGAGTTAAACCAGTGTGTGGATTCAGCAGTCTGCAAACACTTTCTGTGCAGAGTTTCAAAACAGGCGTTTTCAACCCAATACCGGCATATGGAAGAAACAGCAGAAAGCACAGGGAAATATCTGCTTCTAAATCCAAAACGCAGCTATCTAACAGAACGGTTGTCAATGTGTGCACTCAAGTTCCAGAGTTAAACCCGTGTTTGGATTCAGCAGTCTGCAAACACTTTCTGTGCAGAGTTTCAAAACAGGCGTTTTCAGCCCAATACCGGCATATGGAAGAAACAGCAGAAAGCACAGGGAAATATCTGCTTCTAAATCCAAAACGCAGCAATCTAACAGAACGGTTGTCAATGTGTGCACTCAACTTCCAGAGTTAAACCCGTGTTTGGATTCAGCAGTCTGCAAACACTTTCTGTGCAGAGTTTCAAAACAGGCGTTTTCAGCCCAATACCGGCATATGGAAGAAACAGCAGAAAGCACAGGGAAATATCTGCTTCTAAATCCAAAACGCAGCTATCTAACAGAACGGTTGTCAATGTGTGCACTCAAGTTCCAGAGTTAAACCCGTGTTTGGATTCAGCAGTCTGCAAACACTTTCTGTGCAGAGTTTCAAAACAGGCGTTTTCAGC
Source organism: Aotus nancymaae (assembly GCF_030222135.1). Lineage (NCBI taxonomy): Eukaryota > Metazoa > Chordata > Mammalia > Primates > Aotidae > Aotus > Aotus nancymaae. The sequence continues at coordinate 375,766 of NW_026988710.1, forward strand.
CCAATACCGGCATATGGAAGAAACAGCAGAAAGCACAGGGAAATATCTGCTTCTAAATCCAAAACGCAGCAATCTAACAGAACGGTTGTCAATGTGTGCACTCAACTTCCAGAGTTAAACCCGTGTTTGGATTCAGCAGTCTGCAAACACTTTCTGTGCAGAGTTTCAAAACAGGCGTTTTCAGCCCAATACCGGCATATGGAAGAAACAGCAGAAAGCACAGGGAAATATCTGCTTCTAAATCCAAAACGCAGCTATCTAACAGAACGGTTGTCAATGTGTGCACTCAACTTCCAGAGTTAAACCCGTGTTTGGATTCAGCAGTCTGCAAACACTTTCTGTGCAGAGTTTCAAAACAGGCGTTTTCAGCCCAATACCGGCATATGGAAGAAACAGCAGAAAGCACAGGGAAATATCTGCTTCTAAATCCAAAACGCAGCTATCTAACAGAACGGTTGTCAATGTGTGCACTCCACTTCCAGAGTTAAACCCGTGTGTGAATTCAGCAGTCTGCAAACACTTTCTGTGCAGAGTTTCAAAACAGGCGTTTTCAGCCCAATACCGGCATATGGAAGAAACAGCAGAAAGCACAGGGAAATATCTGCTTCTAAATCCAAAACGCAGCTATCTAACAGAACGGTTGTCAATGTGTGCACTCCACTTCCAGAGTTAAACCCGTGTGTGGATTCAGCAGTCTGCAAACACTTTCTGTGCAGAGTTTCAAAACAGGCGTTTTCAGCCCAATACCGGCATATGGAAGAAACAGCAGAAAGCACAGGGAAATATCTGCTTCTAAATCCAAAACGCAGCTATCTAACAGAACAGTTGTCAATGTGTGCACTCAACTTCCAGAGTTAAACCCGTGTGTGGATTCAGCAGTCTGCAAACACTTTCTGTGCAGAGTTTCAAAACAGGCGTTTTCAGCCCAATACCGGCATATGGAAGAAACAGCAGAAAGCACAGGGAAATATCTGCTTCTAAATCCAAAACGCAGCTATCTAACAGAACGGTTGTCAATGTGTGCACTCAACGTCCAGAGTTAAACCCGTGTGTGGATTCAGCAGTCTGCAAACACTTTCTGTGCAGAGTTTCAAAACAGGCGTTTTCAGCCCAATACCGGCATATGGAAGAATCAGCAGAAAGCACAGGGAAATATCTGCTTCTAAATCCAAAACGCAGCTATCTAACAGAACGGTTGTCAATGTGTGCACTCCACTTCCAGAGTTAAACCAGTGTGTGGATTCAGCAGTCTGCAAACACTTTCTGTGCAGAGTTTCAAAACAGGCGTTTTCAGCCCAATACCGGCATATGGAAGAAACAGCAGAAAGCACAGGGAAATACCTGCTTCTAAATCCAAAACGCAGCTATCTAACAGAACGGTTGTCAATGTGTGCACTCAACTTCCAGAGTTAAACCCGTGTGTGAATTCAGCAGTCTGCAAACACTTTCTGTGCAGAGTTTCAAAACAGGCGTTTTCAGTCCAATACCGGCATATGGAAGAAACAGCAGAAAGCACAGGGAAATATCTGCTTCTAAATCCAAAACGCAGCTATCTAACAGAACGGTTGTCAATGTGTGCACTCAACTTCCAGAGTTAAACCAGTGTGTGGATTCAGCAGTCTGCAAACACTTTCTGTGCAGAGTTTCAAAACAGGCGTTTTCAACCCAATACCGGCATATGGAAGAAACAGCAGAAAGCACAGGGAAATACCTGCTTCTAAATCCAAAACGCAGCTATCTAACAGAACGGTTGTCAATGTGTGCACTCAACTTCCAGAGTTAAACCCGTGTGTGAATTCAGCAGTCTGCAAACACTTTCTGTGCAGAGTTTCAAAACAGGCGTTTTCAGCCCAATACCGGCATATGGAAGAAACAGCAGAAAGCACAGGGAAATATCTGCTTCTAAATCCAAAACGCAGCTATCTAACAGAACGGTTGTCAATGTGTGCACTCAAGTTCCAGAGTTAAACCCGTGTTTGGATTCAGCAGTCTGCAAACACTTTCTGTGCAGAGTTTCAAAACAGGCGTTTTCAGCCCAATACCGGCATATGGAAGAAACAGCAGAAAGCACAGGGAAATATCTGCTTCTAAATCCAAAACGCAGCTATCTAACAGAACGGTTGTCAATGTGTGCACTCAACTTCCAGAGTTAAACCCGTGTGTGGATTCAGCAGTCTGCAAACACTTTCTGTGCAGAGTTTCAAAACAGGCGTTTTCAGCCCAATACCGGCATATGGAAGAAACAGCAGAAAGCCCAGGGAAATATCTGCTTCTAAATCCAAAACGCAGCTATCTAACAGAACGGTTGTCAATGTGTGCACTCAACGTCCAGAGTTAAACCCGTGTGTGGATTCAGCAGTCTGCAAACACTTTCTGTGCAGAGTTTCAAAACAGGCGTTTTCAGCCCAATACCGGCATATGGAAGAAACAGCAGAAAGCACAGGGAAATATCTGCTTCTAAATCCAAAACGCAGCTATCTAACAGAACGGTTGTCAATGTGTGCACTCCACTTCCAGAATTAAACCCGTGTGTGGATTCAGCAGTCTGCAAACACTTTCTGTGCAGAGTTTCAAAACAGGCGTTTTCAGCCCAATACCGGCATATGGAAGAAACAGCAGAAAGCACAGGGAAATATCTGCTTCTAAATCCAAAACGCAGCTATCTAACAGAACGGTTGTCAATGTGTGCACTCAACTTCCAGAGTTAAACCCGTGTGTGGATTCAGCAGTCTGCAAACACTTTCTGTGCAGAGTTTCAAAACCGGCGTTTTCAGCCCAATACCGGCATATGGAAGAATCAGCAGAAAGCACAGGGAAATATCTGCTTCTAAATCCAAAACGCAGCTATCTAACAGAACGGTTGTCAATGTGTGCACTCCACTTCCAGAGTTAAACCCGTGTGTGGATTCAGCAGTCTGCAAACACTTTCTGTGCAGAGTTTCAAAACAGGCGTTTTCAGCCCAATACCGGCATATGGAAGAAACAGCAGAAAGCACAGGGAAATATCTGCTTCTAAATCCAAAACGCAGCTATCTAACAGAACGGTTGTCAATGTGTGCACTCCACTTCCAGAATTAAACCGGTGTGTGGATTCAGCAGTCTGCAAACACTTTCTGTGCAGAGTTTCAAAACAGGCGTTTTCAGCCCAATACCGGCATATGGAAGAAACAGCAGAAAGCACAGGGAAATATCTGCTTCTAAATCCAAAACGCAGCTATCTAACAGAACGGTTGTCAATGTGTGCACTCAACTTCCAGAGTTAAACCCGTGTGTGGATTCAGCAGTCTGCAAACACTTTCTGTGCAGAGTTTCAAAACCGGCGTTTTCAGCCCAATACCGGCATATGGAAGAATCAGCAGAAAGCACAGGGAAATATCTGCTTCTAAATCCAAAACGCAGCTATCTAACAGAACGGTTGTCAATGTGTGCACTCCACTTCCAGAGTTAAACCCGTGTGTGGATTCAGCAGTCTGGAAACACTTTCTGTGCAGAGTTTCAAAACAGGCGTTTTCAGCCCAATACCGGCATATGGAAGAAACAGCAGAAAGCACAGGGAAATATCTGCTTCTAAATCCAAAACGCAGCTATCTAACAGAACGGTTGTCAATGTGTGCACTCAACTTCCAGAGTTAAACCCGTGTGTGGTTTCAGCAGTCTGCATACACTTTCTGTGCAGAGTTTCAAAACAGGCGTTTTCAGCCCAATACCGGCATATGGAAGAAACAGCAGAAAGCACAGGGAAATATCTGCTTCTAAATCCAAAACGCAGCTATCTAACAGAACGGTTGTCAATGTGTGCACTCCACTTCCAGAGTTAAACCCGTGTGTGGATTCAGCAGTCTGCAAACACTTTCTGTGCAGAGTTTCAAAACAGGCGTTTTCAGCCCATTACCGGCATATGGAAGAAACAGCAGAAAGCACAGGGAAATATCTGCTTCTAAATCCAAAACGCAGCTATCTAACAGAACGGTTGTCAATGTGTGCACTCAACTTCCAGAGTTAAACCAGTGTGTCAATTCAGCAGTCTGCAAACACTTTCTGTGCAGAGTTTCAAAACAGGCGTTTTCAGCCCAATACCGGCATATGGAAGAAACAGCAGAAAGCACAGGGAAATATCTGCTTCTAAATCCAAAACGCAGCTATCTAACAGAACGGTTGTCAATGTGTGCACTCCACTTCCAGAGTTAAACCCGTGTGTGGATTCAGCAGTCTGCAAACACTTTCTGTGAAGAGTTTCAAAACAGGCGTTTTCAGCCCAATACCGGCATATGGAAGAAACAGCAGAAAGCACAGGGAAATATCTGCTTCTAAATCCAAAACGCAGCTATCTAACAGAACGGTTGTCAATGTGTGCACTCAACTTCCAGAGTTAAACCAGTGTGTGAATTCAGCAGTCTGCAAACACTTTCTGTGCAGAGTTTCAAAACAGGCGTTTTCAGCCCAATACCGGCATATGGAAGAAACAGCAGAAAGCACAGGGAAATATCTGCTTCTAAATCCAAAACGCAGCTATCTAACAGAACGGTTGTCAATGTGTGCACTCCACTTCCAGAGTTAAACCCGTGTGTGAATGCAGCAGTCTGCAAACACTTTCTGTGCAGAGTTTCAAAACAGGCGTTTTCAGCCCAATACCGGCATATGGAAGAATCAGCAGAAAGCACAGGGAAATATCTGCTTCTAAATCCAAAACGCAGCTATCTAACAGAACGGTTGTCAATGTGTGCACTCCACTTCCAGAGTTAAACCAGTGTGTGGATTCAGCAGTCTGCAAACACTTTCTGTGCAGAGTTTCAAAACAGGCGTTTTCAGCCCAATACCGGCATATGGAAGAAACAGCAGAAAGCACAGGGAAATACCTGCTTCTAAATCCAAAACGCAGCTATCTAACAGAACGGTTGTCAATGTGTGCACTCAACTTCCAGAGTTAAACCCGTGTGTGAATTCAGCAGTCTGCAAACACTTTCTGTGCAGAGTTTCAAAACAGGCGTTTTCAGCCCAATACCGGCATATGGAAGAAACAGCAGAAAGCACAGGGAAATATCTGCTTCTAAATCCAAAACGCAGCTATCTAACAGAACGGTTGTCAATGTGTGCACTCAACTTCCAGAGTTAAACCAGTGTGTGGATTCAGCAGTCTGCAAACACTTTCTGTGCAGAGTTTCAAAACAGGCGTTTTCAGCCCAATACCGGCATATGGAAGAAACAGCAGAAAGCACAGGGAAATATCTGCTTCTAAATCCAAAACGCAGCTATCTAACAGAACGGTTGTCAATGTGTGCACTCAAGTTCCAGAGTTAAACCCGTGTTTGGATTCAGCAGTCTGCAAACACTTTCTGTGCAGAGTTTCAAAACAGGCGTTTTCAGCCCAATACCGGCATATGGAAGAAACAGCAGAAAGCACAGGGAAATATCTGCTTCTAAATCCAAAACGCAGCAATCTAACAGAACGGTTGTCAATGTGTGCACTCAACTTCCAGAGTTAATCCCGTGTTTGGATTCAGCAGTCTGCAAACACTTTCTGTGCAGAGTTTCAAAACAGGCGTTTTCAGCCCAATACCGGCATATGGAAGAAACAGCAGAAAGCACAGGGAAATATCTGCTTCTAAATCCAAAACGCAGCTATCTAACAGAACGGTTGTCAATGTGTGCACTCAACTTCCAGAGTTAAACCCGTGTTTGGATTCAGCAGTCTGCAAACACTTTCTGTGCAGAGTTTCAAAACAGGCGTTTTCAGCCCAATACCGGCATATGGAAGAAACAGCAGAAAGCACAGGGAAATATCTGCTTCTAAATCCAAAACGCAGCTATCTAACAGAACGGTTGTCAATGTGTGCACTCCACTTCCAGAGTTAAACCCGTGTGTGAATTCAGCAGTCTGCAAACACTTTCTGTGCAGAGTTTCAAAACAGGCGTTTTCAGCCCAATACCGGCATATGGAAGAAACAGCAGAAAGCACAGGGAAATATCTGCTTCTAAATCCAAAACGCAGCTATCTAACAGAACGGTTGTCAATGTGTGCACTCCACTTCCAGAGTTAAACCCGTGTGTGGATTCAGCAGTCTGCAAACACTTTCTGTGCAGAGTTTCAAAACAGGCGTTTTCAGCCCAATACCGGCATATGGAAGAAACAGCAGAAAGCACAGGGAAATATCTGCTTCTAAATCCAAAACGCAGCTATCTAACAGAACGGTTGTCAATGTGTGCACTCAACTTCCAGAGTTAAACCCGTGTGTGAATTCAGCAGTCTGCAAACACTTTCTGTGCAGAGTTTCAAAACAGGCGTTTTCAGCCCAATACCGGCATATGGAAGAAACAGCAGAAAGCACAGGGAAATATCTGCTTCTAAATCCAAAACGCAGCTATCTAACAGAACGGTTGTCAATGAGTGCACTCAAGTTCCAGAGTTAAACCCGTGTTTGGATTCAGCAGTCTGCAAACACTTTCTGTGCAGAGTTTCAAAACAGGCGTTTTCAGCCCAATACCGGCATATGGAAGAAACAGCAGAAAGCACAGGGAAATATCTGCTTCTAAATCCAAAACGCAGCTATCTAACAGAACGGTTGTCAATGTGTGCACTCAACTTCCAGAGTTAAACCCGTGTGTGGATTCAGCAGTCTGCAAACACTTTCTGTGCAGAGTTTCAAAACAGGCGTTTTCAGCCCAATACCGGCATATGGAAGAATCAGCAGAAAGCACAGGGAAATATCTGCTTCTAAATCCAAAACGCAGCTATCTAACAGAACGGTTGTCAATGTGTGCACTCAACGTCCAGAGTTAAACACGTGTGTGGATTCAGCAGTCTGCAAACACTTTCTGTGCAGAGTTTCAAAACAGGCGTTTTCAGCCCAATACCGGCATATGGAAGAAACAGCAGAAAGCACAGGGAAATATCTGCTTCTAAATCCAAAACGCAGCTATCTAACAGAACGGTTGTCAATGTGTGCACTCCACTTCCAGAATTAAACCCGTGTGTGGATTCAGCAGTCTGCAAACACTTTCTGTGCAGAGTTTCAAAACAGGCGTTTTCAGCCCAATACCGGCATATGGAAGAAACAGCAGAAAGCACAGGGAAATATCTGCTTCTAAATCCAAAACGCAGCTATCTAACAGAACGGTTGTCAATGTGTGCACTCAACTTCCAGAGTTAAACCCGTGTGTGGATTCAGCAGTCTGCAAACACTTTCTGTGCAGAGTTTCAAAACCGGCGTTTTCAGCCCAATACCGGCATATGGAAGAATCAGCAGAAAGCACAGGGAAATATCTGCTTCTAAATCCAAAACGCAGCTATCTAACAGAACGGTTGTCAATGTGTGCACTCCACTTCCAGAGTTAAACCCGTGTGTGGATTCAGCAGTCTGCAAACACTTTCTGTGCAGAGTTTCAAAACAGGCGTTTTCAGCCCAATACCGGCATATGGAAGAAACAGCAGAAAGCACAGGGAAATATCTGCTTCTAAATCCAAAACGCAGCTATCTAACAGAACGGTTGTCAATGTGTGCACTCAACTTCCAGAGTTAAACCCGTGTGTGGATTCAGCAGTCTGCAAACACTTTCTGTGCAGAGTTTCAAAACAGGCGTTTTCAGCCCAATACCGGCATATGGAAGAAACAGCAGAAAGCCCAGGGAAATATCTGCTTCTAAATCCAAAACGCAGCTATCTAACAGAACGGTTGTCAATGTGTGCACTCAAGTTCCAGAGTTAAACCCGTGTTTGGATTCAGCAGTCTGCAAACACTTTCTGTGCAGAGTTTCAAAACAGGCGTTTTCAGCCCAATACCGGCATATGGAAGAAACAGCAGAAAGCACAGGGAAATATCTACTTCTAAATCCAAAACGCAGCTATCTAACAGAACGGTTGTCAATGTGTGCACTCAACTTCCAGAGTTAAACCCGTGTGTGAATTCAGCAGTCTGCAAACACTTTCTGTGCAGAGTTTCAAAACAGGCGTTTTCAGCCCAATACCGGCATATGGAAGAAACAGCAGAAAGCACAGGGAAATATCTGCTTCTAAATCCAAAACGCAGCTATCTAACAGAACGGTTGTCAATGTGTGCACTCCACTTCCAGAATTAAACCGGTGTGTGGATTCAGCAGTCTGCAAACACTTTCTGTGCAGAGTTTCAAAACAGGCGTTTTCAGCCCAATACCGGCATATGGAAGAAACAACAGAAACCACAGGGAAAAATCTGCTTCTAAATACAAAACGGAGCTATCTAACAGAATGGTTGTCAATGTGTGCACTCCACTTCCAGAGTTAAACCCGTGTGTGGATTCAGCAGTCTGCAAACACTTTCTGTGCAGAGTTTCAATACAGGCGTTTTCAGCCCAATACCGGCATATGGAAGAAACAGCAGAAAGCACAGGGAAATATCTGCTTCTAAATCCAAAACGCAGCTATCTAACAGAACGGTTGTCAATGTGTGCACTCAACTTCCAGAGTTAAACCCGTGTTTGGATTCAGCAGTCTGCAAACACTTTCTGTGCAGAGTTTCAAAACAGGCGTTTTCAGCCCAATACCGGCATATGGAAGAAACAGCAGAAAGCACAGGGAAATATCTGCTTCTAAATCCAAAACGCAGCTATCTAACAGAACGGTTGTCAATGTGTGCACTCAACTTCCAGAGTTAAACCCGTGTGTGGATTCAGCAGTCTGCAAACACTTTCTGTGCAGAGTTTCAAAACCGGCGTTTTCAGCCCAATACCGGCATATGGAAGAAACAGCAGAAAGCACAGGGAAATATCTGCTTCTAAATCCAAAACGCAGCTATCTAACAAAACGGTTGTCAATGTGTGCACTCAACTTCCAGAGTTAAACCCGTGTTTGGATTCAGCAGTCTGCAAACACTTTCTGTGCAGAGTTTCAAAACAGGCGTTTTCAGCCCAATACCGGCATATGGAAGAAACAGCAGAAAGCACAGGGAAATATCTGCTTCTAAATCCAAAACGCAGCTATCTAACAGAACGGTTGTCAATGTGTGCACTCAACTTCCAGAGTTAAACCCGTGTTTGGATTCAGCAGTCTGCAAACACTTTCTGTGCAGAGTTTCAAAACAGGCGTTTTCAGCCCAATACCGGCATATGGAAGAAACAGCAGAAAGCACAGGGAAATATCTGCTTCTAAATCCAAAACGCAGCTATCTAACAGAACGGTTGTCAATGTGTGCACTCCACTTCCAGAGTTAAACCCGTGTGTGAATTCAGCAGTCTGCAAACACTTTCTGTGCAGAGTTTCAAAACAGGCGTTTTCAGCCCAATACCGGCATATGGAAGAAACAGCAGAAAGCACAGGGAAATATCTGCTTCTAAATCCAAAACGCAGCAATCTAACAGAACGGTTGTCAATGTGTGCACTCCACTTCCAGAGTTAAACCCGTGTGTGGATTCAGCAGTCTGCAAACACTTTCTGTGCAGAGTTTCAAAACAGGCGTTTTCAGCCCAATACCGGCATATGGAAGAAAGAGCAGAAAGCACAGGGAAATATCTGCTTCTAAATCCAAAACGCAGCAATCTAACAGAACGGTTGTCAATGTGTGCACTTCACTTCCAGAGTTAAACCCGTGTGTGGATTCAGCAGTCTGCAAACACTTTCTGTGCAGAGTTTCAAAACCGGCGTTTTCAGCACAATACCGGCATATGGAAGAAACAGCAGAAAGCACAGGGAAATATCTGCTTCTAAATCCAAAACCCAGGTATCTAACAGAACGGTTGTCAATGTGTGCACTCAACTTCCAGAGTTAAACCCGTGTTTGGATTCAGCCGTCTGCAAACACTTTCTGTGCAGAGTTTCAAAACAGGCGTTTTCAGCCCAATTCCGGCATATGGAAGAAACAGCAGAAAGCACAGGGAAATATCTGCTTCTAAATCCAAAACGCAGCTATCTAACAGAACGGTTGTCAATGTGTTCACTCAACTTCCAGAGTTAAACCCGTGTGTGAATTCAGCAGTCAGCAAACACTTTCTGTGCAGAGTTTCAAAACAGGCGTTTTCAGCCCAATACCGGCATATGGAAGAAACAGCAGAAAGCTCAGGGAAATATCTGCTTCTAAATCCAAAACGCAGCAAACTAACAGAACGGTTGTCAATGTGTGCACTCAACTTCCAGAGTTAAACCCGTGTGTGGATTCAGGAGTCTGCAAACACTTTCTGTGCAGAGTTTCAAAACAGGCGTTTTCAGCCCAATACCGGCATATGGAAGAAACAGCAGAAAGCACAGGGAAATATCTGCTTCTAAATCCAAAACGCAGCTATCTAACAGAACGGTTGTCAATGTGTGCACTCCACTTCCAGAGTTAAACCCGTGTGTGGATTCAGCAGTCTGCAAACACATTCTGTGCAGAGTTTCAAAACAGGCGTTTTCAGCCCAATACCGGCATATGGAAGAAACAGCAGAAAGCACAGGGAAATATCTGCTTCTAAATCCAAAACGCAGCTATCTAACAGAACGGTTGTCAATGTGTGCACTCAACTTCCAGAGTTAAACAAGTGTGTGGATTCAGCAGTCTGCAAACACTTTCTGTGCAGAGTTTCAAAACAGGCGTTTTCAGCCCAATACCGGCATATGGAAGAAACAGCAGAAAGCACAGGGAAATATCTGCTTCTAAATCCAAAACGCAGCTATCTAACAGAACGGTTGTCAATGTCTGCACTCAAGTTCCAGAGCTAAACCCGTGTTTGGATTCAGCAGTCTGCAAACATTTTCTGTGCAGAGTTTCAAAACAGGCGTTTTCAGCCCAATACCGGCATATGGAAGAAACAGCAGAAAGCACAGGGAAATATCTGCTTCTAAATCCAAAACGCAGCTATCTAACAGAACGGTTGTCAATGTGTGCACTCAACTTCCAGAGTTAAACCCGTGTGTGGATTCAGCAGTCTGCAAACACTTTCTGTGCAGAGTTTCAAAACAGGCGTTTTCAGCCCAATACCGGCATAAGGAAGAAACAGCGGAAAGCACAGGGAAATATCTGCTTCTAAATCCAAAACGCAGCTATCTAACAGAACGGTTGTCAATGTGTGCACTCAAGTTCCAGAGTTAAACCCGTGTTTGGATTCAGCAGTCTGCAAACACTTTCTGTGCAGAGTTTCAAAACAGGCGTTTTCAGCCCAATACCGGCATATGGAAGAAACAGCAGAAAGCACAGGGAAATATCTACTTCTAAATCCAAAACGCAGCAATCTAACAGAACGGTTGTCAATGTGTGCACTCAACTTCCAGAGTTAAACCCGTGTGTGGATTCAGCAGTCTGCAAACACTTTCTGTGCAGAGTTTCAAAACAGGCGTTTTCAGCCCAATACCGGCATATGGAAGAAACAGCAGAAAGCACAGGGAAATATCTGCTTCTAAATCCAAAACGCAGCTATCTAACAGAACGGTTGTCAATGTGTGCACTCCACTTCCAGAATTAAACCGGTGTGTGGATTCAGCAGTCTGCAAACACTTTCTGTGCAGAGTTTCAAAACAGGCGTTTTCAGCCCAATACCGGCATATGGAAGAAACAACAGAAACCACAGGGAAAAATCTGCTTCTAAATCCAAAACGGAGCTATCTAACAGAATGGTTGTCAATGTGTGCACTCAACTTCCAGAGTTAAACCCGTGTGTGGATTCAGCAGTCTGCAAACACTTTCTGTGCAGAGTTTCAATACAGGCGTTTTCAGCCCAATACCGGCATATGGAAGAAACAGCAGAAAGCACAGGGAAATATCTGCTTCTAAATCCAAAACGCAGCTATCTAACAGAACGGTTGTCAATGTGTGCACTCAACTTCCAGAGTTAAACCCGTGTTTGGATTCAGCAGTCTGCAAACACTTTCTGTGCAGAGTTTCAAAACAGGCGTTTTCAGCCCAATACCGGCATATGGAAGAAACAGCAGAAAGCACAGGGAAATATCTGCTTCTAAATCCAAAACGCAGCTATCTAACAGAACGGTTGTCAATGTGTGCACTCAACTTCCAGAGTTAAACCCGTGTTTGGATTCAGCAGTCTGCAAACACTTTCTGTGCAGAGTTTCAAAACAGGCGTTTTCAGCCCAATACCGGCATATGGAAGAAACAGCAGAAAGCACAGGGAAATATCTGCTTCTAAATCCAAAACGCAGCTATCTAACAGAACGGTTGTCAATGTGTGCACTCAACTTCCAGAGTTAAACCCGTGTTTGGATTCAGCAGTCTGCAAACACTTTCTGTGCAGAGTTTCAAAACAGGCGTTTTCAGCCCAATACCGGCATATGGAAGAAACAGCAGAAAGCACAGGGAAATATCTGCTTCTAAATCCAAAACGCAGCTATCTAACAGAACGGTTGTCAATGTGTGCACTCAACTTCCAGAGTTAAACCCGTGTTTGGATTCAGCAGTCTGCAAACACTTTCTGTGCAGAGTTTCAAAACAGGCGTTTTCAGCCCAATACCGGCATATGGAAGAAACAGCAGAAAGCACAGGGAAATATCTGCTTCTAAATCCAAAACGCAGCTATCTAACAGAACGGTTGTCAATGTGTGCACTCCACTTCCAGAGTTAAACCCGTGTGTGGATTCAGCAGTCTGCAAACACTTTCTGTGCAGAGTTTCAAAACAGGCGTTTTCAGCCCAATACCGGCATATGGAAGAAAGAGCAGAAAGCACAGGGAAATATCTGCTTCTAAATCCAAAACGCAGCTATCTAACAGAACGGTTGTCAATGTGTGCACTCCTCTTCCAGAGTTAAACCCGTGTGTGGATTCAGCAGTCTGCAAACACTTTCTGTGCAGAGTTTCAAAACCGGCGTTTTCAGCACAATACCGGCATATGGAAGAAACAGCAGAAAGCACAGGGAAATATCTGCTTCTAAATCCAAAACCCAGGTATCTAACAGAACGGTTGTCAATGTGTGCACTCAACTTCCAGAGTTAAACCCGTGTTTGGATTCAGCCGTCTGCAAACACTTTCTGTGCAGAGTTTCAAAACAGGCGTTTTCAGCCCAATACCGGCATATGGAAGAAACAGCAGAAAGCACAGGGAAATATCTGCTTCTAAATCCAAAACGCAGCTATCTAACAGAACGGTTGTCAATGTGTTCACTCAACTTCCAGAGTTAAACCCGTGTGTGAATTCAGCAGTCAGCAAACACTTTCTGTGCAGAGTTTCAAAACAGGCGTTTTCAGCCCGATACCGGCATATGGAAGAAACAGCAGAAAGCACAGGGAAATATCTGCTTCTAAATCCAAAACGCAGCAATCTAACAGAACGGTTGTCAATGTGTGCACTCAACTTCCAGAGTTAAACCCGTGTGTGGATTCAGGAGTCTGCAAACACTTTCTGTGCAGAGTTTCAAAACAGGCGTTTTCAGCCCAATACCGGCATATGGAAGAAACAGCAGAAAGCACAGGGAAATATCTGCTTCTAAATCCAAAACCCAGCTATCTAACAGAACGGTTGTCAATGTGTGCACTCAACTTCCAGAGTTAAACAAGTGTGTGGATTCAGGAGTCTGCAAACACTTTCTGTGCAGAGTTTCAAAACAGGCGTTTTCAGCCCAATACCGGCATATGGAAGAAACAGCAGAAAGCACAGGGAAATATCTGCTTCTAAATCCAAAACGCAGCTATCTAACAGAACGGTTGTCAATGTGTGCACTGCACTTCCAGAGTTAAACCCGTGTGTGGATTCAGCAGTCTGCAAACACATTCTGTGCAGAGTTTCAAAACAGGCGTTTTCAGCCCAATACCGGCATATGGAAGAAACAGCAGAAAGCACAGGGAAATATCTGCTTCTAAATCCAAAACGCAGCTATCTAACAGAACGGTTGTCAATGTGTCCACTCAACTTCCAGAGTTAAACCAGTGTGTGGATTCAGCAGTCTGCAAACACTTTCTGTGCAGAGTTTCAAAACAGACGTTTTCAGCCCAATACCGGCATATGGAAGAAACAGCAGAAAGCACAGGGAAATATCTGCTTCTAAATCCAAAACGCAGCTATCTAACAGAACGGTTGTCAATGTCTGCACTCAAGTTCCAGAGCTAAACCCGTGTTTGGATTCAGCAGTCTGCAAACATTTTCTGTGCAGAGTTTCAAAACAGGCGTTTTCAGCCCAATACCGGCATATGGAAGAAACAGCAGAAAGCACAGGGAAATATCTGCTTCTAAATCCAAAACGCAGCTATCTAACAGAACGGTTGTCAATGTGTGCACTCAACTTCCAGAGTTAAACCCGTGTGTGGATTCAGCAGTCTGCAAACACTTTCTGTGCAGAGTTTCAAAACAGGCGTTTTCAGCCCAATACCGGCATATGGAAGAAACAGCAGAAAGCCCAGGGAAATATCTGCTTCTAAATCCAAAACGCAGCTATCTAACAGAACGGTTGTCAATGTGTGCACTCAAGTTCCAGAGTTAAACCCGTGTTTGGATTCAGCAGTCTGCAAACACTTTCTGTGCAGAGTTTCAAAACAGGCGTTTTCAGCCCAATACCGGCATATGGAATAAACAGCAGAAAGCACAGGGAAATATCTACTTCTAAATCCAAAACGCAGCTATCTAACAGAACGGTTGTCAATGTGCACACTCAACTTCCAGAGTTAAACCCGTGTGTGAATTCAGCAGTCTGCAAACACTTTCTGTGCAGAGTTTCAAAACAGGCGTTTTCAGCCCAATACCGGCATATGGAAGAAACAGCAGAAAGCACAGGGAAATATCTGCTTCTAAATCCAAAACGCAGCTATCTAACAGAACGGTTGTCAATGTGTGCACTCCACTTCCAGAATTAAACCGGTGTGTTGATTCAGCAGTCTGCAAACACTTTTTGTGCAGAGTTTCAAAACAGGCGTTTTCAGCCCAATACCGGCATATGGAAGAAACAACAGAAACCACAGGGAAAAATCTGCTTCTAAATCCAAAACGGAGCTATCTAACAGAATGGTTGTCAATGTGTGCACTCCACTTCCAGAATTAAACCGGTGTGTGGATTCAGCAGTCTGCAAACACTTTCTGTGCAGAGTTTCAAAACAGGCGTTTTCAGCCCAATACCGGCATATGGAAGAAACAGCAGAAAGCACAGGGAAATATCTGCTTCTAAATCCAAAACGCAGCTATCTAACAGAACGGTTGTCAATGTGTGCACTCCACTTCCAGAGATAAACCCGTGTGTGAATTCAGCAGTCTGCAAACACTTTCTGTGCAGAGTTTCAAAACAGGCGTTTTCAGCCCAATACCGGCATATGGAAGAAACAGCAGAAAGCACAGGGAAATATCTGCTTCTAAATCCAAAACGCAGCTATCTAACAGAACGGTTGTCAATGTGTGCACTCCACTTCCAGAGTTAAACCCGTGTGTGGATTCAGCAGTCTGCAAACACTTTCTGTGCAGAGTTTCAAAACAGGCGTTTTCAGCCCAATACCGGCATATGGAAGAAACAGCAGAAAGCACAGGGAAATATCTGCTTCTAAATCCAAAACGCAGCTATCTAACAGAACGGTTGTCAATGTGTTCACTCAACTTCCAGAGTTAAACCCGTGTGTGAATTCAGCAGTCAGCAAACACTTTCTGTGCAGAGTTTCAAAACAGGCGTTTTCAGCCCAATACCGGCATATGGAAGAAACAGCAGAAAGCACAGGGAAATATCTGCTTCTAAATCCAAAACGCAGCAATCTAACAGAACGGTTGTCAATGTGTGCACTCAACTTCCAGAGTTAAACCCGTGTGTGGATTCAGGAGTCTGCAAACACTTTCTGTGCAGAGTTTCAAAACAGGCGTTTTCAGCCCAATACCGGCATATGGAAGAAACAGCAGAAAGCACAGGGAAATATCTGCTTCTAAATCCAAAACGCAGCTATCTAACAGAACGGTTGTCAATGTGTGCACTCAACTTCCAGAGTTAAACCCGTGTGTGCATTCAGCAGTCTGCAAACACTTTCTGTGCAGAGTTTCAAAACAGGCGTTTTCAGCCCAATACCGGCATATGGAAGAAACAGCAGAAAGCCCAGGGAAATATCTGCTTCTAAATCCAAAACGCAGCTATCTAACAGAACGGTTGTCAATGTGTGCACTCAACTTCCAGAGTTAAACCCGTGTTTGGATTCAGCAGTCTGCAAACACTTTCTGTGCAGAGTTTCAAAACAGGCGTTTTCAGCCCAATACCGGCATATGGAATAAACAGCAGAAAGCACAGGGAAATATCTACTTCTAAATCCAAAACGCAGCTATCTAACAGAACGGTTGTCAATGTGTGCACTCAACTTCCAGAGTTAAACCCGTGTGTGAATTCAGCAGTCTGCAAACACTTTCTGTGCAGAGTTTCAAAACAGGCGTTTTCAGCCCAATACCGGCATATGGAAGAAACAGCAGAAAGCACAGGGAAATATCTGCTTCTAAATCCAAAACGCAGCTATCTAACAGAACGGTTGTCAATGTGTGCACTCCACTTCCAGAATTAAACCGGTGTGTTGATTCAGCAGTCTGCAAACACTTTCTGTGCAGAGTTTCAAAACAGGCGTTTTCAGCCCAATACCGGCATATGGAAGAAACAACAGAAACCACAGGGAAAAATCTGCTTCTAAATCCAAAACGGAGCTATCTAACAGAATGGTTGTCAATGTGTGCACTCCACTTCCAGAATTAAACCGGTGTGTGGATTCAGCAGTCTGCAAACACTTTCTGTGCAGAGTTTCAAAACAGGCGTTTTCAGCCCAATACCGGCATATGGAAGAAACAGCAGAAAGCACAGGGAAATATCTGCTTCTAAATCCAAAACGCAGCTATCTAACAGAACGGTTGTCAATGTGTGCACTCCACTTCCAGAGATAAACCCGTGTGTGAATTCAGCAGTCTGCAAACACTTTCTGTGCAGAGTTTCAAAACAGGCGTTTTCAGCCCAATACCGGCATATGGAAGAAACAGCAGAAAGCACAGGGAAATATCTGCTTCTAAATCCAAAACGCAGCTATCTAACAGAACGGTTGTCAATGTGTGCACTCCACTTCCAGAGTTAAACCCGTGTGTGGATTCAGCAGTCTGCAAACACTTTCTGTGCAGAGTTTCAAAACAGGCGTTTTCAGCCCAATACCGGCATATGGAAGAAACAGCAGAAAGCACAGGGAAATATCTGCTTCTAAATCCAAAACGAAGCTATCTAACAGAACGGTTGTCAATGTGTGCACTCAACTTCCAGAGTTAAACCCGTGTGTGGATTCAGCAGTCTGCAAACACTTTCTGTGCAGAGTTTCAAAACAGGCGTTTTCAGCCCAATACCGGCATATGGAAGAAACAGCAGAAAGCACAGGGAAATATCTGCTTCTAAATCCAAAACCCAGCTATCTAACAGAACGGTTGTCAATGTGTGCACTCAACTTCCAGAGTTAAACCCGTGTTTGGATTCAGCAGTCTGCAAACACTTTCTGTGCAGAGTTTCAAAACAGGCGTTTTCAGCCCAATACCGGCATATGGAAGAAACAGCAGAAAGCACAGGGAAATATCTGCTTCTAAATCCAAAACGCAGCTATCTAACAGAACGGTTGTCAATGTGTGCACTCCACTTCCAGAGTTAAACCCGTGTGTGGATTCAGCAGTCTGCAAACACTTTCTGTGCAGAGTTTCAAAACCGGCGTTTTCAGCCCAATACCGGCATATGGAAGAATCAGCAGAAAGCACAGGGAAATATCTGCTTCTAAATCCAAAACGCAGCTATCTAACAGAACGGTTGTCAATGTGTGCACTCCACTTCCAGAGTTAAACCCGTGTGTGGATTCAGCAGTCTGCAAACACTTTCTGTGCAGAGTTTCAAAACCGGCGTTTTCAGCCCAATACCGGCATATGGAAGAAACAGCAGAAAGCACAGGGAAATATCTGCTTCTAAATCCAAAACGCAGCTATCTAACAGAACGGTTGTCAATGTGTGCACTCAACTTCCAGAGTTAAACCCGTGTGTGGATTCAGCAGTGTGCAAACACTTTCTGTGCAGAGTTTCAAAACAGGCGTTTTCAGCCCAATACCGGCATATGGAAGAAACAACAGAAACCACAGGGAAAAATCTGCTTCTAAATCCAAAACGGAGCTATCTAACAGAATGGTTGTCAATGTGTGCAATCAACTTCCAGAGTTAAACCCGTGTGTGGATTCAGCAGTCTGCAAACACTTTCTGTGCAGAGTTTCAAAACAGGCGTTTTCAGCCCAATACCGGCATATGGAAGAAACAGCAGAAAGCACAGGGAAATATCTGCTTCTAAATCCAAAACGCAGCTATCTAACAGAACGGTTGTCAATGAGTGCACTCCACTTCCAGAGTTAAACCCGTGTGTGAATTCAGCAGTCAGCAAACACTTTCTGTGCAGAGTTTCAAAACAGGCGTTTTCAGCCCAATACCGGCATAAGAAGAAACAGCAGAAAGCACAGGGAAATATCTGCTTCTAAATCCAAAACGCAGCAATCTAACAGAACGGTTGTCAATGTGTGCACTCAACTTCCAGAGTTAAACCCGTGTTTGGATTCAGCAGTCTGCAAACACTTTCTGTGCAGAGTTTCAAAACAGGCGTTTTCAGCCCAATACCGACATATGGAAGAAACAGCAGAAAGCACAGGGAAATACCTGCTTCTAAATCCAAAACGCAGCTATCTAACAGAACGGTTGTCAATGTGTGCACTCAAGTTCCAGAGTTAAACCCGTGTTTGGATTCAGCAGTCTGCAAACACTTTCTGTGCAGAGTTTCAAAACAGGCGTTTTCAGCCCAATACCGGCATAGGGAAGAAACAGCAGAAAGCACAGGGAAATATCTGCTTCTAAATCCAAAACGCAGCTATCTAACAGAACGGTTGTCAATGTGTGCACTCCACTTCCAGAGTTAAACCCGTGTGTGGATTCAGCAGTCTGCAAACACTTTCTGTGCAGAGTTTCAAAACAGGCGTTTTCAGCCCAATACCGGCATATGGAAGAAAGAGCAGAAAGCACAGGGAAATATTTGCTTCTAAATCCAAAACGCAGCTATCTAACAGAACGGTTGTCAATGTGTGCACTCAACTTCTAGAGTTAAACCAGTGTGTGGATTCAGCAGTCTGCAAACACTTTCTGTGCAGAGTTTCAAAACAGGCGTTTTCAGCCCAATACCGGCATATGGAAGAAACAGCAGAAAGCACAGGGACATATCTGCTTCTAAATCCAAAACGCAGCTATCTAACAGAACGGTTGTCAATGTGTGCACTCAACTTCCAGAGTTAAACCAGTGTGTGGATTCAGCAGTCTGCAAACACTTTCTGTGCAGAGTTTCAAAACAGGCGTTTTCAGCCCAATACCGGCATATGGAAGAAACAGCAGAAAGCACAGGGAAATATCTGCTTCTAAATCCAAAACGCAGCTATCTAACAGAACGGTTGTCAATGTGTGCACTCCACTTCCAGAGTTAAACCCGTGTGTGGATTCAGCAGTCTGCAAACACTTTCTGTGCAGAGTTTCAAAACAGGCGTTTTCAGCCCAATACCGGCATATGGAAGAAACAGCGGAAAGCACAGGGAAATATCTGCTTCTAAATCCAAAACGCAGCTATCTAACAGAACGGTTGTCAATGTGTGCACTCAACTTCCAGAGTTAAACCCGTGTGTGGATTCAGCAGTCTGCAAACACTTTCTGTGCAGAGTTTCAAAACAGGCGTTTTCAGCCCAATACCGGCATATGGAAGAAACAGCAGAAAGCACAGGGAAATATCTGCTTCTAAATCCAAAACGCAGCTATCTAACAGAACGGTTGTCAATGTGTGCACTCCACTTCCAGAGATAAACCCGTGTGTGAATTCAGCAGTCTGCAAACACTTTCTGTGCAGAGTTTCAAAACAGGCGTTTTCAGCCCAATACCGGCATATGGAAGAAACAGCAGAAAGCACAGGGAAATATCTGCTTCTAAATCCAAAACGCAGCTATCTAACAGAACGGTTGTCAATGTGTGCACTCCACTTCCAGAGTTAAACCCGTGTGTGGATTCAGAAGTCTGCAAACACTTTCTGTGCAGAGTTTCAAAACAGGCGTTTTCAGCCCAATACCGGCATATGGAAGAAACAGCAGAAAGCACAGGGAAATATCTGCTTCTAAATCCAAAACGCAGCTATCTAACAGAACGGTTGTCAATGTGTGCACTCCACTTCCAGAGTTAAACCCGTGTGTGGATTCAGCAGTCTGCAAACACTTTCTGTGCAGAGTTTCAAAACAGGCGTTTTCAGCCCAATACCGGCATATGGAAGAAACAGCAGAAAGCACAGGGAAATATCTGCTTCTAAATCCAAAACGCAGCTATCTAACAGAACGGTTGTCAATGTGTGCACTCAACTTCCAGAGTTAAACCCGTGATTGGATTCAGCAGTCTGCAAACACTTTCTGTGCAGAGTTTCAAAACAGGCGTTTTCAGCCCAATACCGGCATATGGAAGAAACAGCAGAAAGCACAGGGAAATATCTGCTTCTAAATCCAAAACGCAGCTATCTAACAGAACGGTTGTCAATGTGTGCACTCCACTTCCAGAGTTAAACCCGTGTGTGGATTCAGCAGTCTGCAAACACTTTCTGTGCAGAGTTTCAAAACCGGCGTTTTCAGCCCAATACCAGCATATGGAAGAATCAGCAGAAAGCACAGGGAAATATCTGCTTCTAAATCCAAAACGCAGCTATCTAACAGAACGGTTGTCAATGTGTGCACTCCACTTCCAGAGTTAAACCCGTGTTTGGATTCAGCAGTCTGCAAACACTTTCTGTGCAGAGTTTCAAAACCGGCGTTTTCAGCCCAATACCGGCCTATGGAAGAAACAGCAGAAAGCACAGGGAAATATCTGCTTCTAAATCCAAAACGCAGCTATCTAACAGAACGGTTGCCAATGTGTGCACTCCACTTCCAGAGTTAAACCCGTGTGTGGATTCAGCAGTGTGCAAACACTTTCTGTGCAGTGTTTCAAAACCGGCGTTTTCAGCCCAATACCGGCATATGGAAGAAACAACAGAAACCACAGGGAAAAATCTGCTTCTAAATCCAAAACGGAGCTATCTAACAGAATGGTTGTCAATGTGTGCAATCAACTTCCAGAGTTAAACACGTGTGTGGATTCAGCAGTCTGCAAACACTTTCTGTGCAGAGTTTCAAAACAGGCGTTTTTAGCCCAATACCGGCATATGGAAGAAACAGCAGAAAGCACAGGGAAATATCAGCTTCTAAATCCAAAACGCAGCTATCTAACAGAACGGTTGTCAATGTGTGCACTCCACTTCCAGAGTTAAACCCGTGTGTGAATTCAGCAGTCAGCAAACACTTTCTGTGCAGAGTTTCAAAACAGGCGTTTTCAGCCCAATACCGGCATAAGAAGAAACAGCAGAAAGCACAGGGAAATATCTGCTTCTAAATCCAAAACGCAGCAATCTAACAGAACGGTTGTCAATGTGTGCACTCAACTTCCAGAGTTAAACCCGTGTTTGGATTCAGCAGTCTGCAAACACTTTCTGTGCAGAGTTTCAAAACAGGCGTTTTCAGCCCAATACCGGCATATGGAAGAAACAGCAGAAAGCACAGGGAAATATCTGCTTCTAAATCCAAAACGCAGCTATCTAACAGAACGGTTGTCAATGTGTGCACTCAAGTTCCAGAGTTAAACCCGTGTTTGGATTCAGCAGTCTGCAAACACTTTCTGTGCAGAGTTTCAAAACAGGCGTTTTCAGCCCAATACCGGCATATGGAAGAAACAGCAGAAAGCACAGGGAAATATCTGCTTCTAAATCCAAAACGCAGCTATCTAACAGAACGGTTGTCAATGTGTGCACTCAACTTCCAGAGGTAAACCAGTGTGTGAATTCAGCAGTCTGCAAACACTTTCTGTGCAGAGTTTCAAAACAGGCGTTTTCAGCCCAATACCGGCATATGGAAGAAACAGCAGAAAGCACAGGGAAATATCTGCTTCTAAATCCAAAACGCAGCTATCTAACAGAACGGTTGTCAATGTGTGCACTCCACTTCCAGAGATAAACCCGTGTGTGAATTCAGCAGTCTGCAAACACTTTCTGTGCAGAGTTTCAAAACAGGCGTTTTCAGCCCAATACCGGCATATGGAAGAAACAGCAGAAAGCACAGGGAAATATCTGCTTCTAAATCCAAAACGCAGCTATCTAACAGAACGGTTGTCAATGTGTGCACTCCACTTCCAGAGTTAAACCCGTGTGTGGATTCAGAAGTCTGCAAACACTTTCTGTGCAGAGTTTCAAAACAGGCGTTTTCAGCCCAATACCGGCATATGGAAGAAACAGCAGAAAGCACAGGGAAATATCTGCTTCTAAATCCAAAACGCAGCTATCTAACAGAACGGTTGTCAATGTGTGCACTCCACTTCAAGAGTTAAACCCGTGTGTGGATTCAGCAGTCTGCAAACACTTTCTGTGCAGAGTTTCAAAACAGGCGTTTTCAGCCCAATACCGGCATATGGAAGAAACAGCAGAAAGCACAGGGAAATATCTGCTTCTAAATCCAAAACGCAGCTATCTAACAGAACGGTTGTCAATGTGTGCACTCAACTTCCAGAGTTAAACCCGTGTTTGGATTCAGCAGTCTGCAAACACTTTCTGTGCAGAGTTTCAAAACAGGCGTTTTCAGCCCAATACCGGCATATGGAAGAAACAGCAGAAAGCACAGGGAAATATCTGCTTCTAAATCCAAAACGCAGCTATCTAACAGAACGGTTGTCAATGTGTGCACTCCACTTCCAGAGTTAAACCCGTGTGTGGATTCAGCAGTCTGCAAACACTTTCTGTGCAGAGTTTCAAAACCGGCGTTTTCAGCCCAATACCGGCATATGGAAGAATCAGCAGAAAGCACAGGGAAATATCTGCTTCTAAATCCAAAACGCAGCTATCTAACAGAACGGTTGTCAATGTGTGCACTCCACTTCCAGAGTTAAACCCGTGTGTGGATTCAGCAGTCTGCAAACACTTTCTGTGCAGAGTTTCAAAACCGGCGTTTTCAGCCCAATACCGGCATATGGAAGAAACAGCAGAAAGCACAGGGAAATATCTGCTTCTAAATCCAAAACGCAGCTATCTAACAGAACGGTTGTCAATGTGTGCACTCAACTTCCAGAGTTAAACCCGTGTGTGGATTCAGCAGTGTGCAAACACTTTCTGTGCAGAGTTTCAAAACAGGCGTTTTCAGCCCAATACCGGCATATGGAAGAAACAACAGAAACCACAGGGAAAAATCTGCTTCTAAATCCAAAACGGAGCTATCTAACAGAATGGTTGTCAATGTGTGCAATCAACTTCCAGAGTTAAACACGTGTGTGGATTCAGCAGTCTGCAAACACTTTCTGTGCAGAGTTTCAAAACAGGCGTTTTTAGCCCAATACCGGCATATGGAAGAAACAGCAGAAAGCACAGGGAAATATCAGCTTCTAAATCCAAAACGCAGCTATCTAACAGAACGGTTGTCAATGTGTGCACTCCACTTCCAGAGTTAAACCCGTGTGTGAATTCAGCAGTCAGCAAACACTTTCTGTGCAGAGTTTCAAAACAGGCGTTTTCAGCCCAATACCGGCATAAGAAGAAACAGTAGAAAGCACAGGGAAATATCTGCTTCTAAATCCAAAACGCAGCAATCTAACAGAACGGTTGTCAATGTGTGCACTCAACTTCCAGAGTTAAACCCGTGTTTGGATTCAGCAGTCTGCAAACAGTTTCTGTGCAGAGTTTCAAAACAGGCGTTTTCAGCCCAATACCGGCATATGGAAGAAACAGCAGAAAGCACAGGGAAATATCTGCTTCTAAATCCAAAACGCAGCTATCTAACAGAACGGTTGTCAATGTGTGCACTCCACTTCCAGAGTTAAACCCGTGTTTGGATTCAGCAGTCTGCAAACACTTTCTGTGCAGAGTTTCAAAACAGGCGTTTTCAGCCCAATACCGGCATATGGAAGAAACAGCAGAAAGCACAGGGAAATATCTGCTTCTAAATCCAAAACGCAGCTATCTAACAGAACGGTTGTCAATGTGTGCACTCAACTTCCAGAGGTAAACCAGTGTGTGAATTCAGCAGTCTGCAAAGACTTTCTGTGCAGAGTTTCAAAACAGGCGTTTTCAGCCCAATACCGGCATATGGAAGAAACAGCAGAAAGCACAGGGAAATATCTGCTTCTAAATCCAAAACGCAGCTATCTAACAGAACGGTTGTCAATGTGTGCACTCCACTTCCAGAGTTAAACCCGTGTGTGGATTCAGCAGTCTGCAAACACTTTCTGTGCAGAGTTTCAAAACCGGCGTTTTCAGCCCAATACCGGCATATGGAAGAAACAGCAGAAAGCACAGGGAAATATCTGCTTCTAAATCCAAAACGCAGCTATCTAACAGAACGGTTGTCAATGTGTGCACTCAACTTCCAGAGTTAAACCCGTGTGTGGATTCAGCAGTGTGCAAACACTTTCTGTGCAGAGTTTCAAAACAGGCGTTTTCAGCCCAATACCGGCATATGGAAGAAACAACAGAAACCACAGGGAAAAATCTGCTTCTAAATCCAAAACGGAGCTATCTAACAGAATGGTTGTCAATGTGTGCAATCAACTTCCAGAGTTAAACACGTGTGTGGATTCAGCAGTCTGCAAACACTTTCTGTGCAGAGTTTCAAAACAGGCGTTTTTAGCCCAATACCGGCATATGGAAGAAACAGCAGAAAGCACAGGGAAATATCAGCTTCTAAATCCAAAACGCAGCTATCTAACAGAACGGTTGTCAATGTGTGCACTCCACTTCCAGAGTTAAACCCGTGTGTGAATTCAGCAGTCAGCAAACACTTTCTGTGCAGAGTTTCAAAACAGGCGTTTTCAGCCCAATACCGGCATAAGAAGAAACAGCAGAAAGCACAGGGAAATATCTGCTTCTAAATCCAAAACGCAGCAATCTAACAGAACGGTTGTCAGTGTGTGCACTCAACTTCCAGAGTTAAACCCGTGTTTGGATTCAGCAGTCTGCAAACACTTTCTGTGCAGAGTTTCAAAACAGGCGTTTTCAGCCCAATACCGGCATATGGAAGAAACAGCAGAAAGCACAGGGAAATATCTGCTTCTAAATCCAAAACGCAGCTATCTAACAGAAGGGTTGTCAATGTGTGCACTCAAGTTCCAGAGTTAAACCCGTGTTTGGATTCAGCAGTCTGCAAACACTTTCTGTGCAGAGTTTCAAAACAGGCGTTTTCAGCCCAATACCGGCATATGGAAGAAACAGCAGAAAGCACAGGGAAATATCTGCTTCTAAATCCAAAACGCAGCTATCTAACAGAACGGTTGTCAATGTGTGCACTCAACTTCCAGAGGTAAACCAGTGTGTGAATTCAGCAGTCTGCAAACACTTTCTGTGCAGAGTTTCAAAACAGGCGTTTTCAGCCCAATACCGGCATATGGAAGAAACAGCAGAAAGCACAGGGAAATATCTGCTTCTAAATCCAAAACGCAGCTATCTAACAGAACGGTTGTCAATGTGTGCACTCCACTTCCAGAGATAAACCCGTGTGTGAATTCAGCAGTCTGCAAACACTTTCTGTGCAGAGTTTCAAAACAGGCGTTTTCAGCCCAATACCGGCATATGGAAGAAACAGCAGAAAGCACAGGGAAATATCTGCTTCTAAATCCAAAACGCAGCTATCTAACAGAACGGTTGTCAATGTGTGCACTCCACTTCCAGAGTTAAACCCGTGTGTGGATTCAGAAGTCTGCAAACACTTTCTGTGCAGAGTTTCAAAACAGGCGTTTTCAGCCCAATACCGGCATATGGAAGAAACAGCAGAAAGCACAGGGAAATATCTGCTTCTAAATCCAAAACGCAGCTATCTAACAGAACGGTTGTCAATGTGTGCACTCCACTTCAAGAGTTAAACCCGTGTGTGGATTCAGCAGTCTGCAAACACTTTCTGTGCAGAGTTTCAAAACAGGCGTTTTCAGCCCAATACCGGCATATGGAAGAAACAGCAGAAAGCACAGGGAAATATCTGCTTCTAAATCCAAAACGCAGCTATCTAACAGAACGGTTGTCAATGTGTGCACTCAACTTCCAGAGTTAAACCCGTGTTTGGATTCAGCAGTCTGCAAACACTTTCTGTGCAGAGTTTCAAAACAGGCGTTTTCAGCCCAATACCGGCATATGGAAGAAACAGCAGAAAGCACAGGGAAATATCTGCTTCTAAATCCAAAACGCAGCTATCTAACAGAACGGTTGTCAATGTGTGCACTCCACTTCCAGAGTTAAACCCGTGTGTGCATTCAGCAGTCTGCAAACACTTTCTGTGCAGAGTTTCAAAACCGGCGTTTTCAGCCCAATACCGGCATATGGAAGAATCAGCAGAAAGCACAGGGAAATATCTGCTTCTAAATCCAAAACGCAGCTATCTAACAGAACGGTTGTCAATGTGTGCACTCAACTTCCAGAGTTAAACCGGTGTGTGGATTCAGCAGTGTGCAAACACTTTCTGTGCAGAGTTTCAAAACAGGCGTTTTCAGCCCAATACCGGCATATGGAAGAAACAACAGAAACCACAGGGAAAAATCTGTTTCTAAATCCAAAACGGAGCTATCTAACAGAATGGTTGTCAATGTGTGCAATCAACTTCCAGAGTTAAACACGTGTGTGGATTCAGCAGTCTGCAAACACTTTCTGTGCAGAGTTTCAAAACAGGCGTTTTTAGCCCAATACCGGCATATGGAAGAAACAGCAGAAAGCACAGGGAAATATCAGCTTCTAAATCCAAAACGCAGCTATCTAACAGAACGGTTGTCAATGTGTGCACTCCACTTCCAGAGTTAAACCCGTGTGTGAATTCAGCAGTCAGCACACACTTTCTGTGCAGAGTTTCAAAACAGGCGTTTTCAGCCCAATACCGGCATAAGAAGAAACAGTAGAAAGCACAGGGAAATATCTGCTTCTAAATCCAAAACGCAGCAATCTAACAGAACGGTTGTCAATGTGTGCACTCAACTTCCAGAGTTAAACCCGTGTTTGGATTCAGCAGTCTGCAAACAGTTTCTGTGCAGAGTTTCAAAACAGGCGTTTTCAGCCCAATACCGGCATATGGAAGAAACAGCAGAAAGCTCAGGGAAATATCTGCTTCTAAATCCAAAACGCAGCTATCTAACAGAACGGTTGTCAATGTGTGCACTCAAGTTCCAGAGTTAAACCCGTGTTTGGATTCAGCAGTCTGCAAACACTTTCTGTGCAGAGTTTCAAAACAGGCGTTTTCAGCCCAATACCGGCATATGGAAGAAACAGCAGAAAGCACAGGGAAATATCTGCTTCAAAATCCAAAACGCAGCTATCTAACAGAACGGTTGTCAATGTGTGCACTCAACTTCCAGAGGTAAACCAGTGTGTGAATTCAGCAGTCTGCAAACACTTTCTGTGCAGAGTTTCAAAACAGGCGTTTTCAGCCCAATACCGGCATATGGAAGAAACAGCGGAAAGCACAGGGAAATATCTGCTTCTAAATCCAAAACGCAGCTATCTAACAGAACGGTTGTCAATGTGTGCACTCCACTTCCAGAGATAAACCCGTGTGTGAATTCAGCAGTCTGCAAACACTTTCTGTGCAGAGTTTCAAAACAGGCGTTTTCAGCCCAATACCGGCATATGGAAGAAACAGCAGAAAGCACAGGGAAATATCTGCTTCTAAATCCAAAACGCAGCTATCTAACAGAACGGTTGTCAATGTGTGCACTCCACTTCCAGAGTTAAACCCGTGTGTGGATTCAGCAGTCTGCAAACACTTTCTGTGCAGAGTTTCAAAACAGGCGTTATCAGCCCAATACCGGCCTATGGAAGAAACAGCAGAAAGCACAGGGAAATATCTGCTTCTAAATCCAAAACGCAGCTATCTAACAGAACGGTTGTCAATGTGTGCACTCAACTTCCAGAGTTAAACCAGTGTGTGGATTCAGCAGTCTGCAAACACTTTCTGTGCAGAGTTTCAAAACAGGCGTTTTCAGCCCAATACCGGCATATGGAAGAAACAGCAGAAAGCACAGGGAAATATCTGCTTCTAAATCCAAAACGCAGCTATCTAACAGAACGGTTGTCAATGTGTGCACTCCACTTCCAGAGTTAAACCCGTGTTTGGATTCAGCAGTCTGCAAACACTTTCTGTGCAGAGTTTCAAAACAGGCGTTTTCAGCCCAATACCGGCATATGGAAGAAACAGCAGAAAGCACAGGGAAATATCTGCTTCTAAATCCATAACGCAGCTATCTAACAGAACGGTTGTCAATGTGTGCACTCAACTTCCAGAGTTAAACCAGTGTGTGGATTCAGCAGTCTGCAAACACTTTCTGTGCAGAGTTTCAAAACAGGCGTTTTCAGCCCAATACCGGCATATGGAAGAAACAGCAGAAAGCACAGGGAAATATCTGCTTCTAAATCCAAAACGCAGCTATCTAACAGAACGGTTGTCAATGTGTGCACTCAACTTCCAGAGTTAAACCCGTGTGTGAATTCAGCAGTCTGCAAACACTTTCTGTGCAGAGTTTCAAAACAGGCGTTTTCAGCCCAATACCGGCATATGGAAGAAACAGCAGAAAGCACAGGGAAATATCTGCTTCTAAATCCAAAACGCAGCTATCTAACAGAACGGTTGTCACTGTGTGCACTCCACTTCCAGAATTAAACCGGTGTGTGGATTCAGCAGTCTGCAAACACTTTCTGTGCAGAGTTTCAAAACAGGCGTTTTCAGCCCAATACCGGCATATGGAAGAAACAGCAGAAAGCACAGGGAAATATCTGCTTCTAAATCCAAAACGCAGCTATCTAACAGAACGGTTGTCAATGTGTGCACTCAACTTCCAGAGTTAAACCCGTGTGTGGATTCAGCAGTCTGCAAACACTTTCTGTGCAGAGTTTCAAAACAGGCATTTTCAGCCCAATACCGGCATATGGAAGAATCAGCAGAAAGCACAGGGAAATATCTGCTTCTAAATCCAAAACGCAGCTATCTAACAGAACGGTTGTCAATGTCTGCACTCCACTTCCAGAGTTAAACCCGTGTGTGGATTCAGCAGTCTGCAAACAATTTCTGTGCAGAGTTTCAAAACAGGCGTTTTCAGCCCAATACCGGCATATGGAAGAAACAGCAGAAAGCACAGGGAAATATCTGCTTCTAAATCCAAAACGCAGCTATCTAACAGAACGGTTGTCAATGTGTGCACTCAACTTCCAGAGTTAAACCCGTGTGTGAATTCAGCAGTCTGCAAACACTTTCTGTGCAGAGTTTCAAAACAGGCGTTTTCAGCCCAATACCGACATATGGAAGAAACAGCAGAAAGCACAGGGAAATATCTGCTTCTAAATCCAAAACGCAGCTATCTAACAGAACGGTTGTCAATGTGTGCACTCCACTTCCAGAGTTAAACCCGTGTGTGGATTCAGCAGTCTGCAAACACTTTCTGTGCAGAGTTTCAAAACAGGCGTTTTCAGCCCAATACCGGCATATGGAAGAAACAGCAGAAAGCACAGGGAAATATCTGCTTCTAAATCCAAAACGCAGCTATCTAACAGAACGGTTGTCAATGTGTGCACTCAAGTTCCAGAGTTAAACCCGTGTTTGGATTCAGCAGTCTGCAAACACTTTCTGTGCAGAGTTTCAAAACAGGCGTTTTCAGCCCAATACCGGCATATGGAAGAAACAACAGAAAGCACAGGGAAAAATCTGCTTCTAAATCCAAAACGGAGCTATCTAACAGAATGGTTGTCAATGTGTGCAATCAACTTCCAGAGTTAAACACGTGTGTGGATTCAGCAGTCTGCAAACACTTTCTGTGCAGAGTTTCAAAACAGGCGTTTTTAGCCCAATACCGGCATATGGAAGAAACAGCAGAAAGCACAGGGAAATATCAGCTTCTAAATCCAAAACGCAGCTATCTAACAGAACGGTTGTCAATGTGTGCACTCCACTTCCAGAGTTAAACCCGTGTGTGAATTCAGCAGTCAGCAAACACTTTCTGTGCAGAGTTTCAAAACAGGCGTTTTCAGCCCAATACCGGCATAAGAAGAAACAGCAGAAAGCACAGGGAAATATCTGCTTCTAAATCCAAAACGCAGCTATCTAACAGAACGGTTGTCAATGTGTGCACTCAACTTCCAGAGTTAAACCCGTGTTTGGATTCAGCAGTCTGCAAACACTTTCTGTGCAGAGTTTCATAACAGGCGTTTTCAGCCCAATACCGGCATACGGAAGAAACAGCAGAAAGCACAGGGAAATATCTGCTTCTAAATCCAAAACGCAGCTATCTAACAGAACGGTTGTCAATGTGTGCACTCAAGTTCCAGAGTTAAACCCGTGTTTGGATTCAGCAGTCTGCAAACACTTTCTGTGCAGAGTTTCAAAACAGGCGTTTTCAGCCCAATACCGGCATATGGAAGAAACAGCAGAAAGCACAGGGAAATATCTGCTTCTAAATCCAAAACGCAGCTATCTAACAGAACGGTTGTCAATGTGTGCACTCAACTTCCAGAGGTAAACCAGTGTGTGAATTCAGCAGTCTGCAAACACTTTCTGTGCAGAGTTTCAAAACAGGCGTTTTCAGCCCAATACCGGCATATGGAAGAAACAGCAGAAAGCACAGGGAAATATCTGCTTCTAAATCCAAAACGCAGCTATCTAACAGAACGGTTGTCAATGTGTGCACTCCACTTCCAGAGATAAACCCGTGTGTGAATTCAGCAGTCTGCAAACACTTTCTGTGCAGAGTTTCAAAACAGGCGTTTTCAGCCCAATACCGGCATATGGAAGAAACAGCAGAAAGCACAGGGAAATATCTGCTTCTAAATCCAAAACGCAGCTATCTAACAGAACGGTTGTCAATGTGTGCACTCCACTTCCAGAGTTAAACCCGTGTGTGGATTCAGCAGTCTGCAAACACTTTCTGTGCAGAGTTTCAAAACAGGCGTTTTCAGCCCAATACCGGCATATGGAAGAAAGAGCAGAAAGCACAGGGAAATATCTGCTTCTAAATCCAAAACGCAGCTATCTAACAGAACGGTTGTCAATGTGTGCACTCAACTTCCAGAGTTAAACCAGTGTGTGGATTCAGCAGTCTGCAAACACTTTCTGTGCAGAGTTTCAAAACAGGCGTTTTCAGCCCAATACCGGCATATGGAAGAAACAGCAGAAAGCACAGGGACATATCTGCTTCTAAATCCAAAACGCAGCTATCTAACAGAACGGTTGTCAATGTGTGCACTCAACTTCCAGAGTTAAACCAGTGTGTGGATTCAGCAGTCTGCAAACACTTTCTGTGCAGAGTTTCAAAACAGGCGTTTTCAGCCCAATACCGGCATATGGAAGAAACAGCAGAAAGCACAGGGAAATATCTGCTTCTAAATCCAAAACGCAGCTATCTAACAGAACGGTTGTCAATGTGTGCACTCCACTTCCAGAGTTAAACCCGTGTGTGGATTCAGCAGTCTGCAAACACTTTCTGTGCAGAGTTTCAAAACAGGAGTTTTCAGCCCAATACCGGCATATGGAAGAAACAGCAGAAAGCACAGGGAAATATCTGCTTCTAAATCCAAAACGCAGCTATCTAACAGAACGGTTGTCAATGTGTGCACTCAACTTCCAGAATTAAACCAGTGTGTGGATTCAGCAGTCTGCAAACACTTTCTGTGCAGAGTTTCAAAACAGGCGTTTTCAGCCCAATACCGGCATATGGAAGAAACAGCAGAAAGCACAGGGAAATATCTGCTTCTAAA
The DNA here is from genome assembly GCF_030222135.1 of Aotus nancymaae. Lineage (NCBI taxonomy): Eukaryota > Metazoa > Chordata > Mammalia > Primates > Aotidae > Aotus > Aotus nancymaae. The sequence goes on from NW_026988710.1 coordinate 407,452, forward strand.
TCCAAAACGCAGCTATCTAACAGAACGGTTGTCAATGTGTGCACTCAAGTTCCAGAGTTAAACCAGTGTTTGGATTCAGCAGTCTGCAAACACTTTCTGTGCAGAGTTTCAAAACCGGCGTTTTCAGCCCAATACCGGCATATGGAAGAAACAGCAGAAAGCACAGGGAAATATCTACTTCTAAATCCAAAACGCAGCTATCTAACAGAACGGTTGTCAATGTGTGCACTCAACTTCCAGAGTTAAACCCGTGTGTGAATTCAGCAGTCTGCAAACACTTTCTGTGCAGAGTTTCAAAACAGGCGTTTTCAGCCCAATACCGGCATATGGAAGAAACAGCAGAAAGCACAGGGAAATATCTGCTTCTAAATCCAAAACGCAGCTATCTAACAGAACGGTTGTCAATGTGTGCACTCCACTTCCAGAATTAAACCGGTGTGTGGATTCAGCAGTCTGCAAACACTTTCTGTGCAGAGTTTCAAAACAGGCGTTTTCAGCCCAATACCGGCATATGGAAGAAACAGCAGAAAGCACAGGGAAATATCTGCTTCTAAATCCAAAACGCAGCTATCTAACAGAACGGTTGTCAATGTGTGCACTCCACTTCCAGAGTTAAACCCGTGTGTGGATTCAGCAGTCTGCAAACACTTTCTGTGCAGAGTTTCAAAACAGGCGTTTTCAGCCCAATACCGGCATATGGAAGAAACAGCAGAAAGCACAGGGAAATATCTGCTTCTAAATCCAAAACGCAGCTATCTAACAGAACGGTTGTCAATGTGTGCACTCCACTTCCAGAGTTAAACCCGTGTGTGGATTCAGCAGTCTGCAAACACTTTCTGTGCAGAGTTTGAAAACCGGCGTTTTCAGCCCAATACCGGCATATGGAAGAAACAGCAGAAAGCACAGGGAAATATCTGCTTCTAAATCCAAAACGCAGCTATCTAACAGAACGGTTGTCAATGTGTGCACTCAAGTTCCAGAGTTAAACCCGTGTTTGGATTCAGCAGTCTGCAAACACTTTCTGTGCAGAGTTTCAAAACAGGCGTTTTCAGCCCAATACCGGCATATGGAAGAAACAGCAGAAAGCACAGGGAAATATCTACTTCTAAATCCAAAACGCAGCTATCTAACAGAACGGTTGTCATTGTGTGCACTCAACTTCCAGAGTTAAACCGGTGTGTGGATTCAGCAGTCTGCAAACACTTTCTGTGCAGAGTTTCAAAACAGGCGTTTTCAGCCCAATACCGGCATATGGAAGAAACAGCAGAAAGCACAGGGAAATATCTGCTTCTAAATCCAAAACGCAGCTATCTAACAGAACGGTTGTCAATGTGTGCACTCCACTTCCAGAGTTAAACCCGTGTGTGGATTCAGCAGTCTGCAAACACTTTCTGTGCAGAGTTTCAAAACAGGCGTTTTCAGCCCAATACCGGCATATGGAAGAAACAGCAGAAAGCACAGGGAAATATCTGCTTCTAAATCCAAAACGCAGCTATCTAACAGAACGGTTGTCAATGTGTGCACTCAACTTCCAGAGTTAAACCAGTGTGTGGATTCAGCAGTCTGCAAACACTTTCTGTGCAGAGTTTCAAAACCGGCGTTTTCAGCCCAATACCGGCATATGGAAGAAACAGCAGAAAGCACAGGGAAATATCTGCTTCTAAATCCAAAACGCAGCTATCTAACAGAACGGTTGTCAATGTGTGCACTCCACTTCCAGAGTTAAACCCGTGTGTGGATTCAGCAGTCTGCAAACACTTTCTGTGCAGAGTTTCAAAACAGGCGTTTTCAGCCCAATACCGGCATATGGAAGAAACAGCAGAAAGCACAGGGAAATATCTGCTTCTAAATCCAAAACGCAGCTATCTAACAGAACGGTTGTCAATGTGTGCACTCCACTTCCAGAGTTAAACCCGTGTGTGGATTCAGCAGTCTGCAAACACTTTCTGTGCAGAGTTTCAAAACAGGCGTTTTCAGCCCAATACCGGCATATGGAAGAAACAGCAGAAAGCACAGGGAAATATCTGCTTCTAAATCCAAAACGCAGCTATCTAACAGAACGGTTGTCAATGTGTGCACTCCACTTCCAGAGTTAAACCCGTGTGTGGATTCAGCAGTCTGCAAACACTTTCTGTGCAGCGTTTCAAAACAGGCGTTTTCAGCCCAATACCGGCATATGGAAGAAACAGCAGAAAGCACAGGGAAATATCTGCTTCTAAATCCAAAACGCAGCTATCTAACAGAACGGTTGTCAATGTGTGCACTCAACTTCCAGAGTTAAACCCGTGTTTGGATTCAGCAGTCTGCAAACACTTTCTGTGCAGAGTTTCAAAACAGGCCTTTTCAGCCCAATACCGGCATATGGAAGAAACAGCAGAAAGCACAGGGAAATATCTGCTTCTAAATCCAAAACGCAGCTATCTAACAGAACGGTTGTCAATGTGTGCACTCCACTTCCAGAGTTAAACCCGTGTGTGGATTCAGGAGTCTGCAAACACTTTCTGTGCAGAGTTTCAAAACCGGCGTTTTCAGCCCAAAACCGGCATATGGAAGAATCAGCAGAAAGCACAGGGAAATATCTGCTTCTAAATCCAAAACGCAGCTATCTAACAGAACGGTTGTCAATGTGTGCACTCAACTTCCAGAGTTAAAGCCGTGTTTGGATTCAGCAGTGTGCAAACACTTTCTGTGCAGAGTTTCAAAACAGGCGTTTTCAGCCCAATACCGGCATATGGAAGAAACAACAGAAACCACAGGGAAAAATCTGCTTCTAAATCCAAAACGGAGCTATCTAACAGAATGGTTGTCAATGTGTGCAATCAACTTCCAGAGTTAAACACGTGTGTGGATTCAGCAGTCTGCAAACACTTTCTGTGCAGAGTTTCAAAACAGGCGTTTTTAGCCCAATACCGGCATATGGAAGAAACAGCAGAAAGCACAGGGAAATATCAGCTTCTAAATCCAAAACGCAGCTATCTAACAGAACGGTTGTCAATGTGTGCACTCCACTTCCAGAGTTAAACCCGTGTGTGAATTCAGCAGTCAGCAAACACTTTCTGTGCAGAGTTTCAAAACAGGCGTTTTCAGCCCAATACCGGCATAAGAAGAAACAGCAGAAAGCACACGGAAATATCTGCTTCTAAATCCAAAACGCAGCTATCTAACAGAACGGTTGTCAATGTGTGCACTCAACTTCCAGAGTTAAACCCGTGTTTGGATTCAGCAGTCTGCAAACACTTTCTGTGCAGAGTTTCATAACAGGCGTTTTCAGCCCAATACCGGCATACGGAAGAAACAGCAGAAAGCACAGGGAAATATCTGCTTCTAAATCCAAAACGCAGCTATCTAACAGAACGGTTGTCAATGTGTGCACTCAAGTTCCAGAGTTAAACCCGTGTTTGGATTCAGCAGTCTGCAAACACTTTCTGTGCAGAGTTTCAAAACAGGCGTTTTCAGCCCAATACCGGCATATGGAAGAAACAGCAGAAAGCACAGGGAAATATCTGCTTCTAAATCCAAAACGCAGCTATCTAACAGAACGGTTGTCAATGTGTGCACTCAACTTCCAGAGGTAAACCAGTGTGTGAATTCAGCAGTCTGCAAACACTTTCTGTGCAGAGTTTCAAAACAGGCGTTTTCAGCCCAATACCGGCATATGGAAGAAACAGCAGAAAGCACAGGGAAATATCTGCTTCTAAATCCAAAACGCAGCTATCTAACAGAACGGTTGTCAATGTGTGCACTCCACTTCCAGAGATAAACCCGTGTGTGAATTCAGCAGTCTGCAAACACTTTCTGTGCAGAGTTTCAAAACAGGCGTTTTCAGCCCAATACCGGCATATGGAAGAAACAGCAGAAAGCACAGGGAAATATCTGCTTCTAAATCCAAAACGCAGCTATCTAACAGAACGGTTGTCAATGTGTGCACTCCACTTCCAGAGTTAAACCCGTGTGTGGATTCAGCAGTCTGCAAACACTTTCTGTGCAGAGTTTCAAAACAGGCGTTTTCAGCCCAATACCGGCATATGGAAGAAAGAGCAGAAAGCACAGGGAAATATCTGCTTCTAAATCCAAAACGCAGCTATCTAACAGAACGGTTGTCAATGTGTGCACTCAACTTCCAGAGTTAAACCAGTGTGTGGATTCAGCAGTCTGCAAACACTTTCTGTGCAGAGTTTCAAAACAGGCGTTTTCAGCCCAATACCGGCATATGGAAGAAACAGCAGAAAGCACAGGGACATATCTGCTTCTAAATCCAAAACGCAGCTATCTAACAGAACGGTTGTCAATGTGTGCACTCAACTTCCAGAGTTAAACCAGTGTGTGGATTCAGCAGTCTGCAAACACTTTCTGTGCAGAGTTTCAAAACAGGCGTTTTCAGCCCAATACCGGCATATGGAAGAAACAGCAGAAAGCACAGGGAAATATCTGCTTCTAAATCCAAAACGCAGCTATCTAACAGAACGGTTGTCAATGTGTGCACTCCACTTCCAGAGTTAAACCCGTCTGTGGATTCAGCAGTCTGCAAACACTTTCTGTGCAGAGTTTCAAAACAGGAGTTTTCAGCCCAATACCGGCATATGGAAGAAACAGCAGAAAGCACAGGGAAATATCTGCTTCTAAATCCAAAACGCAGCTATCTAACAGAACGGTTGTCAATGTGTGCACTCAACTTCCAGAATTAAACCAGTGTGTGGATTCAGCAGTCTGCAAACACTTTCTGTGCAGAGTTTCAAAACAGGCGTTTTCAGCCCAATACCGGCATATGGAAGAAACAGCAGAAAGCACAGGGAAATATCTGCTTCTAAATCCAAAACGCAGCTATCTAACAGAACGGTTGTCAATGTGTGCACTCAACTTCCAGAGTTAAACCCGTGTTTGGATTCAGCAGTCTGCAAACACTTTCTGTGCAGAGTTTCAAAACCGGCGTTTTCAGCCCAATACCGGCATATGGAAGAAACAGCAGAAAGCACAGGGAAATATCTACTTCTAAATCCAAAACGCAGCTATCTAACAGAACGGTTGTCAATGTGTGCACTCAACTTCCAGAGTTAAACCCGTGTGTGAATTCAGCAGTCTGCAAACACTTTCTGTGCAGAGTTTCAAAACAGGCGTTTTCAGCCCAATACCGGCATATGGAAGAAACAGCAGAAAGCACAGGGAAATATCTGCTTCTAAATCCAAAACGCAGCTATCTAACAGAACGGTTGTCAATGTGTGCACTCCACTTCCAGAATTAAACCGGTGTGTGGATTCAGCAGTCTGCAAACACTTTCTGTGCAGAGTTTCAAAACAGGCGTTTTCAGCCCAATACCGGCATATGGAAGAAACAGCAGAAAGCACAGGGAAATATCTGCTTCTAAATCCAAAACGCAGCTATCTAACAGAACGGTTGTCAATGTGTGCACTCAACTTCCAGAGTTAAACCCGTGTGTGGATTCAGCAGTCTGCAAACACTTTCTGTGCAGAGTTTCAAAACAGGCGTTTTCAGCCCAATACCGGCATATGGAAGAAACAGCAGAAATCACAGGGAAATATCTGCTTCTAAATCCAAAACGCAGCTATCTAACAGAACGGTTGTCAATGTGTGCACTCCACTTCCAGAGTTAAACCCGTGTGTGGATTCAGCAGTCTGCAAACACTTTCTGTGCAGAGTTTGAAAACCGGCGTTTTCAGCCCAATACCGGCATATGGAAGAAACAGCAGAAAGCACAGGGAAATATCTGCTTCTAAATCCAAAACGCAGCTATCTAACAGAACGGTTGTCAATGTGTGCACTCAAGTTCCAGAGTTAAACCCGTGTTTGGATTCAGCAGTCTGCAAACACTTTCTGTGCAGAGTTTCAAAACAGGCGTTTTCAGCCCAATACCGGCATATGGAAGAAACAGCAGAAAGCACAGGGAAATATCTACTTCTAAATCCAAAACGCAGCTATCTAACAGAACGGTTGTCAATGTGTGCACTCAACTTCCAGAGTTAAACCCGTGTGTGGTTTCAGCAGTCAGCAAACACTTTCTGTGCAGAGTTTCAAAACAGGCGTTTTCAGCCCAATACCGGCATATGGAAGAAACAGCAGAAAGCACAGGGAAATATCTGCTTCTAAATCCAAAACGCAGCTATCTAACAGAACGGTTGTCAATGTGTGCACTCAACTTCCAGAGTTAAACCCGTGTGTGAATTCAGCAGTCTGCAAACACTTTCTGTGCAGAGTTTCAAAACAGGCGTTTTCAGCCCAATACCGGCATATGGAAGAAACAGCAGAAAGCACAGGGAAATATCTGCTTCTAAATCCAAAACGCAGCTATCTAACAGAACGCTTGTCAATGTGTGCACTCAACTTCCAGAGTTAAACCCGTGTTTGGATTCAGCAGTCTGCAAACACTTTCTGTGCAGAGTTTCAAAACAGGCGTTTTCAGCCCAATACCGGCATATGGAAGAAACAGCAGAAAGCACAGGGAAATATCTGCTTCTAAATCCAAAACGCAGCTATCTAACAGAACGGTTGTCAATGTGTGCACTCCACTTCCAGAGTTAAACCCGTGTGTGGATTCAGCAGTCTGCAAACACTTTCTGTGCAGAGTTTCAAAACAGGCGTTTTCAGCCCAATACCGGCATATGGAAGAAACAGCAGAAAGCACAGGGAAATATCTGCTTCTAAATCCAAAACGCAGCTATCTAACAGAACGGTTGTCAATGTGTGCACTCCACATCCAGAGTTAAACCCGTGTGTGGATTCAGCAGTCTGCAAACACTTTCTGTGCAGAGTTTCAAAACAGGCGTTTTCAGCCCAATACCGGCATATGGAAGAAACAGCAGAAAGCACAGGGAAATATCTGCTTCTAAATCCAAAACGCAGCTATCTAACAGAACGGTTGTCAATGTGTGCACTCAACTTCCAGAGTTAAACCCGTGTTTGGATTCAGCAGTCTGCAAACACTTTCTGTGCAGAGTTTCAAAACAGGCCTTTTCAGCCCAATACCGGCATATGGAAGAAACAGCAGAAAGCACAGGGAAATATCTGCTTCTAAATCCAAAACGCAGCTATCTAACAGAACGGTTGTCAATGTGTGCACTCCACTTCCAGAGTTAAACCCGTGTGTGGATTCAGCAGTCTGCAAACACTTTCTGTGCAGAGTTTCAAAACCGGCGTTTTCAGCCCAATACCGGCATATGGAAGAATCAGCAGAAAGCACAGGGAAATATCTGCTTCTAAATCCAAAACGCAGCTATCTAACAGAACGGTTGTCAATGTGTGCACTCCACTTCCAGAGTTAAACCCGTGTGTGGATTCAGCAGTCTGCAAACACTTTCTGTGCAGAGTTTCAAAACAGGCGTTTTCAGCCCAATACCGGCATATGGAAGAAACAGCAGAAAGCACAGGGAAATATCTGCTTCTAAATCCAAAACGCAGCTATCTAACAGAACGGTTGTCAATGTGTGCACTCAACTTCCAGAGTTAAACCCGTGTGTGGATTCAGCAGTGTGCAAACACTTTCTGTGCAGAGTTTCAAAACAGGCGTTTTCAGCCCAATACCGGCATATGGAAGAAACAACAGAAACCACAGGGAAAAATCTGCTTCTAAATCCAAAACGGAGCTATCTAACAGAATGGTTGTCAATGTGTGCAATCAACTTCCAGAGTTAAACACGTGTGTGGATTCAGCAGTCTGCAAACACTTTCTGTGCAGAGTTTCAAAACAGGCGTTTTTAGCCCAATACCGGCATATGGAAGAAACAGCAGAAAGCACAGGGAAATATCAGCTTCTAAATCCAAAACGCAGCTATCTAACAGAACGGTTGTCAATGTGTGCACTCCACTTCCAGAGTTAAACCCGTGTGTGAATTCAGCAGTCTGCAAACACTTTCTGTGCAGAGTTTCAAAACAGGCGTTTTCAGCCCAATACCGGCATAAGAAGAAACAGCAGAAAGCACAGGGAAATATCTGCTTCTAAATCCAAAACGCAGCTATCTAACAGAACGGTTGTCAATGTGTGCACTCAACTTCCAGAGTTAAACCCGTGTTTGGATTCAGCAGTCTGCAAACACTTTCTGCGCAGAGTTTCAAAACAGGCGTTTTCAGCCCAATACCGGCATACGGAAGAAACAGCAGAAAGCACAGGGAAATATCTGCTTCTAAATCCAAAACGCAGCTATCTAACAGAACGGTTGTCAATGTGTGCACTCCACTTCCAGAGTTAAACCCGTGTTTGGATTCAGCAGTCTGCAAACACTTTCTGTGCAGAGTTTCAAAACAGGCGTTTTCAGCCCAATACCGGCATATGGAAGAAACAGCAGAAAGCACAGGGAAATATCTGCTTCTAAATCCAAAACGCAGCTATCTAACAGAACGGTTGTCAATGTGTGCACTCAACTTCCAGAGGTAAACCAGTGTGTGAATTCAGCAGTCTGCAAACACTTTCTGTGCAGAGTTTCAAAACAGGCGTTTTCAGCCCAATACCGGCATATGGAAGAAACAGCAGAAAGCACAGGGAAATATCTGCTTCTAAATCCAAAACGCAGCTATCTAACAGACCGGTTGTCAATGTGTGCACTCCACTTCCAGAGATAAACCCGTGTGTGAATTCAGCAGTCTGCAAACACTTTCTGTGCAGAGTTTCAAAACAGGCGTTTTCAGCCCAATACCGGCATATGGAAGAAACAGCAGAAAGCACAGGGAAATATCTGCTTCTAAATCCAAAACGCAGCTATCTAACAGAACGGTTGTCAATGTGTGCACTCCACTTCCAGAGTTAAACCCGTGTGTGGATTCAGCAGTCTGCAAACACTTTCTGTGCAGAGTTTCAAAACAGGCGTTTTCAGCCCAATACCGGCATATGGAAGAAAGAGCAGAAAGCACAGGGAAATATCTGCTTCTAAATCCAAAACGCAGCTATCTAACAGAACGGTTGTCAATGTGTGCACTCAACTTCCAGAGTTAAACCAGTGTGTGGATTCAGCAGTCTGCAAACACTTTCTGTGCAGAGTTTCAAAACAGGCGTTTTCAGCCCAATACCGGCATATGGAAGAAACAGCAGAAAGCACAGGGACATATCTGCTTCTAAATCCAAAACGCAGCTATCTAACAGAACGGTTGTCAATGTGTGCACTCAACTTCCAGAGTTAAACCAGTGTGTGGATTCAGCAGTCTGCAAACACTTTCTGTGCAGAGTTTCAAAACAGGCGTTTTCAGCCCAATACCGGCATATGGAAGAAACAGCAGAAAGCACAGGGAAATATCTGCTTCTAAATTCAAAACGCAGCTATCTAACAGAACGGTTGTCAATGTGTGCACTCCACTTCCAGAGTTAAACCCGTGTGTGGATTCAGCAGTCTGCAAACACTTTCTGTGCAGAGTTTCAAAACAGGCGTTTTCAGCCCAATACCGGCATATGGAAGAAACAGCAGAAAGCACAGGGAAATATCTGCTTCTAAATCCAAAACGCAGCTATCTAACAGAACGGTTGTCAATGTGTGCACTCAACTTCCAGAGTTAAACCAGTGTGTGGATTCAGCAGTCTGCAAACACTTTCTGTGCAGAGTTTCAAAACAGGCGTTTTCAGCCCAATACCGGCATATGGAAGAAACAGCAGAAAGCACAGGGAAATATCTGCTTCTAAATCCAAAACGCAGCTATCTAACAGAACGGTTGTCAATGTGTGCACTCAACTTCCAGAGTTAAACCCGTGTTTGGATTCAGCAGTCTGCAAACACTTTCTGTGCAGAGTTTCAAAACAGGCGTTTTCAGCAAAATACCGGCATATGGAAGAAACAGCAGAAAGCACAGGGAAATATCTACTTCTAAATCCAAAACGCAGCTATCTAACAGAACGGTTGTCAATGTGTGCACTCAACTTCCAGAGTTAAACCCGTGTGTGAATTCATCAGTCTGCAAACACTTTCTGTGCAGAGTTTCAAAACAGGCGTTTTCAGCCCAATACCGGCATATGGAAGAAACAGCAGAAAGCACAGGGAAATATCTGCTTCTAAATCCAAAACGCAGCTATCTAACAGAACGGTTGTCAATGTGTGCACTCCACTTCCAGAATTAAACCGGTGTGTGGATTCAGCAGTCTGCAAACACTTTCTGTGCAGAGTTTCAAAACAGGCGTTTTCAGCCCAATACCGGCATATGGAAGAAACAGCAGAAAGCACAGGGAAATATCTGCTTCTAAATCCAAAACGCAGCTATCTAACAGAACGGTTGTCAATGTGTGCACTCAACTTCCAGAGTTAAACCCGTGTGTGGATTCAGCAGTCTGCAAACACTTTCTGTGCAGAGTTTCAAAACAGGCGTTTTCAGCCCAATACCGGCATATGGAAGAATCAGCAGAAAGCACAGGGAAATATCTGCTTCTAAATCCAAAACGCAGCTATCTAACAGAACGGTTGTCAATGTGTGCACTCCACTTCCAGAGTTAAACCCGTGTGTGGATTCAGCAGTCTGCAAACAATTTCTGTGCAGAGTTTCAAAACAGGCGTTTTCAGCCCAATACCGGCATATGGAAGAAACAGCAGAAAGCACAGGGAAATATCTGCTTCTAAATCCAAAACGCAGCTATCTAACAGAACGGTTGTCAATGTGTGCACTCAACTTCCAGAGTTAAACCCGTGTGTGAATTCAGCAGTCTGCAAACACTTTCTGTGCAGAGTTTCAAAACAGGCGTTTTCAGCCCAATACCGGCATATGGAAGAAACAGCAGAAAGCACAGGGAAATATCTGCTTCTAAATCCAAAACGCAGCTATCTAACAGAACGGTTGTCAATGTGTGCACTCCACTTCCAGAGTTAAACCCGTGTGTGGATTCAGCAGTCTGCAAACACTTTCTGTGCAGAGTTTCAAAACCGGCGTTTTCAGCCCAATACCGGCATATGGAAGAAACAGCAGAAAGCACAGGGAAATATCTGCTTCTAAATCCAAAACGCAGCTATCTAACAGAACGGTTGTCAATGTGTGCACTCATGTTCCAGAGTTAAACCCGTGTTTGGATTCAGCAGTCTGCAAACACTTTCTGTGCAGAGTTTCAAAACAGGCGTTTTCAGCCCAATACCGGCATATGGAAGAAACAGCAGAAAGGACAGGGAAATATCTACTTCTAAATCCAAAACGCAGCTATCTAACAGAACGGTTGTCAATGTGTGCACTCAACTTCCAGAGTTAAACCCGTGTGTGAATTCAGCAGTCTGCAAACACTTTCTGTGCAGAGTTTCAAAACAGGCGTTTTCAGCCCAATACCGGCATATGGAAGAAACAGCAGAAAGCACAGGGAAATATCTGCTTCTAAATCCAAAACGCAGCTATCTAACAGAACGGTTGTCAATGTGTGCACTCCACTTCCAGAATTAAACCGGTGTGTGGATTCAGCAGTCTGCAAACACTTTCTGTGCAGAGTTTCAAAACAGTCGTTTTCAGCCCAATACCGGCATATGGAAGAAACAGCAGAAAGCACAGGGAAATATCTGCTTCTAAATCCAAAACGCAGCTATCTAACAGAACGGTTGTCAATGTGTGCACTCAACTTCCAGAGTTAAACCCGTGTGCGGATTCAGCAGTCTGCAAACACTTTCTGTGCAGAGTTTCAAAACAGGCGTTTTCAGCCCAATACCGGCATATGGAAGAATCAGCAGAAAGCACAGGGAAATATCTGCTTCTAAATCCAAAACGCAGCTATCTAACAGAACGGTTGTCAATGTCTGCACTCCACTTCCAGAGTTAAACCCGTGTGTGGATTCAGCAGTCTGCAAACAATTTCTGTGCAGAGTTTCAAAACAGGCGTTTTCAGCCCAATACCGGCATATGAAGAAACAGCAGAAAGCACAGGGAAATATCTGCTTCTAAATCCAAAACGCAGCTATCTAACAGAACGGTTGTCAATGTGTGCACTCAACTTCCAGAGTTAAACCCGTGTGTGAATTCAGCAGTCTGCAAACACTTTCTGTGCAGAGTTTCAAAACAGGCGTTTTCAGCCCAATACCGGCATATGGAAGAAACAGCAGAAAGCACAGGGAAATGTCTGCTTCTAAATCCAAAACGCAGCTATCTAACAGAACGGTTGTCAATGTGTGCACTCCACTTCCAGAGTTAAACCCGTGTGTGGATTCAGCAGTCTGCAAACACTTTCTGTGCAGAGTTTCAAAACCGGCGTTTTCAGCCCAATACCGGCATATGGAAGAATCAGCAGAAAGCACAGGGAAATATCTGCTTCTAAATCCAAAACGCAGCTATCTAACAGAACGGTTGTCAATGTGTGCACTCAACTTCCAGAGTTAAACCCGTGTTTGGATTCAGCCGTCTGCAAACACTTTCTGTGCAGAGTTTCAAAACAGGCGTTTTCAGCCCAATACCGGCATATGGAAGAAACAGCAGAAAGCACAGGGAAATATCTGCTTCTAAATCCAAAACGCAGCTATCTAACAGAACGGTTGTCAATGTGTTCACTCAACTTCCAGAGTTAAACCCGTGTGTGAATTCAGCAGTCAGCAAACACTTTCTGTGCAGAGTTTCAAAACAGGCGTTTTCAGCCCAATACCGGCATATGGAAGAAACAGCAGAAAGCACAGGGAAATATCTGCTTCTAACTCCAAAACGCAGCAATCTAACAGAACGGTTGTCAATGTGTGCACTCAACTTCCAGAGTTAAACCCGTGTGTGGATTCAGCAGTCTGCAAACACTTTCTGTGCAGAGTTTCAAAACAGGCGTTTTCAGCCCAATACCGGCATATGGAAGAAACAGCAGAAAGCACAGGGAAATATCTGCTTCTAAATCCAAACCACAGCTATCTAACAGAACGGTTGTCAATGTGTGCACTCAACTTCCAGAGTTAAACCTGTGTGTGGATTCAGCAGTCTGCAAACACTTCCTGTGCAGAGTTTCAAAACAGGCGTTTTCAGCCCAATACCGGCATATGGAAGAAACAGCAGAAAGCACAGGGAAATATCTGCTTCTAAATCCAAAACGCAGCTATCTAACAGAACGGTTGTCAATGTGTGCACTCAACTTCCAGAGTTAAACCAGTGTGTGGATTCAGCAGTCTGCAAACACTTTCTGTGCAGAGTTTCAAAACAGGCGTTTTCAGCCCAATACCGGCATATGGAAGAAACAGCAGAAAGCACAGGGAAATATCTGCTTCTAAATCCAAAACGCAGCTATCTAACAGAACGGTTGTCAATGTGTGCACTCAAGTTCCAGAGTTAAACCCGTGTTTGGATTCAGCAGTCTGCAAACACTTTCTGTGCAGAGATTCAAAACAGGCGTTTTCAGCCCAATACCGGCATATGGAAGAAACAGCAGAAAGCACAGGGAAATATCTGCTTCTAAATCCAAAACGCAGCTATCTAACAGAACGGATGTCAATGTGTGCACTCAACTTCCAGAGTTAAACCCGTGTGTGGATTCAGCAGTCTGCAAACACTTTCTGTGTAGAGTTTCAAAACAGGCGTTTTCAGCCCAATACCGGCATATGGAAGAAACAGCACAAAGCAAAGGGAAATATCTGCTTCTAAATCCAAAACGCAGCTATCTAACAGAACGGTTGTCAATGTGTGCACTCAAGTTCCAGAGTTAAACCCGTGTTTGGATTCAGCAGTCTGCAAACACTTTCTGTGCAGAGTTTCAAAACAGGCGTTTTCAGCCCAATACCGGCATATGGAAGAAACAGCAGAAAGCACAGGGAAATATCTACTTCTAAATCCAAAACGCAGCTATCTAACAGAACGGTTGTCAATGTGTGCACTCCACTTCCAGAGTTAAACCCGTGTGTGGATTCAGCAGTCTGCAAACACTTTCTGTGCAGAGTTTCAAAACAGGCGTTTTCAGCCCAATACCGGCATATGGAAGAAACAGCAGAAAGCACAGGGAAATATCTGCTTCTAAATCCAAAACGCAGCTATCTAACAGAACGGTTGTCAATGTGTGCACTCCACTTCCAGAATTAAACCGGTGTGTGGATTCAGCAGTCTGCAAACAGTTTCTGTGCAGAGTTTCAAAACAGGCGTTTTCAGCCCAATACCGGCATATGGAAGAAACAGCAGAAAGCACAGGGAAATATCTGCTTCTAAATCCAAAACGCAGCTATCTAACAGAACGGTTGTCAATGTGTGCACTCAACTTCCAGAGTTAAACCCGTGTGTGGATTCAGCAGTCTGCAAACACTTTCTGTGCAGAGTTTCAAAACAGGCGTTTTCAGCCCAATACCGGCATATGGAAGAATCAGCAGAAAGCACAGGGAAATATCTGCTTCTAAATCCAAAACGCAGCTATCTAACAGAACGGTTGTCAATGTCTGCACTCCACTTCCAGAGTTAAACCCGTGTGTGGATTCAGCAGTCTGCAAACAATTTCTGTGCAGAGTTTCAAAACAGGCGTTTTCAGCCCAATACCGGCATATGGAAGAAACAGCAGAAAGCACAGGGAAATATCTGCTTCTAAATCCAAAACGCAGCTATCTAACAGAACGGTTGTCAATGTGTGCACTCCACTTCCAGAGTTAAACCCGTGTGTGGATTCAGCAGTCTGCAAACACTTTCTGTGCAGAGTTTCAAAACAGGCGTTTTCAGCCCAATACCGGCATATGGAAGAAACAGCAGAAAGCACAGGGAAATATCTGCTTCTAAATCCAAAACGCAGCTATCTAACAGAACGGTTGTCAATGTGTGCACTCAAGTTCCAGAGTTAAACCCGTGTTTGGATTCAGCAGTCTGCAAACACTTTCTGTGCAGAGTTTCAAAACAGGCGTTTTCAGCCCAATACCGGCATATGGAAGAAACAGCAGAAAGCACAGGGAAATATCTACTTCTAAATCCAAAACGCAGCTATCTAACAGAACGGTTGTCAATGTGTGCACTCAACTTCCAGAGTTAAACCCGTGTGTGAATTCAGCAGTCTGCAAACACTTTCTGTGCAGAGTTTCAAAACAGGCGTTTTCAGCCCAATACCGGCATATGGAAGAAACAGCAGAAAGCACAGGGAAATATCTGCTTCTAAATCCAAAACGCAGCTATCTAACAGAACGGTTGTCAATGTGTGCACTCCACTTCCAGAATTAAACCAGTGTGTGGATTCAGCAGTCTGCAAACACTTTCTGTGCAGAGTTTCAAAACAGGCGTTTTCAGCCCAATACCGGCATATGGAAGAAACAGCAGAAAGCACAGGGAAATATCTGCTTCTAAATCCAAAACGCAGGTATCTAACAGAACGGTTGTCAATGTGTGCACTCAACTTCCAGAGTTAAACCCGTGTGCGGATTCAGCAGTCTGCAAACACTTTCTGTGCAGAGTTTCAAAACAGGCGCTTTCAGCCCAATACCGGCATATGGAAGAATCAGCAGAAAGCACAGGGAAATATCTGCTTCTAAATCCAAAACGCAGCTATCTAACAGAACGGTTGTCAATGTCTGCACTCCACTTCCAGAGTTAAACCCGTGTGTGGATTCAGCAGTCTGCAAACAATTTCTGTGCAGAGTTTCAAAACAGGCGTTTTCAGCCCAATACCGGCATATGGAAGAAACAGCAGAAAGCACAGGGAAATATCTGCTTCTAAATCCAAAACGCAGCTATCTAACAGAACGGTTGTCAATGTGTTCACTCAACTTCCAGAGTTAAACCCGTGTGTGAATTCAGCAGTCTGCAAACACTTTCTGTGCAGAGTTTCAAAACAGGCGTTTTCAGCCCAATACCGGCATATGGAAGAAACAGCAGAAAGCACAGGGAAATATCTGCTTCTAAATCCAAAACCTAGCTATCTAACAGAACGGTTGTCAATGTGTGCACTCAACTTCCAGAGGTAAACCTGTGTGTGGATTCAGCAGTCTGCAAACACTTCCTGTGCAGAGTTTCAAAACAGGCGTTTTCAGCCCAATACCGGCATATGGAAGAAAGAGCAGAAAGCACAGGGAAATATCTGCTTCTAAATCCAAAACGCAGCTATCTAACAGAACGGTTGTCAATGTGTGCACTCAACTTCCAGAGTTAAACCAGTGTGTGGATTCAGCAGTCTGCAAACACTTTCTGTGCAGAGTTTCAAAACAGGCGTTTTCAGCCCAATACCGGCATATGGAAGAAACAGCAGAAAGCACAGGGAAATATCTGCTTCTAATTCCAAAACGCAGCTATCTAACAGAACGGTTGTCAATGTGTGCACTCAAGTTCCAGAGTTAAACCCGTGTTTGGATTCAGCAGTCTGCAAACACTTTCTGTGCAGAGTTTCAAAACAGGCGTTTTCAGCCCAATACCGGCATATGGAAGAAACAGCAGAAAGCACAGGGAAATATCTGCTTCTAAATCCAAAACGCAGCTATCTAACAGAACGGTTGTCAATGTGTGCACTCAACTTCCAGAGTTAAACCCGTGTGTGGATTCAGCAGTCTGCAAACACTTTCTGTGCAGAGTTTCAAAACAGGCGTTTTCAGCCCAATACCGGCATATGGAAGAAACAGCACAGAGCCCAGGGAAATATCTGCTTCTAAATCCAAAACGCAGCTATCTAACAGAACGGTTGTCAATGTGTGCACTCAAGTTCCAGAGTTAAACCCGTGTTTGGATTCAGCAGTCTGCAAACACTTTCTGTGCAGAGTTTCAAAACAGGCGTTTTCAGCCCAATACCGGCATATGGAAGAAACAGCAGAAAGCACAGGGAAATATCTACTTCTAAATCCAAAACGCAGCTATCTAACAGAACGGTTGTCAATGTGTGCACTCAACTTCCAGAGTTAAACCCGTGTGTGAATTCAGCAGTCTGCAAACACTTTCTGTGCAGAGTTTCAAAACAGGCGTTTTCAGCCCAATACCGGCATATGGAAGAAACAGCAGAAAGCACAGGGAAATATCTGCTTCTAAATCCAAAACGCAGCTATCTAACAGAACGGTTGTCAATGTGTGCACTCCACTTCCAGAATTAAACCGGTGTGTGGATTCAGCAGTCTGCAAACACTTTCTGTGCAGAGTTTCAAAACAGGCGTTTTCAGCCCAATACCGGCATATGGAAGAAACAGCAGAAAGCACAGGGAAATATCTGCTTCTAAATCCAAAACGCAGCTATCTAACAGAACGGTTGTCAATGTGTGCACTCAACTTCCAGAGTTAAACCCGTGTGTGGTTTCAGCAGTCTGCAAACACTTTCTGTGCAGAGTTTCAAAACAGGCGTTTTCAGCTCAATACCGGCATATGGAAGAACCAGCAGAAAGCACAGGGAAATATCTGCTTCTAAATCCAAAACGCAGCTATCTAACAGAACGGTTGTCAATGTCTGCATTCCACTTCCAGAGTTAAACCCGTGTGTGGATTCAGCAGTCTGCAAACAATTTCTGTGCAGAGTTTCAAAACAGGCGTTTTCAGCCCAATACCGGCATATGGAAGAAACAGCAGAAAGCACAGGGAAATATCTGCTTCTAAATCCAAAACGCAGCTATCTAACAGAACGGTTGTCAATGTGTGCACTCCACTTCCAGAGTTAAACCCGTGTGTGGATTCAGCAGTCTGCAAACACTTTCTGTGCAGAGTTTCAAAACAGGCGTTTTCAGCCCAATACCGGCATATGGAAGAAACAGCAGAAAGCACAGGGAAATATCTGCTTCTAAATCCAAAACGCAGCTATCTAACAGAACGGTTGTCAATGTGTGCACTCAACTTCCAGAGTTAAACCCGTGTGCGGATTCAGCAGTCTGCAAACACTTTCTGTGCAGAGTTTCAAAACAGGCGTTTTCAGCCCTATACCGGCATATGGAAGAATCAGCAGAAAGCACAGGGAAATATCTGCTTCTAAATCCAAAACGCAGCTATCTAACAGAACGGTTGTCAATGTCTGGACTCCACTTCCAGAGTTAAACCCGTGTGTGGATTCAGCAGTCTGCAAACAATTTCTGTGCAGAGTTTCAAAACAGGCGTTTTCAGCCCAATACCGGCATATGGAAGAAACAGCAGAAAGCACAGGGAAATATCTGCTTCTAAATCCAAAACGCAGCTATCTAACAGAACGGTTGTCAATGTGTGCACTCAAGTTCCAGAGTTAAACCCGTGTTTGGATTCAGCAGTCTGCAAACACTTTCTGTGCAGAGTTTCAAAACAGGCGTTTTCAGCCCAATACCGGCATATGGAAGAAACAGCAGAAAGCACAGGGAAATATCTGCTTCTAAATCCAAAACGCAGCTATCTAACAGAACGGTTGTCAATGTGTGCACTCAACTTCCAGAGTTAAACCCGTGTGTGGATTCAGCAGTCTGCAAACACTTTCTGTGCAGAGTTTCAAAACAGGCGTTTTCAGCCCAATACCGGCATATGGAAGAAACAGCACAGAGCCCAGGGAAATATCTGCTTCTAAATCCAAAACGCAGCTATCTAACAGAACGGTTGTCAATGTGTGCACTCAAGTTCCAGAGTTAAACCCGTGTTTGGATTCAGCAGTCTGCAAACACTTTCTGTGCAGAGTTTCAAAACAGGCGTTTTCAGCCCAATACCGGCATATGGAAGAAACAGCAGAAAGCACAGGGAAATATCTACTTCTAAATCCAAAACGCAGCTATCTAACAGAACGGTTGTCAATGTGTGCACTCAACTTCCAGAGTTAAACCCGTGTGTGAATTCAGCAGTCTGCAAACACTTTCTGTGCAGAGTTTCAAAACAGGCGTTTTCAGCCCAATACCGGCATATGGAAGAAACAGCAGAAAGCACAGGGAAATATCTGCTTCTAAATCCAAAACGCAGCTATCTAACAGAACGGTTGTCAATGTGTGCACTCCACTTCCAGAATTAAACCGGTGTGTGGATTCAGCAGTCTGCAAACACTTTCTGTGCAGAGTTTCAAAACAGGCGTTTTCAGCCCAATACCGGCATATGGAAGAAACAGCAGAAAGCACAGGGAAATATCTGCTTCTAAATCCAAAACGCAGCTATCTAACAGAACGGTTGTCAATGTGTGCACTCAACTTCCAGAGTTAAACCCGTGTGTGGTTTCAGCAGTCTGCAAACACTTTCTGTGCAGAGTTTCAAAACAGGCGTTTTCAGCTCAATACCGGCATATGGAAGAATCAGCAGAAAGCACAGGGAAATATCTGCTTCTATATCCAAAACGCAGCTATCTAACAGAACGGTTGTCAATGTCTGCATTCCACTTCCAGAGTTAAACCCGTGTGTGGATTCAGCAGTCTGCAAACAATTTCTGTGCAGAGTTTCAAAACAGGCGTTTTCAGCCCAATACCGGCATATGGAAGAAACAGCAGAAAGCACAGGGAAATATCTGCTTCTAAATCCAAAACGCAGCTATCTAACAGAACGGTTGTCAATGTGTGCACTCCACTTCCAGAGTTAAACCCGTGTGTGGATTCAGCAGTCTGCAAACACTTTCTGTGCAGAGTTTCAAAACAGGCGTTTTCAGCCCAATACCGGCATATGGAAGAAACAGCAGAAAGCACAGGGAAATATCTGCTTCTAAATCCAAAACGCAGCTATCTAACAGAACGGTTGTCAATGTGTGCACTCAACTTCCAGAGTTAAACCCGTGTGCGGATTCAGCAGTCTGCAAACACTTTCTGTGCAGAGTTTCAAAACAGGCGTTTTCAGCCCTATACCGGCATATGGAAGAATCAGCAGAAAGCACAGGGAAATATCTGCTTCTAAATCCAAAACGCAGCTATCTAACAGAACGGTTGTCAATGTCTGCACTCCACTTCCAGAGTTAAACCCGTGTGTGGATTCAGCAGTCTGCAAACAATTTCTGTGCAGAGTTTCAAAACAGGCGTTTTCAGCCCAATACCGGCATATGGAAGAAACAGCAGAAAGCACAGGGAAATATCTGCTTCTAAATCCAAAACCTAGCTATCTAACAGAACGGTTGTCAATGTGTGCACTCAACTTCCAGAGGTAAACCTGTGTGTGGATTCAGCAGTCTGCAAACACTTCCTGTGCAGAGTTTCAAAACAGGCGTTTTCAGCCCAATACCGGCATATGGAAGAAACAGCAGAAAGCACAGGGAAATATCTGCTTCTACATCCAAAACGCAGCTATCTAACAGAACGGTTGTCAATGTGTGCACTCAACTTCCAGAGTTAAACCAGTGTGTGGATTCAGCAGTCTGCAAACACTTTCTGTGCAGAGTTTCAAAACAGGCGTTTTCAGCCCAATACCGGCATATGGAAGAATCAGCAGAAAGCACAGGGAAATATCTGCTTCTAATTCCAAAACGCAGCTATCTAACAGAACGGTTGTCAATGTGTGCACTCAAGTTCCAGAGTTAAACCCGTGTTTGGATTCAGCAGTCTGCAAACACTTTCTGTGCAGAGTTTCAAAACAGGCGTTTTCAGCCCAATACCGGCATATGGAAGAAACAGCAGAAAGCACAGGGAAATATCTGCTTCTAAATCCAAAACGCAGCTATCTAACAGAACGGTTGTCAATGTGTGCACTCAACTTCCAGAGTTAAACCCGTGTGTGCATTCAGCAGTCTGCAAACACTTTCTGTGCAGAGTTTCAAAACAGGCGTTTTCAGCCCAATACCGGCATATGGAAGAAACAGCACAGAGCCCAGGGAAATATCTGCTTCTAAATCCAAAACGCAGCTATCTAACAGAACGGTTGTCAATGTGTGCACTCAACTTCCAGAGTTAAACCCGTGTTTGGATTCAGCAGTCTGCAAACACTTTCTGTGCAGAGTTTCAAAACAGGCGTTTTCAGCCCAATACCGGCATATGGAAGAAACAGCAGAAAGCACAGGGAAATATCTGCTTCTAAATCCAAAACGCAGCTATCTAACAGAACGGTTGTCAATGTGTGCACTCAACTTCCAGAGTTAAACCCGTGTGTGAATTCAGCAGTCTGCAAACACTTTCTGTGCAGAGTTTCAAAACAGGCGTTTTCAGCCCAATACCGGCATATGGAAGAAACAGCAGAAAGCACAGGGAAATATCTGCTTCTAAATCCAAAACGCAGCTATCTAACAGAACGGTTGTCAATGTGTGCACTCCACTTCCAGAATTAAACCGGTGTGTGGATTCAGCAGTCTGCAAACACTTTCTGTGCAGAGTTTCAAAACAGGCGTTTTCAGCCCAATACCGGCATATGGAAGAAACAGCAGAAAGCACAGGGAAATATCTGCTTCTAAATCCAAAACGCAGCTATCTAACAGAACGGTTGTCAATGTGTGCACTCAACTTCCAGAGTTAAACCCGTGTGTGGTTTCAGCAGTCTGCAAACACTTTCTGTGCAGAGTTTCAAAACAGGCGTTTTCAGCTCAATACCGGCATATGGAAGAATCAGCAGAAAGCACAGGGAAATATCTGCTTCTAAATCCAAAACGCAGCTATCTAACAGAACGGTTGTCAATGTCTGCATTCCACTTCCAGAGTTAAACCCGTGTGTGGATTCAGCAGTCTGCAAACAATTTCTGTGCAGAGTTTCAAAACAGGCGTTTTCAGCCCAATACCGGCATATGGAAGAAACAGCAGAAAGCACAGGGAAATATCTGCTTCTAAATCCAAAACGCAGCTATCTAACAGAACGGTTGTCAATGTGTGCACTCAACTTCCAGAGTTAAACCCGTGTGTGAATTCAGCAGTCTGCAAACACTTTCTGTGCAGAGTTTCAAAACAGGCGTTTTCAGCCCAATACCGGCATATGGAAGAAACAGCAGAAAGCACAGGGAAATATCTGCTTCTAAATCCAAAACGCAGCTATCTAACAGAACGGTTGTCAATGTGTGCACTCAACTTCCAGAGGTAAACCTGTGTGTGGATTCAGCAGTCTGCAAACACTTCCTGTGCAGAGTTTCAAAACAGGCGTTTTCAGCCCAATACCGGCATATGGAAGAAAGAGCAGAAAGCACAGGGAAATATCTGCTTCTAAATCCAAAACGCAGCTATCTAACAGAACGGTTGTCAATGTGTGCACTCAACTTCCAGAGTTAAACCAGTGTGTGGATTCAGCAGTCTGCAAACACTTTCTGTGCAGAGTTTCAAAACAGGCGTTTTCAGCCCAATACCGGCATATGGAAGAAACAGCAGAAAGCACAGGGAAATATCTGCTTCTAAATCCAAAACGCAGCTATCTAACAGAACGGTTGTCAATGTGTGCACTCAAGTTCCAGAGTTAAACCCGTGTTTGGATTCAGCAGTCTGCAAACACTTTCTGTGCAGAGTTTCAAAACAGGCGTTTTCAGCCCAATACCGGCATATGGAAGAAACAGCAGAAAGCACAGGGAAATATCTGCTTCTAAATCCAAAACGCAGCTATCTAACAGAACGGTTGTCAATGTGTGCACTCAACTTCCAGAGTTAAACCCGTGTGTGGATTCAGCAGTCTGCAAACACTTTCTGTGCAGAGTTTCAAAACAGGCGTTTTCAGCCCAATACCGGCATATGGAAGAAACAGCACAGAGCCCAGGGAAATATCTGCTTCTAAATCCAAAACGCAGCTATCTAACAGAACGGTTGTCAATGTGTGCACTCAAGTTCCAGAGTTAAACCCGTGTTTGGATTCAGCAGTCTGCAAACACTTTCTGTGCAGAGTTTCAAAACAGGCGTTTTCAGCCCAATACCGGCATATGGAAGAAACAGCAGAAAGCACAGGGAAATATCTGCTTCTAAATCCAAAACGCAGCTATCTAACAGAACGGTTGTCAATGTGTGCACTCCACTTCCAGAATTAAACCGGTGTGTGGATTCAGCAGTCTGCAAACACTTTCTGTGCAGAGTTTCAAAACAGGCGTTTTCAGCCCAATACCGGCATATGGAAGAAACAGCAGAAAGCACAGGGAAATATCTGCTTCTAAATCCAAAACGCAGCTATCTAACAGAACGGTTGTCAATGTGTGCACTCAACTTCCAGAGTTAAACCCGTGTGTGGATTCAGCAGTCTGCAAACACTTTCTGTGCAGAGTTTCAAAACAGGCGTTTTCAGCCCTATACCGGCATATGGAAGAATCAGCAGAAAGCACAGGGAAATATCTGCTTCTAAATCCAAAACGCAGCTATCTAACAGAACGGTTGTCAATGTCTGCATTCCACTTCCAGAGTTAAACCCGTGTGTGGATTCAGCAGTCTGCAAACAATTTCTGTGCAGAGTTTCAAAACAGGCGTTTTCAGCCCAATACCGGCATATGGAAGAAACAGCAGAAAGCACAGGGAAATATCTGCTTCTAAATCCAAAACGCAGCTATCTAACAGAACGGTTGTCAATGTGTGCACTCAACTTCCAGAGTTAAACCCGTGTGTGAATTCAGCAGTCTGCAAACACTTTCTATGCAGAGTTTCAAAACAGGCGTTTTCAGCCCAATACCGGCATATGGAAGAAACAGCAGAAAGCACAGGGAAATATCTGCTTCTAAATCCAAAACGCAGCTATCTAACAGAACGGTTGTCAATGTGTGCACTCCACTTCCAGAGTTAAACCCGTGTGTGGATTCAGCAGTCTGCAAACACTTTCTGTGCAGAGTTTCAAAACCGGCGTTTTCAGCCCAATACCGGCATATGGAAGAAACAGCAGAAAGCACAGGGAAATATCTGCTTCTAAATCCAAAACCCAGCTATCTAACAGAACGGTTGTCAATGTGTGCACTCAAGTTCCAGAGTTAAACCCGTGTTTGGATTCAGCAGTCTGCAAACACTTTCTGTGCAGAGTTTCAAAACAGGCGTTTTCAGCCCAATACCGGCATATGGAAGAAACAGCAGAAAGCACAGGGAAATATCTACTTCTAAATCCAAAACGCAGCTATCTAACAGAACGGTTGTCAATGTGTACACTCAACTTCCAGAGTTAAACCCGTGTGTGAATTCAGCAGTCTGCAAACACTTTCTGTGCAGAGTTTCAAAACAGGCGTTTTCAGCCCAATACCGGCATATGGAAGAAACAGCAGAAAGCACAGGGAAATATCTGCTTCTAAATCCAAAACGCAGCTATCTAACAGAACGGTTGTCAATGTGTGCACTCCACTTCCAGAATTAAACCGGTGTGTGGATTCAGCAGTCTGCAAACACTTTCTGTGCAGAGTTTCAAAACAGGCGTTTTCAGCCCAATACCGGCATATGGAAGAAACAGCAGAAAGCACAGGGAAATATCTGCTTCTAAATCCAAAACGCAGCTATCTAACAGAACGGTTGTCAATGTGTACACTCAACTTCCAGAGTTAAACCCGTGTGCGGATTCAGCAGTCTGCAAACACTTTCTGTGCAGAGTTTCAAAACAGGCGTTTTCAGCCCAATACCGGCATATGGAAGAATCAGCAGAAAGCACAGGGAAATATCTGCTTCTAAATCCAAAACGCAGCTATCTAACAGAACGGTTGTCAATGTCTGCACTCCACTTCCAGAGTTAAACCCGTGTGTGGATTCAGCAGTCTGCAAACAATTTCTGTGCAGAGTTTCAAAACAGGCGTTTTCAGCCCAATACCGGCATATGGAAGAAACAGCAGAAAGCACAGGGAAATATCTGCTTCTAAATCCAAAACGCAGCTATCTAACAGAACGGTTGTCAATGTGTGCACTCAACTTCCAGAGTTAAACCCGTGTGTGAATTCAGCAGTCTGCAAACACTTTCTGTGCAGAGTTTCAAAACAGGCGTTTTCAGCCCAATACCGGCATATGGAAGAAACAGCAGAAAGCACAGGGAAATATCTGCTTCTAAATCCAAAACGCAGCTATCTAACAGAACGGTTGTCAATGTGTGCACTCCACTTCCAGAGTTAAACCCGTGTGTGGATTCAGCAGTCTGCAAACACTTTCTGTGCAGAGTTTCAAAACCGGCGTTTTCAGCCCAATACCGGCATATGGAAGAAACAGCAGAAAGCACAGGGAAATATCTGCTTCTAAATCCAAAACGCAGCTATCTAACAGAACGGTTGTCAATGTGTGCACTCAACTTCCAGAGTTAAACCCGTGTTTGGATTCAGCCGTCTGCAAACACTTTCTGTGCAGAGTTTCAAAACAGGCGTTTTCAGCCCAATACCGGCATATGGAAGAAACAGCAGAAAGCACAGGGAAATATCTGCTTCTAAATCCAAAACGCAGCTATCTAACAGAACGGTTGTCAATGTGTTCACTCAACTTCCAGAGTTAAACCCGTGTGTGAATTCAGCAGTCAGCAAACACTTTCTGTGCAGAGTTTCAAAACAGGCGTTTTCAGACCAATACCGGCATATGGAAGAAACAGCAGAAAGCACAGGGAAATATCTGCTTCTAAATCCAAAACGCAGCAATCTAACAGAACGGTTGTCAATGTGTGCACTCAACTTCCAGAGTTAAACGCGTGTGTGGATTCAGCAGTCTGCAAACACTTTCTGTGCAGAGTTTCAAAACAGGCGTTTTCAGCCCAATACCGGCATATGGAAGAAACAGCAGAAAGCACAGGGAAATATCTGCTTCTAAATCCAAAACGCAGCTATCTAACAGAACGGTTGTCATTGTGTGCACTCCACTTCCAGAGTTAAACCCGTGTGTGGATTCAGCAGTCTGCAAACACTTTCTGTGCAGAGTTTCAAAACCGGCGTTTTCAGCCCAATACCGGCATATGGAAGAATCAGCAGAAAGCACAGGGAAATATCCGCTTCTAAATCCAAAACGCAGCTATCTAACAGAACGGTTGTCAATGTGTGCACTCCACTTCCAGAGTTAAACCCGTGTGTGGATTCAGCAGTCTGCAAACACTTTCTGTGCAGAGTTTCAAAACAGGCGTTTTCAGCCCAATACCGGCATATGGAAGAAACAGCAGAAAGCACAGGGAAATATCTGCTTCTAAATCCAAAACGCAGCTATCTAACAGAACGGTTGTCAATGTGTGCACTCAACTTCCAGAGTTAAACCCGTGTTTGGATTCAGCCGTCTGCAAACACTTTCTGTGCAGAGTTTCAAAACAGGCGTTTTCAGCCCAATACCGGCATATGGAAGAAACAGCAGAAAGCACAGGGAAATATATGCTTCTAAATCCAAAACGCAGCTATCTAACAGAACGGTTGTCAATGTGTGCACTCAACTTCCAGAGTTAAACCCGTGTGTGGATTCCGCAGTCTGCAAACACTTTCTGTGCAGAGTTTCAAAACAGGCGTTTTCAGCCCAATACCGGCATATGGAAGAAACAGCAGAAAGCACAGGGAAATATCTGCTTCTAAATCCAAAACGCAGCTATCTAACAGAACGGTTGTCAATGTGTGCACTCAACTTCCAGAGTTAAACCCGTGTGTGGATTCAGGAGTCTGCAAACACTTTCTGTGCAGAGTTTCAAAACAGGCGTTTTCAGCCCAATACCGGCATATGGAAGAAACAGCAGAAAGCACAGGGAAATATCTGCTTCTAAATCCAAAACGCAGCTATCTAACAGAATGGTTGTCAATGTGTGCACTCCACTTCCAGAGTTAAACCCGTGTGTGGATTCAGCAGTCTGCAAACACTTTCTGTGCAGAGTTTCAAAACAGGCGTTTTCAGCCCAATACCGGCATATGGAAGAAACAGCAGAAAGCACAGGGAAATATCTGCTTCTAAATCCAAAACGCAGCTATCTAACAGAACGGTTGTCAATGTGTGCACTCAAGTTCCAGAGTTAAACCCGTGTTTGGATTCAGCAGTCTGCAAACACTTTCTGTGCAGAGTTTCAAAACAGGCGTTTTCAGCCCAATACCGGCATATGGAAGAAACAGCAGAAAGCACAGGGAAATATCTGCTTCTAAATCCAAAACGCAGCTATCTAACAGAACGGTTGTCAATGTGTTCACTCAACTTCCAGAGTTAAACCCGTGTGTGAATTCAGCAGTCAGCAAACACTTTCTGTGCAGAGTTTCAAAACAGGCGTTTTCAGCCCAATACCGGCATATGGAAGAAACAGCAGAAAGCACAGGGAAATATCTGCTTCTAAATCCAAAACGCAGCTATCTAACAGAACGGTTGTCAATGTGTGCACTCAACTTCCAGAGTTAAACCCGTGTGTGGATTCAGCAGTCTGCAAACACTTTCTGTGCAGAGTTTCAAAACCGGCGTTTTCAGCCCAATACCGGCATATGGAAGAAACAGCAGAAAGCACAGGGAAATATCTGCTTCTAAATCCAAAACGCAGCTATCTAACAGAACGGTTGTCAATGTGTGCACTCAACTTCCAGAGTTACACCCGTGTTTGGATTCAGCCGTCTGCAAACACTTTCTGTGCAGAGTTTCAAAACAGGCGTTTTCAGCCCAATACCGGCATATGGAAGAAACAGCAGAAAGCACAGGGAAATATCTGCTTCTAAATCCAAAACGCAGCTATCTAACAGAACGGTTGTCAATGTGTTCACTCAACTTCCAGAGTTAAACCCGTGTGTGAATTCAGCAGTCAGCAAACACTTTCTGTGCAGAGTTTCAAAACAGGCGTTTTCAGCCCAATACCGGCATATGGAAGAAACAGCAGAAAGCACAGGGAAATATCTGCTTCTAAATCCAAAACGCAGCAATCTAACAGAACGGTTGTCAATGTGTGCACTCAACTTCCAGAGTTAAACCCGTGTGTGGATTCAGCAGTCTGCAAACACTTTCTGTGCAGAGTTTCAAAACAGGCGTTTTCAGCCCAATACCGGCATATGGAAGAAACAGCAGAAAGCACAGGGAAATATCTGCTTCTAAATCCAAAACCCAGCTATCTAACAGAACGGTTGTCAATGTGTGCACTCAACTTCCAGAGTTAAACCTGTGTGTGGATTCAGCAGTCTGCAAACACTTCCTGTGCAGAGTTTCAAAACAGGCGTTTTCAGCCCAATACCGGCATATGGAAGAAAGAGCAGAAAGCACAGGGAAATATCTGCTTCTAAATCCAAAACGCAGCTATCTAACAGAACGGTTGTCAATGTGTGCACTCAACTTCCAGAGTTAAACCCGTGTGTGGATTCAGCAGTCTGCAAACACTTTCTGTGCAGAGTTTCAAAACAGGCGTTTTCAGCCCAATTCCGGCATATGGAAGAAACAACAGAAACCACAGGGAAAAATCTGCTTCTAAATCCAAAACGGAGCTATCTAACAGAATGGTTGTCAATGTGTGCACTCAACTTCCAGAGTTAAACACGTGTGTGAATTCAGCAGTCAGCAAACACTTTCTGTGCAGAGTTTCAAAACAGGCGTTTTCAGCCCAATACCGGCATAAGAAGAAACAGCAGAAAGCACAGGGAAATATCTGCTTCTAAATCCAAAACGCAGCTATCTAACAGAACGGTTGTCAATGTGTGCACTCAACTTCCAGAGTTAAACCCGTGTTTGGATTCAGCAGTCTGCAAACACTTTCTGTGCAGAGTTTCAAAACAGGCGTTTTCAGCCCAATACCGGCATATGGAAGAAACAGCAGAAAGCACAGGGAAATATCTGCTTCTAAATCCAAAACGCAGCTATCTAACAGAACGGTTGTCAATGTGTGCACTCCACTTCCAGAGATAAACCCGTGTGTGGATTCAGCAGTCTGCAAACACTTTCTGTGCAGAGTTTCAAAACCGGCGTTTTCAGCCCAATACCGGCATATGGAAGAATCAGCAGAAAGCACAGGGAAATATCTGCTTCTAAATCCAAAACGCAGCTATCTAACAGAACGGTTGTCAATGTGTTCACTCCACTTCCAGAGTTAAACCCGTGTGTGGATTCAGCAGTCTGCAAACATTTTCTGTGCAGAGTTTCAAAACAGGCGTTTTCAGCCCAATACCGGCATATGGAAGAAACAGCAGAAAGCACAGGGAAATACCTGCTTCTAAATCCAAAACGCAGCTATCTAACAAAACGGTTGTCAATGTGTGCACTCAACTTCCAGAGTTAAACCCGTGTTTGGATTCAGCCGTCTTCAAACACTTTCTGTGCAGAGTTTCAAAACAGGCGTTTTCAGCCCAATACCGGCATATGGAAGAAACAGCAGAAAGCACAGGGAAATATCTGCTTCTAAATCCAAAACGCAGCTATCTAACAGAACGGTTGTCAATGTGTTCACTCAACTTCCAGAGTTAAACCCGTGTGTGAATTCAGCAGTCAGCAAACACTTTCTGTGCAGAGTTTCAAAACAGGCGTTTTCAGCCCAATACCGGCATATGGAAGAAACAGCAGAAAGCACAGGGAAATATCTGCTTCTAAATCCAAAACGCAGCTATCTAACAGAACGGTTGTCAATGTGTGCACTCAACTTCCAGAGTTAAACCCGTGTTTGGATTCAGCCGTCTGCAAACACTTTCTGTGCAGAGTTTCAAAACAGGCGTTTTCAGCCCAATACCGGCATATGGAAGAAACAGCAGAAAGCACAGGGAAATATCTGCTTCTAAATCCAAAACGCAGCTATCTAACAGAACGGTTGTCAATGTGTGCACTCAACTTCCAGAGTTAAATCCGTGTTTGGATTCAGCAGTCTGCAAACACTTTCTGTGCAGAGTTTCAAAACAGGCGTTTTCAGCCCAATACCGGCATATGGAAGAAACAGCAGAAAGCACAGGGAAATATCTGCTTCTAAATCCAAAACGCAGCTATCTAACAGAACGGTTGTCAATGTGTGCACTCCACTTCCAGAGTTAAACCCGTGTGTGGATTCAGCAGTCTGCAAACACTTTCTGTGCAGAGTTTCAAAACCGGCGTTTTCAGCCCAATACCGGCATATGGAAGAATCAGCAGAAAGCACAGGGAAATATCTGCTTCTAAATCCAAAACGCAGCTATCTAACAGAACGGTTGTCAATGTGTGCACTCCACTTCCAGAGTTAAACCCGTGTTTGGATTCAGCAGTGTGCAAACACTTTCTGTGCAGAGTTTCAAAACAGGCGTTTTCAGCCCAATACCGGCATATGGAAGAATCAGCAGAAAGCACAGGGAAATATCTGCTTCTAAATCCAAAACGCAGCTATCTAACAGAACGGTTGTCAATGTGTGCACTCCACTTCCAGAGTTAAACCCGTGTTTGGATTCAGCAGTGTGCAAACACTTTCTGTGCAGAGTTTCAAAACAGGCGTTTTCAGCCCAATACCGGCATATGGAAGAAACAACAGAAACCACAGGGAAAAATCTGATTCTAAATCCAAAACGGAGCTATCTAACAGAATGGTTGTCAATGTGTGCAATCAACTTCCAGAGTTAAACACGTGTGTGGATTCAGCAGTCTGCAAACACTTTCTGTGCAGAGTTTCAAAACAGGCGTTTTTAGCCCAATACCGGCATATGGAAGAAACAGCAGAAAGCACAGGGAAATATCAGCTTCTAAATCGAAAACGCAGCTATCTAACAGAACGGTTGTCAATGTGTGCACTCCACTTCCAGAGTTAAACCCGTGTGTGAATTCAGCAGTCAGCAAACACTTTCTGTGCAGAGTTTCAAAACAGGCGTTTTCAGCCCAATACCGGCATAAGAAGAAACAGCAGAAAGCACAGGGAAATATCTGCTTCTAAATCCAAAACGCAGCAATCTAACAGAACGGTTGTCAATGTGTGCACTCAACTTCCAGAGTTAAACCCGTGTTTGGATTCAGCAGTCTGCAAACACTTTCTGTGCAGAGTTTCAAAACAGGCGTTTTCAGCCCAATACCGGCATATGGAAGAAACAGCAGAAAGCACAGGGAAATATCTGCTTCTAAATCCAAAACGCAGCTATCTAACAGAACGGTTGTCAATGTGTGCACTCAACTTCCAGAGTTAAACCAGTGTGTGGATTCAGCAGTCTGCAAACACTTTCTGTGCAGAGTTTCAAAACAGGCGTTTTCAGCCCAATACCGGCATATGGAAGAAACAGCAGAAAGCACAGGGAAATATCTGCTTCTAAATCCAAAACGCAGCTATCTAACAGAACGGTTGTCAATGTGTGCACTCAAGTTCCAGAGTTAAACCCGTGTTTGGATTCAGCAGTCTGCAAACACTTTCTGTGCAGAGTTTCAAAACAGGCGTTTTCAGCCCAATACCGGCATATGGAAGAAACAGCAGAAAGCACAGGGAAATATCTGCTTCTAAATCCAAAACGCAGCTATCTAACAGAACGGTTGTCAATGTGTGCACTCAACTTCCAGAGTTAAACCCGTGTGTGGATTCAGCAGTCTGCAAACACTTTCTGTGCAGAGTTTCAAAACAGGCGTTTTCAGCCCAATACCGGCATATGGAAGAAACAGCAGAAAGCCCAGGGAAATATCTGCTTCTAAATCCAAAACGCAGCTATCTAACAGAACGGTTGTCAATGTGTGCACTCAAGTTCCAGAGTTAAACCCGTGTTTGGATTCAGCAGTCTGCAAACACTTTCTGTGCAGAGTTTCAAAACAGGCGTTTTCAGCCCAATACCGGCATATGGAAGAAACAGCAGAAAGCACAGGGAAATATCTACTTCTAAATCCAAAACGCAGCTATCTAACAGAACGGTTGTCAATGTGTGCACTCAACTTCCAGAGTTAAACCCGTGTGTGAATTCAGCAGTCTGCAAACACTTTCTGTGCAGAGTTTCAAAACAGGCGTTTTCAGCCCAATACCGGCATATGGAAGAAACAGCAGAAAGCACAGGGAAATATCTGCTTCTAAATCCAAAACGCAGCTATCTAACAGAACGGTTGTCAATGTGTGCACTCCACTTCCAGAATTAAACCGGTGTGTGGATTCAGCAGTCTGCAAACACTTTCTGTGCAGAGTTTCAAAACAGGCGTTTTCAGCCCAATACCGGCATATGGAAGAAACAGCAGAAAGCACAGGGAAATATCTGCTTCTAAATCCAAAACGCAGCTATCTAACAGAACGGTTGTCAATGTGTGCACTCAACTTCCAGAGTTAAACCCGTGTGTGGATTCAGCAGTCTGCAAACACTTTCTGTGCAGAGTTTCAAAACAGGCGTTTTCAGCCCAATACTGGCATATGGAAGAATCAGCAGAAAGCACAGGGAAATATCTGCTTCTAAATCCAAAACGCAGCTATCTAACAGAACGGTTGTCAATGTGTGCACTCAACTTCCAGAGTTAAACCCGTGTGTGGATTCAGCAGTCTGCAAACACTTTCTGTGCAGAGTTTCAAAACCGGCGTTTTCAGCCCAATACCGGCATATGGAAGAAACAGCAGAAAGCACAGGGAAATATCTGCTTCTAAATCCAAAACGCAGCTATCTAACAGAACGGTTGTCAATGTGTGCACTCAACTTCCAGAGTTAAACCCGTGTGTGGATTCAGCAGTCTGCAAACACTTTCTGTGCAGAGTTTCAAAACAGGCGTTTTCAGCCCAATACCGGCATATGGAAGAAACAGCAGAAAGCCCAGGGAAATATCTGCTTCTAAATCCAAAACGCAGCTATCTAACAGAACGGTTGTCAATGTGTGCACTCCACTTCCAGAGTTAAACCCGTGTGTGGATTCAGCAGTCTGCAAACACTTTCTGTGCAGAGTTTCAAAACCGGCGTTTTCAGCCCAATACCGGCATATGGAAGAAACAGCAGAAAGCACAGGGAAATATCTGCTTCTAAATCCAAAACGCAGCTATCTAACAGAACGGTTGTCAATGTGTGCACTCAACTTCCAGAGTTAAACCCGTGTGTGGATTCAGCAGTCTGCAAACACTTTCTGTGCAGAGTTTCAAAACAGGCGTTTTCAGCCCAATACCGGCATATGGAAGAAACAGCAGAAAGCCCAGGGAAATATCTGCTTCTAAATCCAAAACGCAGCTATCTAACAGAACGGTTGTCAATGTGTGCACTCAAGTTCCAGAGTTAAACCCGTGTTTGGATTCAGCAGTCTGCAAACACTTTCTGTGCAGAGTTTCAAAACAGGCGTTTTCAGCCCAATACCGGCATATGGAAGAAACAGCAGAAAGCACAGGGAAATATCTACTTCTAAATCCAAAACGCAGCTATCTAACAGAACGGTTGTCAATGTGTGCACTCAACTTCCAGAGTTAAACCCGTGTGTGAATTCAGCAGTCTGCAAACACTTTCTGTGCAGAGTTTCAAAACAGGCGTTTTCAGCCCAATACCGGCATATGGAAGAAACAGCAGAAAGCACAGGGAATTATCTGCTTCTAAATCCAAAACGCAGCTATCTAACAGAACGGTTGTCAATGTGTGCACTCCATTTCCAGAATTAAACCGGTGTGTGGATTCAGCAGTCTGCAAACACTTTCTGTGCAGAGTTTCAAAACAGGCGTTTTCAGCCCAATACCGGCATATGGAAGAAACAGCAGAAAGCACAGGGAAATATCTGCTTCTAAATCCAAAACGCAGCTATCTAACAGAACGGTTGTCAATGTGTTCACTCAACTTCCAGAGTTAAACCCGTGTGTGAATTCAGCAGTCAGCAAACACTTTCTGTGCAGAGTTTCAAAACAGGCGTTTTCAGCCCAATACCGGCATATGGAAGAAACAGCAGAAAGCACAGGGAAATATCTGCTTCTAAATCCAAAACGCAGCAATCTAACAGAACGGTTGTCAATGTGTGCACTCAACTTCCAGAGTTAAACCCGTGTGTGGATTCAGCAGTCTGCAAACACTTTCTGTGCAGAGTTTCAAAACAGGCGTTTTCAGCCCAATACCGGCATATGGAAGAAACAGCAGAAAGCACAGGGAAATATCTGCTTCTAAATCCAAAACCCAGCTATCTAACAGAACGGTTGTCAATGTGTGCACTCAACTTCCAGAGTTAAACCTGTGTGTGGATTCAGCAGTCTGCAAACACTTCCTGTGCAGAGTTTCAAAACAGGCGTTTTCAGCCCAATACCGGCATATGGAAGAAAGAGCAGAAAGCACAGGGAAATATCTGCTTCTAAATCCAAAACGCAGCTATCTAACAGAACGGTTGTCAATGTGTGCACTCAACTTCCAGAGTTAAACCCGTGTGTGGATTCAGCAGTCTGCAAACACTTTCTGTGCAGAGTTTCAAAACAGGCGTTTTCAGCCCAATTCCGGCATATGGAAGAAACAACAGAAACCACAGGGAAAAATCTGCTTCTAAATCCAAAACGGAGCTATCTAACAGAATGGTTGTCAATGTGTGCACTCAACTTCCAGAGTTAAACACGTGTGTGAATTCAGCAGTCAGCAAACACTTTCTGTGCAGAGTTTCAAAACAGGCGTTTTCAGCCCAATACCGGCATAAGAAGAAACAGCAGAAAGCACAGGGAAATATCTGCTTCTAAATCCAAAACGCAGCTATCTAACAGAACGGTTGTCAATGTGTGCACTCAACTTCCAGAGTTAAACCCGTG
This sequence comes from Aotus nancymaae, assembly GCF_030222135.1. Lineage (NCBI taxonomy): Eukaryota > Metazoa > Chordata > Mammalia > Primates > Aotidae > Aotus > Aotus nancymaae. The sequence continues at coordinate 441,554 of NW_026988710.1, forward strand.
TTTGGATTCAGCAGTCTGCAAACACTTTCTGTGCAGAGTTTCAAAACAGGCGTTTTCAGCCCAATACCGGCATATGGAAGAAACAGCAGAAAGCACAGGGAAATATCTGCTTCTAAATCCAAAACGCAGCTATCTAACAGAACGGTTGTCAATGTGTGCACTCCACTTCCAGAGATAAACCCGTGTGTGGATTCAGCAGTCTGCAAACACTTTCTGTGCAGAGTTTCAAAACCGGCGTTTTCAGCCCAATACCGGCATATGGAAGAATCAGCAGAAAGCACAGGGAAATATCTGCTTCTAAATCCAAAACGCAGCTATCTAACAGAACGGTTGTCAATGTGTTCACTCCACTTCCAGAGTTAAACCCGTGTGTGGATTCAGCAGTCTGCAAACATTTTCTGTGCAGAGTTTCAAAACAGGCGTTTTCAGCCCAATACCGGCATATGGAAGAAACAGCAGAAAGCACAGGGAAATACCTGCTTCTAAATCCAAAACGCAGCTATCTAACAAAACGGTTGTCAATGTGTGCACTCAACTTCCAGAGTTAAACCCGTGTTTGGATTCAGCCGTCTTCAAACACTTTCTGTGCAGAGTTTCAAAACAGGCGTTTTCAGCCCAATACCGGCATATGGAAGAAACAGCAGAAAGCACAGGGAAATATCTGCTTCTAAATCCAAAACGCAGCTATCTAACAGAACGGTTGTCAATGTGTTCACTCAACTTCCAGAGTTAAACCCGTGTGTGAATTCAGCAGTCAGCAAACACTTTCTGTGCAGAGTTTCAAAACAGGCGTTTTCAGCCCAATACCGGCATATGGAAGAAACAGCAGAAAGCACAGGGAAATATCTGCTTCTAAATCCAAAACGCAGCTATCTAACAGAACGGTTGTCAATGTGTGCACTCAACTTCCAGAGTTAAACCCGTGTTTGGATTCAGCCGTCTGCAAACACTTTCTGTGCAGAGTTTCAAAACAGGCGTTTTCAGCCCAATACCGGCATATGGAAGAAACAGCAGAAAGCACAGGGAAATATCTGCTTCTAAATCCAAAACGCAGCTATCTAACAGAACGGTTGTCAATGTGTGCACTCAACTTCCAGAGTTAAATCCGTGTTTGGATTCAGCAGTCTGCAAACACTTTCTGTGCAGAGTTTCAAAACAGGCGTTTTCAGCCCAATACCGGCATATGGAAGAAACAGCAGAAAGCACAGGGAAATATCTGCTTCTAAATCCAAAACGCAGCTATCTAACAGAACGGTTGTCAATGTGTGCACTCCACTTCCAGAGTTAAACCCGTGTGTGGATTCAGCAGTCTGCAAACACTTTCTGTGCAGAGTTTCAAAACCGGCGTTTTCAGCCCAATACCGGCATATGGAAGAATCAGCAGAAAGCACAGGGAAATATCTGCTTCTAAATCCAAAACGCAGCTATCTAACAGAACGGTTGTCAATGTGTGCACTCCACTTCCAGAGTTAAACCCGTGTTTGGATTCAGCAGTGTGCAAACACTTTCTGTGCAGAGTTTCAAAACAGGCGTTTTCAGCCCAATACCGGCATATGGAAGAATCAGCAGAAAGCACAGGGAAATATCTGCTTCTAAATCCAAAACGCAGCTATCTAACAGAACGGTTGTCAATGTGTGCACTCCACTTCCAGAGTTAAACCCGTGTTTGGATTCAGCAGTGTGCAAACACTTTCTGTGCAGAGTTTCAAAACAGGCGTTTTCAGCCCAATACCGGCATATGGAAGAAACAACAGAAACCACAGGGAAAAATCTGATTCTAAATCCAAAACGGAGCTATCTAACAGAATGGTTGTCAATGTGTGCAATCAACTTCCAGAGTTAAACACGTGTGTGGATTCAGCAGTCTGCAAACACTTTCTGTGCAGAGTTTCAAAACAGGCGTTTTTAGCCCAATACCGGCATATGGAAGAAACAGCAGAAAGCACAGGGAAATATCAGCTTCTAAATCGAAAACGCAGCTATCTAACAGAACGGTTGTCAATGTGTGCACTCCACTTCCAGAGTTAAACCCGTGTGTGAATTCAGCAGTCAGCAAACACTTTCTGTGCAGAGTTTCAAAACAGGCGTTTTCAGCCCAATACCGGCATAAGAAGAAACAGCAGAAAGCACAGGGAAATATCTGCTTCTAAATCCAAAACGCAGCAATCTAACAGAACGGTTGTCAATGTGTGCACTCAACTTCCAGAGTTAAACCCGTGTTTGGATTCAGCAGTCTGCAAACACTTTCTGTGCAGAGTTTCAAAACAGGCGTTTTCAGCCCAATACCGGCATATGGAAGAAACAGCAGAAAGCACAGGGAAATATCTGCTTCTAAATCCAAAACGCAGCTATCTAACAGAACGGTTGTCAATGTGTGCACTCAACTTCCAGAGTTAAACCAGTGTGTGGATTCAGCAGTCTGCAAACACTTTCTGTGCAGAGTTTCAAAACAGGCGTTTTCAGCCCAATACCGGCATATGGAAGAAACAGCAGAAAGCACAGGGAAATATCTGCTTCTAAATCCAAAACGCAGCTATCTAACAGAACGGTTGTCAATGTGTGCACTCAAGTTCCAGAGTTAAACCCGTGTTTGGATTCAGCAGTCTGCAAACACTTTCTGTGCAGAGTTTCAAAACAGGCGTTTTCAGCCCAATACCGGCATATGGAAGAAACAGCAGAAAGCACAGGGAAATATCTGCTTCTAAATCCAAAACGCAGCTATCTAACAGAACGGTTGTCAATGTGTGCACTCAACTTCCAGAGTTAAACCCGTGTGTGGATTCAGCAGTCTGCAAACACTTTCTGTGCAGAGTTTCAAAACAGGCGTTTTCAGCCCAATACCGGCATATGGAAGAAACAGCAGAAAGCCCAGGGAAATATCTGCTTCTAAATCCAAAACGCAGCTATCTAACAGAACGGTTGTCAATGTGTGCACTCAAGTTCCAGAGTTAAACCCGTGTTTGGATTCAGCAGTCTGCAAACACTTTCTGTGCAGAGTTTCAAAACAGGCGTTTTCAGCCCAATACCGGCATATGGAAGAAACAGCAGAAAGCACAGGGAAATATCTACTTCTAAATCCAAAACGCAGCTATCTAACAGAACGGTTGTCAATGTGTGCACTCAACTTCCAGAGTTAAACCCGTGTGTGAATTCAGCAGTCTGCAAACACTTTCTGTGCAGAGTTTCAAAACAGGCGTTTTCAGCCCAATACCGGCATATGGAAGAAACAGCAGAAAGCACAGGGAAATATCTGCTTCTAAATCCAAAACGCAGCTATCTAACAGAACGGTTGTCAATGTGTGCACTCCACTTCCAGAATTAAACCGGTGTGTGGATTCAGCAGTCTGCAAACACTTTCTGTGCAGAGTTTCAAAACAGGCGTTTTCAGCCCAATACCGGCATATGGAAGAAACAGCAGAAAGCACAGGGAAATATCTGCTTCTAAATCCAAAACGCAGCTATCTAACAGAACGGTTGTCAATGTGTGCACTCAACTTCCAGAGTTAAACCCGTGTGTGGATTCAGCAGTCTGCAAACACTTTCTGTGCAGAGTTTCAAAACAGGCGTTTTCAGCCCAATACTGGCATATGGAAGAATCAGCAGAAAGCACAGGGAAATATCTGCTTCTAAATCCAAAACGCAGCTATCTAACAGAACGGTTGTCAATGTGTGCACTCAACTTCCAGAGTTAAACCCGTGTGTGGATTCAGCAGTCTGCAAACACTTTCTGTGCAGAGTTTCAAAACCGGCGTTTTCAGCCCAATACCGGCATATGGAAGAAACAGCAGAAAGCACAGGGAAATATCTGCTTCTAAATCCAAAACGCAGCTATCTAACAGAACGGTTGTCAATGTGTGCACTCAACTTCCAGAGTTAAACCCGTGTGTGGATTCAGCAGTCTGCAAACACTTTCTGTGCAGAGTTTCAAAACAGGCGTTTTCAGCCCAATACCGGCATATGGAAGAAACAGCAGAAAGCCCAGGGAAATATCTGCTTCTAAATCCAAAACGCAGCTATCTAACAGAACGGTTGTCAATGTGTGCACTCCACTTCCAGAGTTAAACCCGTGTGTGGATTCAGCAGTCTGCAAACACTTTCTGTGCAGAGTTTCAAAACCGGCGTTTTCAGCCCAATACCGGCATATGGAAGAAACAGCAGAAAGCACAGGGAAATATCTGCTTCTAAATCCAAAACGCAGCTATCTAACAGAACGGTTGTCAATGTGTGCACTCAACTTCCAGAGTTAAACCCGTGTGTGGATTCAGCAGTCTGCAAACACTTTCTGTGCAGAGTTTCAAAACAGGCGTTTTCAGCCCAATACCGGCATATGGAAGAAACAGCAGAAAGCCCAGGGAAATATCTGCTTCTAAATCCAAAACGCAGCTATCTAACAGAACGGTTGTCAATGTGTGCACTCAAGTTCCAGAGTTAAACCCGTGTTTGGATTCAGCAGTCTGCAAACACTTTCTGTGCAGAGTTTCAAAACAGGCGTTTTCAGCCCAATACCGGCATATGGAAGAAACAGCAGAAAGCACAGGGAAATATCTACTTCTAAATCCAAAACGCAGCTATCTAACAGAACGGTTGTCAATGTGTGCACTCAACTTCCAGAGTTAAACCCGTGTGTGAATTCAGCAGTCTGCAAACACTTTCTGTGCAGAGTTTCAAAACAGGCGTTTTCAGCCCAATACCGGCATATGGAAGAAACAGCAGAAAGCACAGGGAATTATCTGCTTCTAAATCCAAAACGCAGCTATCTAACAGAACGGTTGTCAATGTGTGCACTCCATTTCCAGAATTAAACCGGTGTGTGGATTCAGCAGTCTGCAAACACTTTCTGTGCAGAGTTTCAAAACAGGCGTTTTCAGCCCAATACCGGCATATGGAAGAAACAGCAGAAAGCACAGGGAAATATCTGCTTCTAAATCCAAAACGCAGCTATCTAACAGAACGGTTGTCAATGTGTGCACTCCACTTCCAGAGTTAAACCCGTGTGTGGATTCAGCAGTCTGCAAACACTTTCTGTGCAGAGTTTCAAAACCGGCGTTTTCAGCCCAATACCGGCATATGGAAGAAACAGCAGAAAGCACAGGGAAATATCTGCTTCTAAATCCAAAACGCAGCTATCTAACAGAACGGTTGTCAATGTGTGCACTCAACTTCCAGAGTTAAACCCGTGTGTGGATTCAGCAGTGTGCAAACACTTTCTGTGCAGAGTTTCAAAACAGGCGTTTTCAGCCCAATACCGGCATATGGAAGAAACAACAGAAACCACAGGGAAAAATCTGATTCTAAATCCAAAACGGAGCTATCTAACAGAATGGTTGTCAATGTGTGCAATCAACTTCCAGAGTTAAACACGTGTGTGGATTCAGCAGTCTGCAAACACTTTCTGTGCAGAGTTTCAAAACAGGCGTTTTTAGCCCAATACCGGCATATGGAAGAAACAGCAGAAAGCACAGGGAAATATCAGCTTCTAAATCCAAAACGCAGCTATCTAACAGAACGGTTGTCAATGTGTGCACTCCACTTCCAGAGTTAAACCCGTGTGTGAATTCAGCAGTCAGCAAACACTTTCTGTGCAGAGTTTCAAAACAGGCGTTTTCAGCCCAATACCGGCATAAGAAGAAACAGCAGAAAGCACAGGGAAATATCTGCTTCTAAATCCAAAACGCAGCAATCTAACAGAACGGTTGTCAATGTGTGCACTCAACTTCCAGAGTTAAACCCGTGTTTGGATTCAGCAGTCTGCAAACACTTTCTGTGCAGAGTTTCAAAACAGGCGTTTTCAGCCCAATACCGGCATATGGAAGAAACAGCAGAAAGCACAGGGAAATATCTGCTTCTAAATCCAAAACGCAGCTATCTAACAGAACGGTTGTCAATGTGTGCACTCAACTTCCAGAGTTAAACCCGTGTGTGGATTCAGCAGTCTGCAAACACTTTCTGTGCAGAGTTTCAAAACAGGCGTTTTCAGCCCAATACCGGCATATGGAAGAAACAGCAGAAAGCACAGGGAAATATCTGCTTCTAAATCCAAAACGCAGCTATCTAACAGAACGGTTGTCAATGTGTGCACTCAAGTTCCAGAGTTAAACCCGTGTTTGGATTCAGCAGTCTGCAAACACTTTCTGTGCAGAGTTTCAAAACAGGCGTTTTCAGCCCAATACCGGCATATGGAAGAAACAGCAGAAAGCACAGGGAAATATCTGCTTCTAAATCCAAAACGCAGCTATCTAACAGAACGGTTGTCAATGTGTGCACTCAACTTCCAGAGTTAAACCCGTGTGTGGATTCAGCAGTCTGCAAACACTTTCTGTGCAGAGTTTCAAAACAGGCGTTTTCAGCCCAATACCGGCATATGGAAGAAACAGCAGAAAGCACAGGGAAATATCAGCTTCTAAATCCAAAACGCAGCTATCTAACAGAACGGTTGTCAATGTGTGCACTCCACTTCCAGAATTAAACCGGTGTGTGGATTCAGCAGTCTGCAAACACTTTCTGTGCAGAGTTTCAAAACAGGCGTTTTCAGCCCAATACCGGCATATGGAAGAAACAGCAGAAAGCACAGGGAAATATCTGCTTCTAAATCCAAAACGCAGCTATCTAACAGAACGGTTGTCAATGTGTGCACTCAACTTCCAGAGTTAAACCCGTGTGTGGATTCAGCAGTCTGCAAACACTTTCTGTGCAGAGTTTCAAAACAGGCGTTTTCAGCCCAATACCGGCATATGGAAGAATCAGCAGAAAGCACAGGGAAATATCTGCTTCTAAATCCAAAACGCAGCTATCTAACAGAACGGTTGTCAATGTGTGCACTCCACTTCCAGAGTTAAACCCGTGTGTGGATTCAGCAGTCTGCAAACACTTTCTGTGCAGAGTTTCAAAACCGGCGTTTTCAGCCCAATACCGGCATATGGAAGAAACAGCAGAAAGCACAGGGAAATATCTGCTTCTAAATCCAAAACGCAGCTATCTAACAGAACGGTTGTCAATGTGTGCACTCCACTTCCAGAGTTAAACCCGTGTTTGGATTCAGCAGTCTGCAAACACTTTCTGTGCAGAGTTTCAAAACAGGCGTTTTCAGCCCAATACCGGCATATGGAAGAAACAGCAGAAAGCACAGGGAAATATCTACTTCTAAATCCAAAACGCAGCTATCTAACAGAACGGTTGTCAATGTGTGCACTCAACTTCCAGAGTTAAACCCGTGTGTGAATTCAGCAGTCTGCAAACACTTTCTGTGCAGAGTTTCAAAACAGGCGTTTTCAGCCCAATACCGGCATAAGGAAGAAACAGCAGAAAGCACAGGGAATTATCTGCTTCTAAATCCAAAACGCAGCTATCTAACAGAACGGTTGTCAATGTGTGCACTCCACTTCCAGAATTAAACCGGTGTGTGGATTCAGCAGTCTGCAAACACTTTCTGTGCAGAGTTTCAAAACAGGCGTTTTCAGCCCAATACCGGCATATGGAAGGAACAGCAGAAAGCACAGGGAAATATCTGCTTCTAAATCCAAAACGCAGCTATCTAACAGAACGGTTGTCAATGTGTGCACTCCACTTCCAGAGTTAAACCCGTGTGTGGATACAGCAGTCTGCAAACACTTTCTGTGCAGAGTTTCAAAACAGGCGTTTTCAGCCCAATACCGGCATATGGAAGAATCAGCAGAAAGCACAGGGAAATATCTGCTTCTAAATCCAAAACGCAGCTATCTAACAGAACGGTTGTCAATGTGTGCACTCCACTTCCAGAGTTAAACCCGTGTGTGGATTCAGCAGTCTGCAAACACTTTCTGTGCAGAGTTTCAAAACCGGCGTTTTCAGCCCAATACCGGCATATGGAAGAAACAGCAGAAAGCACAGGGAAATATCTGCTTCTAAATCCAAAACGCAGCTATCTAACAGAACGGTTGTCAATGTGTGCACTCCACTTCCAGAATTAAACCGGTGTGTGGATTCAGCAGTCTGCAAACACTTTCTGTGCAGAGTTTCAAAACAGGCGTTTTCAGCCCAATACCGGCATATGGAAGAAACAGCAGAAAGCACAGGGAAATATCTGCTTCTAAATCCAAAACGCAGCTATCTAACAGAACGGTTGTCAATGTGTGCACTCAACTTCCAGAGTTAAACCCGTGTGTGGTTTCAGCAGTCTGCAAACACTTTCTGTGCAGAGTTTCAAAACAGGCGTTTTCAGCTCAATACCGGCATATGGAAGAATCAGCAGAAAGCACAGGGAAATATCTGCTTCTAAATCCAAAACGCAGCTATCTAACAGAACGGTTGTCAATGTCTGCATTCCACTTCCAGAGTTAAACCCGTGTGTGGATTCAGCAGTCTGCAAACAATTTCTGTGCAGAGTTTCAAAACAGGCGTTTTCAGCCCAATACCGGCATATGGAAGAAACAGCAGAAAGCACAGGGAAATATCTGCTTCTAAATCCAAAACGCAGCTATCTAACAGAACGGTTGTCAATGTCTGCACTCCACTTCCAGAGTTAAACCCGTGTGTGGATTCAGCAGTCTGCAAACAATTTCTGTGCAGAGTTTCAAAACAGGCGTTTTCAGCCCAATACCGGCATATGGAAGAAACAGCAGAAAGCACAGGGAAATATCTGCTTCTAAATCCAAAACCTAGCTATCTAACAGAACGGTTGTCAATGTGTGCACTCAACTTCCAGAGGTAAACCTGTGTGTGGATTCAGCAGTCTGCAAACACTTCCTGTGCAGAGTTTCAAAACAGGCGTTTTCAGCCCAATACCGGCATATGGAAGAAACAGCAGAAAGCACAGGGAAATATCTGCTTCTACATCCAAAACGCAGCTATCTAACAGAACGGTTGTCAATGTGTGCACTCAACTTCCAGAGTTAAACCAGTGTGTGGATTCAGCAGTCTGCAAACACTTTCTGTGCAGAGTTTCAAAACAGGCGTTTTCAGCCCAATACCGGCATATGGAAGAATCAGCAGAAAGCACAGGGAAATATCTGCTTCTAATTCCAAAACGCAGCTATCTAACAGAACGGTTGTCAATGTGTGCACTCAAGTTCCAGAGTTAAACCCGTGTTTGGATTCAGCAGTCTGCAAACACTTTCTGTGCAGAGTTTCAAAACAGGCGTTTTCAGCCCAATACCGGCATATGGAAGAAACAGCAGAAAGCACAGGGAAATATCTGCTTCTAAATCCAAAACGCAGCTATCTAACAGAACGGTTGTCAATGTGTGCACTCAACTTCCAGAGTTAAACCCGTGTGTGGATTCAGCAGTCTGCAAACACTTTCTGTGCAGAGTTTCAAAACAGGCGTTTTCAGCCCAATACCGGCATATGGAAGAAACAGCACAGAGCCCAGGGAAATATCTGCTTCTAAATCCAAAACGCAGCTATCTAACAGAACGGTTGTCAATGTGTGCACTCAACTTCCAGAGTTAAACCCGTGTTTGGATTCAGCAGTCTGCAAACACTTTCTGTGCAGAGTTTCAAAACAGGCGTTTTCAGCCCAATACCGGCATATGGAAGAAACAGCAGAAAGCACAGGGAAATATCTACTTCTAAATCCAAAACGCAGCTATCTAACAGAACGGTTGTCAATGTGTGCACTCAACTTCCAGAGTTAAACCCGTGTGTGAATTCAGCAGTCTGCAAACACTTTCTGTGCAGAGTTTCAAAACAGGCGTTTTCAGCCCAATACCGGCATATGGAAGAAACAGCAGAAAGCACAGGGAAATATCTGCTTCTAAATCCAAAACGCAGCTATCTAACAGAACGGTTGTCAATGTGTGCACTCCACTTCCAGAATTAAACCGGTGTGTGGATTCAGCAGTCTGCAAACACTTTCTGTGCAGAGTTTCAAAACAGGCGTTTTCAGCCCAATACCGGCATATGGAAGAAACAGCAGAAAGCACAGGGAAATATCTGCTTCTAAATCCAAAACGCAGCTATCTAACAGAACGGTTGTCAATGTGTGCACTCAACTTCCAGAGTTAAACCCGTGTGTGGTTTCAGCAGTCTGCAAACACTTTCTGTGCAGAGTTTCAAAACAGGCGTTTTCAGCTCAATACCGGCATATGGAAGAATCAGCAGAAAGCACAGGGAAATATCTGCTTCTAAATCCAAAACGCAGCTATCTAACAGAACGGTTGTCAATGTCTGCATTCCACTTCCAGAGTTAAACCCGTGTGTGGATTCAGCAGTCTGCAAACAATTTCTGTGCAGAGTTTCAAAACAGGCGTTTTCAGCCCAATACCGGCATATGGAAGAAACAGCAGAAAGCACAGGGAAATATCTGCTTCTAAATCCAAAACGCAGCTATCTAACAGAACGGTTGTCAATGTGTGCACTCAACTTCCAGAGTTAAACCCGTGTGTGAATTCAGCAGTCTGCAAACACTTTCTGTGCAGAGTTTCAAAACAGGCGTTTTCAGCCCAATACCGGCATATGGAAGAAACAGCAGAAAGCACAGGGAAATATCTGCTTCTAAATCCAAAACGCAGCTATCTAACAGAACGGTTGTCAATGTGTGCACTCAACTTCCAGAGGTAAACCTGTGTGTGGATTCAGCAGTCTGCAAACACTTCCTGTGCAGAGTTTCAAAACAGGCGTTTTCAGCCCAATACCGGCATATGGAAGAAAGAGCAGAAAGCACAGGGAAATATCTGCTTCTAAATCCAAAACGCAGCTATCTAACAGAACGGTTGTCAATGTGTGCACTCAACTTCCAGAGTTAAACCAGTGTGTGGATTCAGCAGTCTGCAAACACTTTCTGTGCAGAGTTTCAAAACAGGCGTTTTCAGCCCAATACCGGCATATGGAAGAAACAGCAGAAAGCACAGGGAAATATCTGCTTCTAAATCCAAAACGCAGCTATCTAACAGAACGGTTGTCAATGTGTGCACTCAAGTTCCAGAGTTAAACCCGTGTTTGGATTCAGCAGTCTGCAAACACTTTCTGTGCAGAGTTTCAAAACAGGCGTTTTCAGCCCAATACCGGCATATGGAAGAAACAGCAGAAAGCACAGGGAAATATCTGCTTCTAAATCCAAAACGCAGCTATCTAACAGAACGGTTGTCAATGTGTGCACTCAACTTCCAGAGTTAAACCCGTGTGTGGATTCAGCAGTCTGCAAACACTTTCTGTGCAGAGTTTCAAAACAGGCGTTTTCAGCCCAATACCGGCATATGGAAGAAACAGCACAGAGCCCAGGGAAATATCTGCTTCTAAATCCAAAACGCAGCTATCTAACAGAACGGTTGTCAATGTGTGCACTCAAGTTCCAGAGTTAAACCCGTGTTTGGATTCAGCAGTCTGCAAACACTTTCTGTGCAGAGTTTCAAAACAGGCGTTTTCAGCCCAATACCGGCATATGGAAGAAACAGCAGAAAGCACAGGGAAATATCTGCTTCTAAATCCAAAACGCAGCTATCTAACAGAACGGTTGTCAATGTGTGCACTCCACTTCCAGAATTAAACCGGTGTGTGGATTCAGCAGTCTGCAAACACTTTCTGTGCAGAGTTTCAAAACAGGCGTTTTCAGCCCAATACCGGCATATGGAAGAAACAGCAGAAAGCACAGGGAAATATCTGCTTCTAAATCCAAAACGCAGCTATCTAACAGAACGGTTGTCAATGTGTGCACTCAACTTCCAGAGTTAAACCCGTGTGTGGTTTCAGCAGTCTGCAAACACTTTCTGTGCAGAGTTTCAAAACAGGCGTTTTCAGCTCAATACCGGCATATGGAAGAATCAGCAGAAAGCACAGGGAAATATCTGCTTCTAAATCCAAAACGCAGCTATCTAACAGAACGGTTGTCAATGTCTGCATTCCACTTCCAGAGTTAAACCCGTGTGTGGATTCAGCAGTCTGCAAACAATTTCTGTGCAGAGTTTCAAAACAGGCGTTTTCAGCCCAATACCGGCATATGGAAGAAACAGCAGAAAGCACAGGGAAATATCTGCTTCTAAATCCAAAACGCAGCTATCTAACAGAACGGTTGTCAATGTGTGCACTCAACTTCCAGAGTTAAACCCGTGTGTGAATTCAGCAGTCTGCAAACACTTTCTATGCAGAGTTTCAAAACAGGCGTTTTCAGCCCAATACCGGCATATGGAAGAAACAGCAGAAAGCACAGGGAAATATCTGCTTCTAAATCCAAAACGCAGCTATCTAACAGAACGGTTGTCAATGTGTGCACTCCACTTCCAGAGTTAAACCCGTGTGTGGATTCAGCAGTCTGCAAACACTTTCTGTGCAGAGTTTCAAAACCGGCGTTTTCAGCCCAATACCGGCATATGGAAGAAACAGCAGAAAGCACAGGGAAATATCTGCTTCTAAATCCAAAACCCAGCTATCTAACAGAACGGTTGTCAATGTGTGCACTCAAGTTCCAGAGTTAAACCCGTGTTTGGATTCAGCAGTCTGCAAACACTTTCTGTGCAGAGTTTCAAAACAGGCGTTTTCAGCCCAATACCGGCATATGGAAGAAACAGCAGAAAGCACAGGGAAATATCTACTTCTAAATCCAAAACGCAGCTATCTAACAGAACGGTTGTCAATGTGTACACTCAACTTCCAGAGTTAAACCCGTGTGTGAATTCAGCAGTCTGCAAACACTTTCTGTGCAGAGTTTCAAAACAGGCGTTTTCAGCCCAATACCGGCATATGGAAGAAACAGCAGAAAGCACAGGGAAATATCTGCTTCTAAATCCAAAACGCAGCTATCTAACAGAACGGTTGTCAATGTGTGCACTCCACTTCCAGAATTAAACCGGTGTGTGGATTCAGCAGTCTGCAAACACTTTCTGTGCAGAGTTTCAAAACAGGCGTTTTCAGCCCAATACCGGCATATGGAAGAAACAGCAGAAAGCACAGGGAAATATCTGCTTCTAAATCCAAAACGCAGCTATCTAACAGAACGGTTGTCAATGTGTACACTCAACTTCCAGAGTTAAACCCGTGTGCGGATTCAGCAGTCTGCAAACACTTTCTGTGCAGAGTTTCAAAACAGGCGTTTTCAGCCCAATACCGGCATATGGAAGAATCAGCAGAAAGCACAGGGAAATATCTGCTTCTAAATCCAAAACGCAGCTATCTAACAGAACGGTTGTCAATGTCTGCACTCCACTTCCAGAGTTAAACCCGTGTGTGGATTCAGCAGTCTGCAAACAATTTCTGTGCAGAGTTTCAAAACAGGCGTTTTCAGCCCAATACCGGCATATGGAAGAAACAGCAGAAAGCACAGGGAAATATCTGCTTCTAAATCCAAAACGCAGCTATCTAACAGAACGGTTGTCAATGTGTGCACTCAACTTCCAGAGTTAAACCCGTGTGTGAATTCAGCAGTCTGCAAACACTTTCTGTGCAGAGTTTCAAAACAGGCGTTTTCAGCCCAATACCGGCATATGGAAGAAACAGCAGAAAGCACAGGGAAATATCTGCTTCTAAATCCAAAACGCAGCTATCTAACAGAACGGTTGTCAATGTGTGCACTCCACTTCCAGAGTTAAACCCGTGTGTGGATTCAGCAGTCTGCAAACACTTTCTGTGCAGAGTTTCAAAACCGGCGTTTTCAGCCCAATACCGGCATATGGAAGAAACAGCAGAAAGCACAGGGAAATATCTGCTTCTAAATCCAAAACGCAGCTATCTAACAGAACGGTTGTCAATGTGTGCACTCAACTTCCAGAGTTAAACCCGTGTTTGGATTCAGCCGTCTGCAAACACTTTCTGTGCAGAGTTTCAAAACAGGCGTTTTCAGCCCAATACCGGCATATGGAAGAAACAGCAGAAAGCACAGGGAAATATCTGCTTCTAAATCCAAAACGCAGCTATCTAACAGAACGGTTGTCAATGTGTTCACTCAACTTCCAGAGTTAAACCCGTGTGTGAATTCAGCAGTCAGCAAACACTTTCTGTGCAGAGTTTCAAAACAGGCGTTTTCAGACCAATACCGGCATATGGAAGAAACAGCAGAAAGCACAGGGAAATATCTGCTTCTAAATCCAAAACGCAGCAATCTAACAGAACGGTTGTCAATGTGTGCACTCAACTTCCAGAGTTAAACGCGTGTGTGGATTCAGCAGTCTGCAAACACTTTCTGTGCAGAGTTTCAAAACAGGCGTTTTCAGCCCAATACCGGCATATGGAAGAAACAGCAGAAAGCACAGGGAAATATCTGCTTCTAAATCCAAAACGCAGCTATCTAACAGAACGGTTGTCATTGTGTGCACTCCACTTCCAGAGTTAAACCCGTGTGTGGATTCAGCAGTCTGCAAACACTTTCTGTGCAGAGTTTCAAAACCGGCGTTTTCAGCCCAATACCGGCATATGGAAGAATCAGCAGAAAGCACAGGGAAATATCCGCTTCTAAATCCAAAACGCAGCTATCTAACAGAACGGTTGTCAATGTGTGCACTCCACTTCCAGAGTTAAACCCGTGTGTGGATTCAGCAGTCTGCAAACACTTTCTGTGCAGAGTTTCAAAACAGGCGTTTTCAGCCCAATACCGGCATATGGAAGAAACAGCAGAAAGCACAGGGAAATATCTGCTTCTAAATCCAAAACGCAGCTATCTAACAGAACGGTTGTCAATGTGTGCACTCAACTTCCAGAGTTAAACCCGTGTTTGGATTCAGCCGTCTGCAAACACTTTCTGTGCAGAGTTTCAAAACAGGCGTTTTCAGCCCAATACCGGCATATGGAAGAAACAGCAGAAAGCACAGGGAAATATATGCTTCTAAATCCAAAACGCAGCTATCTAACAGAACGGTTGTCAATGTGTGCACTCAACTTCCAGAGTTAAACCCGTGTGTGGATTCCGCAGTCTGCAAACACTTTCTGTGCAGAGTTTCAAAACAGGCGTTTTCAGCCCAATACCGGCATATGGAAGAAACAGCAGAAAGCACAGGGAAATATCTGCTTCTAAATCCAAAACGCAGCTATCTAACAGAACGGTTGTCAATGTGTGCACTCAACTTCCAGAGTTAAACCCGTGTGTGGATTCAGCAGTCTGCAAACACTTTCTGTGCAGAGTTTCAAAACAGGCGTTTTCAGCCCAATACCGGCATATGGAAGAAACAGCAGAAAGCACAGGGAAATATCTGCTTCTAAATCCAAAACGCAGCTATCTAACAGAATGGTTGTCAATGTGTGCACTCCACTTCCAGAGTTAAACCCGTGTGTGGATTCAGCAGTCTGCAAACACTTTCTGTGCAGAGTTTCAAAACAGGCGTTTTCAGCCCAATACCGGCATATGGAAGAAACAGCAGAAAGCACAGGGAAATATCTGCTTCTAAATCCAAAACGCAGCTATCTAACAGAACGGTTGTCAATGTGTGCACTCAAGTTCCAGAGTTAAACCCGTGTTTGGATTCAGCAGTCTGCAAACACTTTCTGTGCAGAGTTTCAAAACAGGCGTTTTCAGCCCAATACCGGCATATGGAAGAAACAGCAGAAAGCACAGGGAAATATCTGCTTCTAAATCCAAAACGCAGCTATCTAACAGAACGGTTGTCAATGTGTTCACTCAACTTCCAGAGTTAAACCCGTGTGTGAATTCAGCAGTCAGCAAACACTTTCTGTGCAGAGTTTCAAAACAGGCGTTTTCAGCCCAATACCGGCATATGGAAGAAACAGCAGAAAGCACAGGGAAATATCTGCTTCTAAATCCAAAACGCAGCTATCTAACAGAACGGTTGTCAATGTGTGCACTCAACTTCCAGAGTTAAACCGGTGTGTGGATTCAGCAGTCTGCAAACACTTTCTGTGCAGAGTTTCAAAACAGGCGTTTTCAGCCCAATACCGGCATATGGAAGAAACAGCAGAAAGCACAGGGAAATATCTGCTTCTAAATCCAAAACGCAGCTATCTAACAGAACGGTTGTCAATGTGTGCACTCAACTTCCAGAGTTAAACCCGTGTGTGGTTTCAGCAGTCTGCAAACACTTTCTGTGCAGAGTTTCAAAACAGGCGTTTTCAGCTCAATACCGGCATATGGAAGAATCAGCAGAAAGCACAGGGAAATATCTGCTTCTAAATCCAAAACGCAGCTATCTAACAGAACGGTTGTCAATGTCTGCATTCCACTTCCAGAGTTAAACCCGTGTGTGGATTCAGCAGTCTGCAAACAATTTCTGTGCAGAGTTTCAAAACAGGCGTTTTCAGCCCAATACCGGCATATGGAAGAAACAGCAGAAAGCACAGGGAAATATCTGCTTCTAAATCCAAAACGCAGCTATCTAACAGAACGGTTGTCAATGTCTGCACTCCACTTCCAGAGTTAAACCCGTGTGTGGATTCAGCAGTCTGCAAACAATTTCTGTGCAGAGTTTCAAAACAGGCGTTTTCAGCCCAATACCGGCATATGGAAGAAACAGCAGAAAGCACAGGGAAATATCTGCTTCTAAATCCAAAACCTAGCTATCTAACAGAACGGTTGTCAATGTGTGCACTCAACTTCCAGAGGTAAACCTGTGTGTGGATTCAGCAGTCTGCAAACACTTCCTGTGCAGAGTTTCAAAACAGGCGTTTTCAGCCCAATACCGGCATATGGAAGAAACAGCAGAAAGCACAGGGAAATATCTGCTTCTACATCCAAAACGCAGCTATCTAACAGAACGGTTGTCAATGTGTGCACTCAACTTCCAGAGTTAAACCAGTGTGTGGATTCAGCAGTCTGCAAACACTTTCTGTGCAGAGTTTCAAAACAGGCGTTTTCAGCCCAATACCGGCATATGGAAGAATCAGCAGAAAGCACAGGGAAATATCTGCTTCTAATTCCAAAACGCAGCTATCTAACAGAACGGTTGTCAATGTGTGCACTCAAGTTCCAGAGTTAAACCCGTGTTTGGATTCAGCAGTCTGCAAACACTTTCTGTGCAGAGTTTCAAAACAGGCGTTTTCAGCCCAATACCGGCATATGGAAGAAACAGCAGAAAGCACAGGGAAATATCTGCTTCTAAATCCAAAACGCAGCTATCTAACAGAACGGTTGTCAATGTGTGCACTCAACTTCCAGAGTTAAACCCGTGTGTGCATTCAGCAGTCTGCAAACACTTTCTGTGCAGAGTTTCAAAACAGGCGTTTTCAGCCCAATACCGGCATATGGAAGAAACAGCAGAAAGCACAGGGAAATATCTGCTTCTAAATCCAAAACGCAGCTATCTAACAGAACGGTTGTCAATGTGTGCACTCCACTTGCAGAATTAAACCGGTGTGTGGATTCAGCAGTCTGCAAACACTTTCTGTGCAGAGTTTCAAAACAGGCGTTTTCAGCCCAATACCGGCATATGGAAGAAACAGCAGAAAGCACAGGGAAATATCTGCTTCTAAATCCAAAACGCAGCTATCTAACAGAACGGTTGTCAATGTGTGCACTCAACTTCCAGAGTTAAACCCGTGTGTGGTTTCAGCAGTCTGCAAACACTTTCTGTGCAGAGTTTCAAAACAGGCGTTTTCAGCTCAATACCGGCATATGGAAGAATCAGCAGAAAGCACAGGGAAATATCTGCTTCTAAATCCAAAACGCAGCTATCTAACAGAACGGTTGTCAATGTCTGCATTCCACTTCCAGAGTTAAACCCGTGTGTGGATTCAGCAGTCTGCAAACAATTTCTGTGCAGAGTTTCAAAACAGGCGTTTTCAGCCCAATACCGGCATATGGAAGAAACAGCAGAAAGCACAGGGAAATATCTGCTTCTAAATCCAAAACGCAGCTATCTAACAGAACGGTTGTCAATGTGTGCACTCAACTTCCAGAGTTAAACCCGTGTGTGAATTCAGCAGTCTGCAAACACTTTCTGTGCAGAGTTTCAAAACAGGCGTTTTCAGCCCAATACCGGCATATGGAAGAAACAGCAGAAAGCACAGGGAAATATCTGCTTCTAAATCCAAAACGCAGCTATCTAACAGAACGGTTGTCAATGTGTGCACTCAACTTCCAGAGGTAAACCTGTGTGTGGATTCAGCAGTCTGCAAACACTTCCTGTGCAGAGTTTCAAAACAGGCGTTTTCAGCCCAATACCGGCATATGGAAGAAAGAGCAGAAAGCACAGGGAAATATCTGCTTCTAAATCCAAAACGCAGCTATCTAACAGAACGGTTGTCAATGTGTGCACTCAACTTCCAGAGTTAAACCAGTGTGTGGATTCAGCAGTCTGCAAACACTTTCTGTGCAGAGTTTCAAAACAGGCGTTTTCAGCCCAATACCGGCATATGGAAGAAACAGCAGAAAGCACAGGGAAATATCTGCTTCTAAATCCAAAACGCAGCTATCTAACAGAACGGTTGTCAATGTGTGCACTCAAGTTCCAGAGTTAAACCCGTGTTTGGATTCAGCAGTCTGCAAACACTTTCTGTGCAGAGTTTCAAAACAGGCGTTTTCAGCCCAATACCGGCATATGGAAGAAACAGCAGAAAGCACAGGGAAATATCTGCTTCTAAATCCAAAACGCAGCTATCTAACAGAACGGTTGTCAATGTGTGCACTCAACTTCCAGAGTTAAACCCGTGTGTGGATTCAGCAGTCTGCAAACACTTTCTGTGCAGAGTTTCAAAACAGGCGTTTTCAGCCCAATACCGGCATATGGAAGAAACAGCACAGAGCCCAGGGAAATATCTGCTTCTAAATCCAAAACGCAGCTATCTAACAGAACGGTTGTCAATGTGTGCACTCAAGTTCCAGAGTTAAACCCGTGTTTGGATTCAGCAGTCTGCAAACACTTTCTGTGCAGAGTTTCAAAACAGGCGTTTTCAGCCCAATACCGGCATATGGAAGAAACAGCAGAAAGCACAGGGAAATATCTGCTTCTAAATCCAAAACGCAGCTATCTAACAGAACGGTTGTCAATGTGTGCACTCCACTTCCAGAATTAAACCGGTGTGTGGATTCAGCAGTCTGCAAACACTTTCTGTGCAGAGTTTCAAAACAGGCGTTTTCAGCCCAATACCGGCATATGGAAGAAACAGCAGAAAGCACAGGGAAATATCTGCTTCTAAATCCAAAACGCAGCTATCTAACAGAACGGTTGTCAATGTGTGCACTCAACTTCCAGAGTTAAACCCGTGTGTGGTTTCAGCAGTCTGCAAACACTTTCTGTGCAGAGTTTCAAAACAGGCGTTTTCAGCTCAATACCGGCATATGGAAGAATCAGCAGAAAGCACAGGGAAATATCTGCTTCTAAATCCAAAACGCAGCTATCTAACAGAACGGTTGTCAATGTCTGCATTCCACTTCCAGAGTTAAACCCGTGTGTGGATTCAGCAGTCTGCAAACAATTTCTGTGCAGAGTTTCAAAACAGGCGTTTTCAGCCCAATACCGGCATATGGAAGAAACAGCAGAAAGCACAGGGAAATATCTGCTTCTAAATCCAAAACGCAGCTATCTAACAGAACGGTTGTCAATGTGTGCACTCAACTTCCAGAGTTAAACCCGTGTGTGAATTCAGCAGTCTGCAAACACTTTCTATGCAGAGTTTCAAAACAGGCGTTTTCAGCCCAATACCGGCATATGGAAGAAACAGCAGAAAGCACAGGGAAATATCTGCTTCTAAATCCAAAACGCAGCTATCTAACAGAACGGTTGTCAATGTGTGCACTCCACTTCCAGAGTTAAACCCGTGTGTGGATTCAGCAGTCTGCAAACACTTTCTGTGCAGAGTTTCAAAACCGGCGTTTTCAGCCCAATACCGGCATATGGAAGAAACAGCAGAAAGCACAGGGAAATATCTGCTTCTAAATCCAAAACCCAGCTATCTAACAGAACGGTTGTCAATGTGTGCACTCAAGTTCCAGAGTTAAACCCGTGTTTGGATTCAGCAGTCTGCAAACACTTTCTGTGCAGAGTTTCAAAACAGGCGTTTTCAGCCCAATACCGGCATATGGAAGAAACAGCAGAAAGCACAGGGAAATATCTACTTCTAAATCCAAAACGCAGCTATCTAACAGAACGGTTGTCAATGTGTACACTCAACTTCCAGAGTTAAACCCGTGTGTGAATTCAGCAGTCTGCAAACACTTTCTGTGCAGAGTTTCAAAACAGGCGTTTTCAGCCCAATACCGGCATATGGAAGAAACAGCAGAAAGCACAGGGAAATATCTGCTTCTAAATCCAAAACGCAGCTATCTAACAGAACGGTTGTCAATGTGTGCACTCCACTTCCAGAATTAAACCGGTGTGTGGATTCAGCAGTCTGCAAACACTTTCTGTGCAGAGTTTCAAAACAGGCGTTTTCAGCCCAATACCGGCATATGGAAGAAACAGCAGAAAGCACAGGGAAATATCTGCTTCTAAATCCAAAACGCAGCTATCTAACAGAACGGTTGTCAATGTGTACACTCAACTTCCAGAGTTAAACCCGTGTGCGGATTCAGCAGTCTGCAAACACTTTCTGTGCAGAGTTTCAAAACAGGCGTTTTCAGCCCAATACCGGCATATGGAAGAATCAGCAGAAAGCACAGGGAAATATCTGCTTCTAAATCCAAAACGCAGCTATCTAACAGAACGGTTGTCAATGTCTGCACTCCACTTCCAGAGTTAAACCCGTGTGTGGATTCAGCAGTCTGCAAACAATTTCTGTGCAGAGTTTCAAAACAGGCGTTTTCAGCCCAATACCGGCATATGGAAGAAACAGCAGAAAGCACAGGGAAATATCTGCTTCTAAATCCAAAACGCAGCTATCTAACAGAACGGTTGTCAATGTGTGCACTCAACTTCCAGAGTTAAACCCGTGTGTGAATTCAGCAGTCTGCAAACACTTTCTGTGCAGAGTTTCAAAACAGGCGTTTTCAGCCCAATACCGGCATATGGAAGAAACAGCAGAAAGCACAGGGAAATATCTGCTTCTAAATCCAAAACGCAGCTATCTAACAGAACGGTTGTCAATGTGTGCACTCCACTTCCAGAGTTAAACCCGTGTGTGGATTCAGCAGTCTGCAAACACTTTCTGTGCAGAGTTTCAAAACCGGCGTTTTCAGCCCAATACCGGCATATGGAAGAAACAGCAGAAAGCACAGGGAAATATCTGCTTCTAAATCCAAAACGCAGCTATCTAACAGAACGGTTGTCAATGTGTGCACTCAACTTCCAGAGTTAAACCCGTGTTTGGATTCAGCCGTCTGCAAACACTTTCTGTGCAGAGTTTCAAAACAGGCGTTTTCAGCCCAATACCGGCATATGGAAGAAACAGCAGAAAGCACAGGGAAATATCTGCTTCTAAATCCAAAACGCAGCTATCTAACAGAACGGTTGTCAATGTGTTCACTCAACTTCCAGAGTTAAACCCGTGTGTGAATTCAGCAGTCAGCAAACACTTTCTGTGCAGAGTTTCAAAACAGGCGTTTTCAGACCAATACCGGCATATGGAAGAAACAGCAGAAAGCACAGGGAAATATCTGCTTCTAAATCCAAAACGCAGCAATCTAACAGAACGGTTGTCAATGTGTGCACTCAACTTCCAGAGTTAAACGCGTGTGTGGATTCAGCAGTCTGCAAACACTTTCTGTGCAGAGTTTCAAAACAGGCGTTTTCAGCCCAATACCGGCATATGGAAGAAACAGCAGAAAGCACAGGGAAATATCTGCTTCTAAATCCAAAACGCAGCTATCTAACAGAACGGTTGTCATTGTGTGCACTCCACTTCCAGAGTTAAACCCGTGTGTGGATTCAGCAGTCTGCAAACACTTTCTGTGCAGAGTTTCAAAACCGGCGTTTTCAGCCCAATACCGGCATATGGAAGAATCAGCAGAAAGCACAGGGAAATATCCGCTTCTAAATCCAAAACGCAGCTATCTAACAGAACGGTTGTCAATGTGTGCACTCCACTTCCAGAGTTAAACCCGTGTGTGGATTCAGCAGTCTGCAAACACTTTCTGTGCAGAGTTTCAAAACAGGCGTTTTCAGCCCAATACCGGCATATGGAAGAAACAGCAGAAAGCACAGGGAAATATCTGCTTCTAAATCCAAAACGCAGCTATCTAACAGAACGGTTGTCAATGTGTGCACTCAACTTCCAGAGTTAAACCCGTGTTTGGATTCAGCCGTCTGCAAACACTTTCTGTGCAGAGTTTCAAAACAGGCGTTTTCAGCCCAATACCGGCATATGGAAGAAACAGCAGAAAGCACAGGGAAATATATGCTTCTAAATCCAAAACGCAGCTATCTAACAGAACGGTTGTCAATGTGTGCACTCAACTTCCAGAGTTAAACCCGTGTGTGGATTCCGCAGTCTGCAAACACTTTCTGTGCAGAGTTTCAAAACAGGCGTTTTCAGCCCAATACCGGCATATGGAAGAAACAGCAGAAAGCACAGGGAAATATCTGCTTCTAAATCCAAAACGCAGCTATCTAACAGAACGGTTGTCAATGTGTGCACTCAACTTCCAGAGTTAAACCCGTGTGTGGATTCAGCAGTCTGCAAACACTTTCTGTGCAGAGTTTCAAAACAGGCGTTTTCAGCCCAATACCGGCATATGGAAGAAACAGCAGAAAGCACAGGGAAATATCTGCTTCTAAATCCAAAACGCAGCTATCTAACAGAATGGTTGTCAATGTGTGCACTCCACTTCCAGAGTTAAACCCGTGTGTGGATTCAGCAGTCTGCAAACACTTTCTGTGCAGAGTTTCAAAACAGGCGTTTTCAGCCCAATACCGGCATATGGAAGAAACAGCAGAAAGCACAGGGAAATATCTGCTTCTAAATCCAAAACGCAGCTATCTAACAGAACGGTTGTCAATGTGTGCACTCAAGTTCCAGAGTTAAACCCGTGTTTGGATTCAGCAGTCTGCAAACACTTTCTGTGCAGAGTTCAAAACAGGCGTTTTCAGCCCAATACCGGCATATGGAAGAAACAGCAGAAAGCACAGGGAAATATCTGCTTCTAAATCCAAAACGCAGCTATCTAACAGAACGGTTGTCAATGTGTTCACTCAACTTCCAGAGTTAAACCCGTGTGTGAATTCAGCAGTCAGCAAACACTTTCTGTGCAGAGTTTCAAAACAGGCGTTTTCAGCCCAATACCGGCATATGGAAGAAACAGCAGAAAGCACAGGGAAATATCTGCTTCTAAATCCAAAACGCAGCTATCTAACAGAACGGTTGTCAATGTGTGCACTCAACTTCCAGAGTTAAACCCGTGTGTGGATTCAGCAGTCTGCAAACACTTTCTGTGCAGAGTTTCAAAACCGGCGTTTTCAGCCCAATACCGGCATATGGAAGAAACAGCAGAAAGCACAGGGAAATATCTGCTTCTAAATCCAAAACGCAGCTATCTAACAGAACGGTTGTCAATGTGTGCACTCAACTTCCAGAGTTACACCCGTGTTTGGATTCAGCCGTCTGCAAACACTTTCTGTGCAGAGTTTCAAAACAGGCGTTTTCAGCCCAATACCGGCATATGGAAGAAACAGCAGAAAGCACAGGGAAATATCTGCTTCTAAATCCAAAACGCAGCTATCTAACAGAACGGTTGTCAATGTGTTCACTCAACTTCCAGAGTTAAACCCGTGTGTGAATTCAGCAGTCAGCAAACACTTTCTGTGCAGAGTTTCAAAACAGGCGTTTTCAGCCCAATACCGGCATATGGAAGAAACAGCAGAAAGCACAGGGAAATATCTGCTTCTAAATCCAAAACGCAGCAATCTAACAGAACGGTTGTCAATGTGTGCACTCAACTTCCAGAGTTAAACCCGTGTGTGGATTCAGCAGTCTGCAAACACTTTCTGTGCAGAGTTTCAAAACAGGCGTTTTCAGCCCAATACCGGCATATGGAAGAAACAGCAGAAAGCACAGGGAAATATCTGCTTCTAAATCCAAAACCCAGCTATCTAACAGAACGGTTGTCAATGTGTGCACTCAACTTCCAGAGTTAAACCTGTGTGTGGATTCAGCAGTCTGCAAACACTTCCTGTGCAGAGTTTCAAAACAGGCGTTTTCAGCCCAATACCGGCATATGGAAGAAAGAGCAGAAAGCACAGGGAAATATCTGCTTCTAAATCCAAAACGCAGCTATCTAACAGAACGGTTGTCAATGTGTGCACTCAACTTCCAGAGTTAAACCCGTGTGTGGATTCAGCAGTCTGCAAACACTTTCTGTGCAGAGTTTCAAAACAGGCGTTTTCAGCCCAATTCCGGCATATGGAAGAAACAACAGAAACCACAGGGAAAAATCTGCTTCTAAATCCAAAACGGAGCTATCTAACAGAATGGTTGTCAATGTGTGCACTCAACTTCCAGAGTTAAACACGTGTGTGAATTCAGCAGTCAGCAAACACTTTCTGTGCAGAGTTTCAAAACAGGCGTTTTCAGCCCAATACCGGCATAAGAAGAAACAGCAGAAAGCACAGGGAAATATCTGCTTCTAAATCCAAAACGCAGCTATCTAACAGAACGGTTGTCAATGTGTGCACTCAACTTCCAGAGTTAAACCCGTGTTTGGATTCAGCAGTCTGCAAACACTTTCTGTGCAGAGTTTCAAAACAGGCGTTTTCAGCCCAATACCGGCATATGGAAGAAACAGCAGAAAGCACAGGGAAATATCTGCTTCTAAATCCAAAACGCAGCTATCTAACAGAACGGTTGTCAATGTGTGCACTCCACTTCCAGAGATAAACCCGTGTGTGGATTCAGCAGTCTGCAAACACTTTCTGTGCAGAGTTTCAAAACCGGCGTTTTCAGCCCAATACCGGCATATGGAAGAATCAGCAGAAAGCACAGGGAAATATCTGCTTCTAAATCCAAAACGCAGCTATCTAACAGAACGGTTGTCAATGTGTTCACTCCACTTCCAGAGTTAAACCCGTGTGTGGATTCAGCAGTCTGCAAACATTTTCTGTGCAGAGTTTCAAAACAGGCGTTTTCAGCCCAATACCGGCATATGGAAGAAACAGCAGAAAGCACAGGGAAATACCTGCTTCTAAATCCAAAACGCAGCTATCTAACAAAACGGTTGTCAATGTGTGCACTCAACTTCCAGAGTTAAACCCGTGTTTGGATTCAGCCGTCTTCAAACACTTTCTGTGCAGAGTTTCAAAACAGGCGTTTTCAGCCCAATACCGGCATATGGAAGAAACAGCAGAAAGCACAGGGAAATATCTGCTTCTAAATCCAAAACGCAGCTATCTAACAGAACGGTTGTCAATGTGTTCACTCAACTTCCAGAGTTAAACCCGTGTGTGAATTCAGCAGTCAGCAAACACTTTCTGTGCAGAGTTTCAAAACAGGCGTTTTCAGCCCAATACCGGCATATGGAAGAAACAGCAGAAAGCACAGGGAAATATCTGCTTCTAAATCCAAAACGCAGCTATCTAACAGAACGGTTGTCAATGTGTGCACTCAACTTCCAGAGTTAAACCCGTGTTTGGATTCAGCCGTCTGCAAACACTTTCTGTGCAGAGTTTCAAAACAGGCGTTTTCAGCCCAATACCGGCATATGGAAGAAACAGCAGAAAGCACAGGGAAATATCTGCTTCTAAATCCAAAACGCAGCTATCTAACAGAACGGTTGTCAATGTGTGCACTCAACTTCCAGAGTTAAACCCGTGTTTGGATTCAGCAGTCTGCAAACACTTTCTGTGCAGAGTTTCAAAACAGGCGTTTTCAGCCCAATACCGGCATATGGAAGAAACAGCAGAAAGCACAGGGAAATATCTGCTTCTAAATCCAAAACGCAGCTATCTAACAGAACGGTTGTCAATGTGTGCACTCCACTTCCAGAGTTAAACCCGTGTGTGGATTCAGCAGTCTGCAAACACTTTCTGTGCAGAGTTTCAAAACCGGCGTTTTCAGCCCAATACCGGCATATGGAAGAATCAGCAGAAAGCACAGGGAAATATCTGCTTCTAAATCCAAAACGCAGCTATCTAACAGAACGGTTGTCAATGTGTGCACTCCACTTCCAGAGTTAAACCCGTGTTTGGATTCAGCAGTGTGCAAACACTTTCTGTGCAGAGTTTCAAAACAGGCGTTTTCAGCCCAATACCGGCATATGGAAGAATCAGCAGAAAGCACAGGGAAATATCTGCTTCTAAATCCAAAACGCAGCTATCTAACAGAACGGTTGTCAATGTGTGCACTCCACTTCCAGAGTTAAACCCGTGTTTGGATTCAGCAGTGTGCAAACACTTTCTGTGCAGAGTTTCAAAACAGGCGTTTTCAGCCCAATACCGGCATATGGAAGAAACAACAGAAACCACAGGGAAAAATCTGATTCTAAATCCAAAACGGAGCTATCTAACAGAATGGTTGTCAATGTGTGCAATCAACTTCCAGAGTTAAACACGTGTGTGGATTCAGCAGTCTGCAAACACTTTCTGTGCAGAGTTTCAAAACAGGCGTTTTTAGCCCAATACCGGCATATGGAAGAAACAGCAGAAAGCACAGGGAAATATCAGCTTCTAAATCGAAAACGCAGCTATCTAACAGAACGGTTGTCAATGTGTGCACTCCACTTCCAGAGTTAAACCCGTGTGTGGATTCAGCAGTCTGCAAACACTTTCTGTGCAGAGTTTCAAAACCGGCGTTTTCAGCCCAATACCGGCATATGGAAGAATCAGCAGAAAGCACAGGGAAATATCTGCTTCTAAATCCAAAACGCAGCTATCTAACAGAACGGTTGTCAATGTGTGCACTCAACTTCCAGAGTTAAACCCGTGTTTGGATTCAGCAGTCTGCAAACACTTTCTGTGCAGAGTTTCAAAACAGGCGTTTTCAGCCCAATACCGGCATATGGAAGAAACAGCAGAAAGCACAGGGAAATATCTGCTTCTAAATCCAAAACGCAGCTATCTAACAGAACGGTTGTCAATGTGTGCACTCAACTTCCAGAGTTAAACCAGTGTGTGGATTCAGCAGTCTGCAAACACTTTCTGTGCAGAGTTTCAAAACAGGCGTTTTCAGCCCAATACCGGCATATGGAAGAAACAGCAGAAAGCACAGGGAAATATCTGCTTCTAAATCCAAAACGCAGCTATCTAACAGAACGGTTGTCAATGTGTGCACTCAAGTTCCAGAGTTAAACCCGTGTTTGGATTCAGCAGTCTGCAAACACTTTCTGTGCAGAGTTTCAAAACAGGCGTTTTCAGCCCAATACCGGCATATGGAAGAAACAGCAGAAAGCACAGGGAAATATCTGCTTCTAAATCCAAAACGCAGCTATCTAACAGAACGGTTGTCAATGTGTGCACTCAACTTCCAGAGTTAAACCCGTGTGTGGATTCAGCAGTCTGCAAACACTTTCTGTGCAGAGTTTCAAAACAGGCGTTTTCAGCCCAATACCGGCATATGGAAGAAACAGCAGAAAGCCCAGGGAAATATCTGCTTCTAAATCCAAAACGCAGCTATCTAACAGAACGGTTGTCATTGTGTGCACTCAAGTTCCAGAGTTAAACCCGTGTTTGGATTCAGCAGTCTGCAAACACTTTCTGTGCAGAGTTTCAAAACAGGCGTTTTCAGCCCAATACCGGCATATGGAAGAAACAGCAGAAAGCACAGGGAAATATCTACTTCTAAATCCAAAACGCAGCTATCTAACAGAACGGTTGTCAATGTGTGCACTCAACTTCCAGAGTTAAACCCGTGTGTGAATTCAGCAGTCTGCAAACACTTTCTGTGCAGAGTTTCAAAACAGGCGTTTTCAGCCCAATACCGGCATATGGAAGAAACAGCAGAAAGCACAGGGAAATATCTGCTTCTAAATCCAAAACGCAGCTATCTAACAGAACGGTTGTCAATGTGTGCACTCCACTTCCAGAATTAAACCGGTGTGTGGATTCAGCAGTCTGCAAACACTTTCTGTGCAGAGTTTCAAAACAGGCGTTTTCAGCCCAATACCGGCATATGGAAGAAACAGCAGAAAGCACAGGGAAATATCTGCTTCTAAATCCAAAACGCAGCTATCTAACAGAACGGTTGTCAATGTGTGCACTCAACTTCCAGAGTTAAACCCGTGTGTGGATTCAGCAGTCTGCAAACACTTTCTGTGCAGAGTTTCAAAACAGGCGTTTTCAGCCCAATACTGGCATATGGAAGAATCAGCAGAAAGCACAGGGAAATATCTGCTTCTAAATCCAAAACGCAGCTATCTAACAGAACGGTTGTCAATGTGTGCACTCAACTTCCAGAGTTAAACCCGTGTGTGGATTCAGCAGTCTGCAAACACTTTCTGTGCAGAGTTTCAAAACCGGCGTTTTCAGCCCAATACCGGCATATGGAAGAAACAGCAGAAAGCACAGGGAAATATCTGCTTCTAAATCCAAAACGCAGCTATCTAACAGAACGGTTGTCAATGTGTGCACTCAACTTCCAGAGTTAAACCCGTGTGTGGATTCAGCAGTCTGCAAACACTTTCTGTGCAGAGTTTCAAAACAGGCGTTTTCAGCCCAATACCGGCATATGGAAGAAACAGCAGAAAGCCCAGGGAAATATCTGCTTCTAAATCCAAAACGCAGCTATCTAACAGAACGGTTGTCAATGTGTGCACTCCACTTCCAGAGTTAAACCCGTGTGTGGATTCAGCAGTCTGCAAACACTTTCTGTGCAGAGTTTCAAAACCGGCGTTTTCAGCCCAATACCGGCATATGGAAGAAACAGCAGAAAGCACAGGGAAATATCTGCTTCTAAATCCAAAACGCAGCTATCTAACAGAACGGTTGTCAATGTGTGCACTCAACTTCCAGAGTTAAACCCGTGTGTGGATTCAGCAGTCTGCAAACACTTTCTGTGCAGAGTTTCAAAACAGGCGTTTTCAGCCCAATACCGGCATATGGAAGAAACAGCAGAAAGCCCAGGGAAATATCTGCTTCTAAATCCAAAACGCAGCTATCTAACAGAACGGTTGTCAATGTGTGCACTCAAGTTCCAGAGTTAAACCCGTGTTTGGATTCAGCAGTCTGCAAACACTTTCTGTGCAGAGTTTCAAAACAGGCGTTTTCAGCCCAATACCGGCATATGGAAGAAACAGCAGAAAGCACAGGGAAATATCTACTTCTAAATCCAAAACGCAGCTATCTAACAGAACGGTTGTCAATGTGTGCACTCAACTTCCAGAGTTAAACCCGTGTGTGAATTCAGCAGTCTGCAAACACTTTCTGTGCAGAGTTTCAAAACAGGCGTTTTCAGCCGAATACCGGCATATGGAAGAAACAGCAGAAAGCACAGGGAAATATCTGCTTCTAAATCCAAAACGCAGCTATCTAACAGAACGGTTGTCAATGTGTGCACTCCATTTCCAGAATTAAACCGGTGTGTGGATTCAGCAGTCTGCAAACACTTTCTGTGCAGAGTTTCAAAACAGGCGTTTTCAGCCCAATACCGGCATATGGAAGAAACAGCAGAAAGCACAGGGAAATATCTGCTTCTAAATCCAAAACGCAGCTATCTAACAGAACGGTTGTCAATGTGTGCACTCCACTTCCAGAGTTAAACCCGTGTGTGGATTCAGCAGTCTGCAAACACTTTCTGTGCAGAGTTTCAAAACCGGCGTTTTCAGCCCAATACCGGCATATGGAAGAAACAGCAGAAAGCACAGGGAAATATCTGCTTCTAAATCCAAAACGCAGCTATCTAACAGAACGGTTGTCAATGTGTGCACTCAACTTCCAGAGTTAAACCCGTGTGTGGATTCAGCAGTGTGCAAACACTTTCTGTGCAGAGTTTCAAAACAGGCGTTTTCAGCCCAATACCGGCATATGGAAGAAACAACAGAAACCACAGGGAAAAATCTGATTCTAAATCCAAAACGGAGCTATCTAACAGAATGGTTGTCAATGTGTGCAATCAACTTCCAGAGTTAAACACGTGTGTGGATTCAGCAGTCTGCAAACACTTTCTGTGCAGAGTTTCAAAACAGGCGTTTTTAGCCCAATACCGGCATATGGAAGAAACAGCAGAAAGCACAGGGAAATATCAGCTTCTAAATCCAAAACGCAGCTATCTAACAGAACGGTTGTCAATGTGTGCACTCCACTTCCAGAGTTAAACCCGTGTGTGAATTCAGCAGTCAGCAAACACTTTCTGTGCAGAGTTTCAAAACAGGCGTTTTCAGCCCAATACCGGCATAAGAAGAAACAGCAGAAAGCACAGGGAAATATCTGCTTCTAAATCCAAAACGCAGCAATCTAACAGAACGGTTGTCAATGTGTGCACTCAACTTCCAGAGTTAAACCCGTGTTTGGATTCAGCAGTCTGCAAACACTTTCTGTGCAGAGTTTCAAAACAGGCGTTTTCAGCCCAATACCGGCATATGGAAGAAACAGCAGAAAGCACAGGGAAATATCTGCTTCTAAATCCAAAACGCAGCTATCTAACAGAACGGTTGTCAATGTGTGCACTCAACTTCCAGAGTTAAACCCGTGTGTGGATTCAGCAGTCTGCAAACACTTT
This sequence comes from Aotus nancymaae, assembly GCF_030222135.1. NCBI lineage: Eukaryota > Metazoa > Chordata > Mammalia > Primates > Aotidae > Aotus > Aotus nancymaae. Next base: position 471,917 of record NW_026988710.1, read on the forward strand.
CTGTGCAGAGTTTCAAAACAGGCGTTTTCAGCCCAATACCGGCATATGGAAGAAACAGCAGAAAGCACAGGGAAATATCTGCTTCTAAATCCAAAACGCAGCTATCTAACAGAACGGTTGTCAATGTGTGCACTCAAGTTCCAGAGTTAAACCCGTGTTTGGATTCAGCAGTCTGCAAACACTTTCTGTGCAGAGTTTCAAAACAGGCGTTTTCAGCCCAATACCGGCATATGGAAGAAACAGCAGAAAGCACAGGGAAATATCTGCTTCTAAATCCAAAACGCAGCTATCTAACAGAACGGTTGTCAATGTGTGCACTCAACTTCCAGAGTTAAACCCGTGTGTGGATTCAGCAGTCTGCAAACACTTTCTGTGCAGAGTTTCAAAACAGGCGTTTTCAGCCCAATACCGGCATATGGAAGAAACAGCAGAAAGCACAGGGAAATATCAGCTTCTAAATCCAAAACGCAGCTATCTAACAGAACGGTTGTCAATGTGTGCACTCCACTTCCAGAATTAAACCGGTGTGTGGATTCAGCAGTCTGCAAACACTTTCTGTGCAGAGTTTCAAAACAGGCGTTTTCAGCCCAATACCGGCATATGGAAGAAACAGCAGAAAGCACAGGGAAATATCTGCTTCTAAATCCAAAACGCAGCTATCTAACAGAACGGTTGTCAATGTGTGCACTCAACTTCCAGAGTTAAACCCGTGTGTGGATTCAGCAGTCTGCAAACACTTTCTGTGCAGAGTTTCAAAACAGGCGTTTTCAGCCCAATACCGGCATATGGAAGAATCAGCAGAAAGCACAGGGAAATATCTGCTTCTAAATCCAAAACGCAGCTATCTAACAGAACGGTTGTCAATGTGTGCACTCCACTTCCAGAGTTAAACCCGTGTGTGGATTCAGCAGTCTGCAAACACTTTCTGTGCAGAGTTTCAAAACCGGCGTTTTCAGCCCAATACCGGCATATGGAAGAAACAGCAGAAAGCACAGGGAAATATCTGCTTCTAAATCCAAAACGCAGCTATCTAACAGAACGGTTGTCAATGTGTGCACTCCACTTCCAGAGTTAAACCCGTGTTTGGATTCAGCAGTCTGCAAACACTTTCTGTGCAGAGTTTCAAAACAGGCGTTTTCAGCCCAATACCGGCATATGGAAGAAACAGCAGAAAGCACAGGGAAATATCTACTTCTAAATCCAAAACGCAGCTATCTAACAGAACGGTTGTCAATGTGTGCACTCAACTTCCAGAGTTAAACCCGTGTGTGAATTCAGCAGTCTGCAAACACTTTCTGTGCAGAGTTTCAAAACAGGCGTTTTCAGCCCAATACCGGCATAAGGAAGAAACAGCAGAAAGCACAGGGAATTATCTGCTTCTAAATCCAAAACGCAGCTATCTAACAGAACGGTTGTCAATGTGTGCACTCCACTTCCAGAATTAAACCGGTGTGTGGATTCAGCAGTCTGCAAACACTTTCTGTGCAGAGTTTCAAAACAGGCGTTTTCAGCCCAATACCGGCATATGGAAGGAACAGCAGAAAGCACAGGGAAATATCTGCTTCTAAATCCAAAACGCAGCTATCTAACAGAACGGTTGTCAATGTGTGCACTCAACTTCCAGAGTTAAACCCGTGTGTGGATTCAGCAGTCTGCAAACACTTTCTGTGCAGAGTTTCAAAACAGGCGTTTTCAGCCCAATACCGGCATATGGAAGAATCAGCAGAAAGCACAGGGAAATATCTGCTTCTAAATCCAAAACGCAGCTATCTAACAGAACGGTTGTCAATGTGTGCACTCCACTTCCAGAGTTAAACCCGTGTGTGGATTCAGCAGTCTGCAAACACTTTCTGTGCAGAGTTTCAAAACCGGCGTTTTCAGCCCAATACCGGCATATGGAAGAAACAGCAGAAAGCACAGGGAAATATCTGCTTCTAAATCCAAAACGCAGCTATCTAACAGAACGGTTGTCAATGTGTGCACTCAACTTCCAGAGTTAAACCCGTGTGTGGATTCAGCAGTGTGCAAACACTTTCTGTGCAGAGTTTCAAAACAGGCGTTTTCAGCCCAATACCGGCATATGGAAGAAACAACAGAAAGCACAGGGAAAAATCTGCTTCTAAATCCAAAACGGAGCTATCTAACAGAATGGTTGTCAATGTGTGCAATCAACTTCCAGAGTTAAACACGTGTGTGGATTCAGCAGTCTGCAAACACTTTCTGTGCAGAGTTTCAAAACAGGCGTTTTTAGCCCAATACCGGCATATGGAAGAAACAGCAGAAAGCACAGGGAAATATCAGCTTCTAAAACCAAAACGCAGCTATCTAACAGAACGGTTGTCAATGTGTGCACTCCACTTCCAGAGTTAAACCCGTGTTTGGATTCAGCAGTCTGCAAACACTTTCTGTGCAGAGTTTCAAAACAGGCGTTTTCAGCCCAATACCGGCATATGGAAGAAACAGCAGAAAGCACAGGGAAATATCTGCTTCTAAATCCAAAACGCAGCTATCTAACAGAACGGTTGTCAATGTGTGCACTCAACTTCCAGAGTTAAACCCGTGTGTGGATTCAGCAGTCTGCAAACACTTTCTGTGCAGAGTTTCAAAACAGGCGTTTTCAGCCCAATACCGGCATATGGAAGAATCAGCAGAAAGCACAGGGAAATATCTGCTTCTAAATCCAAAACGCAGCTATCTAACAGAACGGTTGTCAATGTGTGCACTCCACTTCCAGAGTTAAACCCGTGTGTGGATTCAGCAGTCTGCAAACACTTTCTGTGCAGAGTTTCAAAACAGGCGTTTTCAGCCCAATACCGGCATATGGAAGAAACAGCAGAAAGCACAGGGAAATATCTGCTTCTAAATCCAAAACGCAGCTATCTAACAGAACGGTTGTCAATGTGTGCACTCAACTTCCAGAGTTAAACCCGTGTGTGGATTCAGCAGTCTGCAAACACTTTCTGTGCAGAGTTTCAAAACAGGCGTTTTCAGCCCAATACCGGCATATGGAAGAATCAGCAGAAAGCACAGGGAAATATCTGCTTCTAAATCCAAAACGCAGCTATCTAACAGAACGGTTGTCAATGTGTGCACTCCACTTCCAGAGTTAAACCCGTGTGTGGATTCAGCAGTCTGCAAACACTTTCTGTGCAGAGTTTCAAAACCGGCGTTTTCAGCCCAATACCGGCATATGGAAGAAACAGCAGAAAGCACAGGGAAATATCTGCTTCTAAATCCAAAACGCAGCTATCTAACAGAACGGTTGTCAATGTGTGCACTCAACTTCCAGAGTTAAACCCGTGTGTGGATTCAGCAGTGTGCAAACACTTTCTGTGCAGAGTTTCAAAACAGGCGTTTTCAGCCCAATACCGGCATATGGAAGAAACAACAGAAAGCACAGGGAAAAATCTGCTTCTAAATCCAAAACGGAGCTATCTAACAGAATGGTTGTCAATGTGTGCAATCAACTTCCAGAGTTAAACACGTGTGTGGATTCAGCAGTCTGCAAACACTTTCTGTGCAGAGTTTCAAAACAGGCGTTTTTAGCCCAATACCGGCATATGGAAGAAACAGCAGAAAGCACAGGGAAATATCAGCTTCTAAATCCAAAACGCAGCTATCTAACAGAACGGTTGTCAATGTGTGCACTCCACTTCCAGAGTTAAACCCGTGTTTGGATTCAGCAGTCTGCAAACACTTTCTGTGCAGAGTTTCAAAACAGGCGTTTTCAGCCCAATACCGGCATATGGAAGAAACAGCAGAAAGCACAGGGAAATATCTGCTTCTAAATCCAAAACGCAGCTATCTAACAGAACGGTTGTCAATGTGTGCACTCAACTTCCAGAGTTAAACCAGTGTGTGGATTCAGCAGTCTGCAAACACTTTCTGTGCAGAGTTTCAAAACAGGCGTTTTCAGCCCAATACCGGCATATGGAAGAAACAGCAGAAAGCACAGGGAAATATCTGCTTCTAAATCCAAAACGCAGCTATCTAACAGAACGGTTGTCAATGTGTGCACTCAACTTCCAGAGTTAAACCCGTGTTTGGATTCAGCAGTCTGCAAACACTTTCTGTGCAGAGTTTCAAAACAGGCGTTTTCAGCCCAATACCGGCATATGGAAGAAACAGCAGAAAGCACAGGGAAATATCTGCTTCTAAATCCAAAACGCAGCTATCTAACAGAACGGTTGTCAATGTGTGCACTCAACTTCCAGAGTTAAACCCGTGTGTGGATTCAGCAGTCTGCAAACACTTTCTGTGCAGAGTTTCAAAACAGGCGTTTTCAGCCCAATACCGGCATATGGAAGAATCAGCAGAAAGCACAGGGAAATATCTGCTTCTAAATCCAAAACGCAGCTATCTAACAGAACGGTTGTCAATGTGTGCACTCCACTTCCAGAGTTAAACCCGTGTGTGGATTCAGCAGTCTGCAAACACTTTCTGTGCAGAGTTTCAAAACCGGCGTTTTCAGCCCAATACCGGCATATGGAAGAAACAGCAGAAAGCACAGGGAAATATCTGCTTCTAAATCCAAAACGCAGCTATCTAACAGAACGGTTGTCAATGTGTGCACTCAACTTCCAGAGTTAAACCCGTGTGTGGATTCAGCAGTCTGCAAACACTTTCTGTGCAGAGTTTCAAAACCGGCGTTTTCAGCCCAATACCGGCATATGGAAGAATCAGCAGAAAGCACAGGGAAATATCTGCTTCTAAATCCAAAACGCAGCTATCTAACAGAACGGTTGTCAATGTGTGCACTCAAGTTCCAGAGTTAAACCCGTGTTTGGATTCAGCAGTCTGCAAACACTTTCTGTGCAGAGTTTCAAAACAGGCGTTTTCAGCCCAGTACCGGCATATGGAAGAAACAGCAGAAAGCCCAGGGAAATATCTGCTTCTAAATCCAAAACGCAGCTATCTAACAGAACGGTTGTCAATGTGTGCACTCAACTTCCAGAGTTAAACCCGTGTGTGAATTCAGCAGTCTGCAAACACTTTCTGTGCAGAGTTTCAAAACAGGCGTTTTCAGCCCAATACCGGCATATGGAAGAAACAGCAGAAAGCACAGGGAATTATCTGCTTCTAAATCCAAAACGCAGCTATCTAACAGAACGGTTGTCAATGTGTGCACTCCACTTCCAGAATTAAACCGGTGTGTGGATTCAGCAGTCTGCAAACACTTTCTGTGCAGAGTTTCAAAACAGGCGTTTTCAGCCCAATACCGGCATATGGAAGAAACAGCAGAAAGCACAGGGAAATATCTGCTTCTAAATCCAAAACGCAGCTATCTAACAGAACGGTTGTCAATGTGTGCACTCAACTTCCAGAGTTAAACCCGTGTGTGGATTCAGCAGTCTGCAAACACTTTCTGTGCAGAGTTTCAAAACCGGCGTTTTCAGCCCAATACCGGCATATGGAAGAAACAGCAGAAAGCACAGGGAAATATCTGCTTCTAAATCCAAAACGCAGCTATCTAACAGAACGGTTGTCAATGTGTGCACTCAACTTCCAGAGTTAAACCCGTGTGTGGATTCAGCAGTGTGCAAACACTTTCTGTGCAGAGTTTCAAAACAGGCGTTTTCAGCCCAATACCGGCATATGGAAGAAACAACAGAAACCACACGGAAAAATCTGATTCTAAATCCAAAACGGAGCTATCTAACAGAATGGTTGTCAATGTGTGCAATCAACTTCCAGAGTTAAACACGTGTGTGGATTCAGAAGTCTGCAAACACTTTCTGTGCAGAGTTTCAAAACAGGCGTTTTCAGCCCAATACCGGCATATGGAAGAAACAGCAGAAAGCACAGGGAAATATCCGCTTCTAAATCCAAAACGCAGCTATCTAACAGAACGGTTGTCAATGTGTGCACTCCACTTCCAGAGTTAAACCCGTGTGTGAATTCAGCAGTCAGCAAACACTTTCTGTGCAGAGTTTCAAAACAGGCGTTTTCAGCCCAATACCGGCATAAGAAGAAACAGCAGAAAGCACAGGGAAATATCTGCTTCTAAATCCAAAACGCAGCAATCTAACAGAACGGTTGTCAATGTGTGCACTCAACTTCCAGAGTTAAACCCGTGTTTGGATTCAGCAGTCTGCAAACACTTTCTGTGCAGAGTTTCAAAACAGGCGTTTTCAGCCCAATACCGGCATATGGAAGAAACAGCAGAAAGCACAGGGAAATATCTGCTTCTAAATCCAAAACGCAGCTATCTAACAGAACGGTTGTCAATGTGTGCACTCAACTTCCAGAGTTAAACCAGTGTGTGGATTCAGCAGTCTGCAAACACTTTCTGTGCAGAGTTTCAAAACAGGCGTTTTCAGCCCAATACCGGCATATGGAAGAAACAGCAGAAAGCACAGGGAAATATCTGCTTCTAAATCCAAAACGCAGCTATCTAACAGAACGGTTTTCAATGTGTGCACTCAAGTTCCAGAGTTAAACCCGTGTTTGGATTCAGCAGTCTGCAAACACTTTCTGTGCAGAGTTTCAAAACAGGCGTTTTCAGCCCAATACCGGCATATGGAAGAAACAGCAGAAAGCACAGGGAAATATCTGCTTCTAAATCCAAAACGCAGCTATCTAACAGAACGGTTGTCAATGTGTGCACTCAACTTCCAGAGTTAAACCCGTGTGTGGATTCAGCAGTCTGCAAACACTTTCTGTGCAGAGTTTCAAAACAGGCGTTTTCAGCCCAATACCGGCATATGGAAGAAACAGCAGAAAGCCCAGGGAAATATCTGCTTCTAAATCCAAAACGCAGCTATCTAACAGAACGGTTGTCAATGTGTGCACTCAAGTTCCAGAGTTAAACCCGTGTTTGGATTCAGCAGTCTGCAAACACTTTCTGTGCAGAGTTTCAAAACAGGCGTTTTCAGCCCAATACCGGCATATGGAAGAAACAGCAGAAAGCACAGGGAAATATCTACTTCTAAATCCAAAACGCAGCTATCTAACAGAACGGTTGTCAATGTGTGCACTCAACTTCCAGAGTTAAACCCGTGTGTGAATTCAGCAGTCTGCAAACACTTTCTGTGCAGAGTTTCAAAACAGGCGTTTTCAGCCCAATACCGGCATATGGAAGAAACAGCAGAAAGCACAGGGAAATATCTGCTTCTAAATCCAAAACGCAGCTATCTAACAGAACGGTTGTCAATGTGTGCACTCCACTTCCAGAATTAAACCGGTGTGTGGATTCAGCAGTCTGCAAACACTTTCTGTGCAGAGTTTCAAAACAGGCGTTTTTAGCCCAATACCGGCATATGGAAGAAACAGCAGAAAGCACAGGGAAATATCTGCTTCTAAATCCAAAACGCAGCTATCTAACAGAACGGTTGTCAATGTGTGCACTCAACTTCCAGAGTTAAACCCGTGTGTGGATTCAGCAGTCTGCAAACACTTTCTGTGCAGAGTTTCAAAACAGGCGTTTTCAGCCCAATACCGGCATATGGAAGAATCAGCAGAAAGCACAGGGAAATATCTGCTTCTAAATCCAAAACGCAGCTATCTAACAGAACGGTTGTCAATGTGTGCACTCAACTTCCAGAGTTAAACCCGTGTGTGGATTCAGCAGTCTGCAAACAATTTCTGTGCAGAGTTTCAAAACAGGCGTTTTCAGCCCAATACCGGCATATGGAAGAAACAGCAGAAAGCACAAGGAAATATCTGCTTCTAAATCCAAAACGCAGCTATCTAACAGAACGGTTGTCAATGTGTGCACTCAACTTCCAGAGTTAAACCCGTGTGTGAATTCAGCAGTCTGCAAACACTTTCTGTGCAGAGTTTCAAAACAGGCGTTTTCAGCCCAATACCGGCATATGGAAGAAACAGCAGAAAGCACAGGGAAATATCTGCTTCTAAATCCAAAACGCAGCTATCTAACAGAACGGTTGTCAATGTGTGCACTCAAGTTCCAGAGTTAAACCCGTGTTTGGATTCAGCAGTCTGCAAACACTTTCTGTGCAGAGTTTCAAAACAGGCGTTTTCAGCCCAATACCGGCATATGGAAGAAACAGCAGAAAGCACAGGGAAATATCTACTTCTAAATCCAAAACGCAGCTATCTAACAGAACGGTTGTCAATGTGTGCACTCAACTTCCAGAGTTAAACCCGTGTGTGAATTCAGCAGTCTGCAAACACTTTCTGTGCAGAGTTTCAAAACAGGCGTTTTCAGCCGAATACCGGCATATGGAAGAAACAGCAGAAAGCACAGGGAAATATCTGCTTCTAAATCCAAAACGCAGCTATCTAACAGAACGGTTGTCAATGTGTGCACTCCACTTCCAGAATTAAACCGGTGTGTGGATTCAGCAGTCTGCAAACACTTTCTGTGCAGAGTTTCAAAACAGGCGTTTTCAGCCCAATACCGGCATATGGAAGAAACAGCAGAAAGCACAGGGAAATATCTGCTTCTAAATCCAAAACGCAGCTATCTAACAGAACGGTTGTCAATGTGTGCACTCAACTTCCAGAGTTAAGCCCGTGTGTGGATTCAGCAGTCTGCAAACACTTTCTGTGCAGAGTTTCAAAACAGGCGTTTTCAGCCCAATACCGGCATATGGAAGAATCAGCAGAAAGCACAGGGAAATATCTGCTTCTAAATCCAAAACGCAGCTATCTAACAGAACGGTTGTCAATGTGTGCACTCCACTTCCAGAGTTAAACCCGTGTGTGGATTCAGCAGTCTGCAAACACTTTCTGTGCAGAGTTTCAAAACCGGCGTTTTCAGCCCAATACCGGCATATGGAAGAAACAGCAGAAAGCACAGGGAAATATCTGCTTCTAAATCCAAAACGCAGCTATCTAACAGAACGGTTGTCAATGTGTGCACTCAACTTCCAGAGTTAAACCCGTGTGTGGATTCAGCAGTCTGCAAACACTTTCTGTGCAGAGTTTCAAAACAGGCGTTTTCAGCCCAATACCGGCATATGGAAGAAACAGCAGAAAGCCCAGGGAAATATCTGCTTCTAAATCCAAAACGCAGCTATCTAACAGAACGGTTGTCAATGTGTGCACTCAAGTTCCAGAGTTAAACCCGTGTTTGGATTCAGCAGTCTGCAAACACTTTCTGTGCAGAGTTTCAAAACAGGCGTTTTCAGCCCAATACCGGCATATGGAAGAAACAGCAGAAAGCACAGGGAAATATCTACTTCTAAATCCAAAACGCAGCTATCTAACAGAACGGTTGTCAATGTGTGCACTCAACTTCCAGAGTTAAACCCGTGTGTGAATTCAGCAGTCTGCAAACACTTTCTGTGCAGAGTTTCAAAACAGGTGTTTTCAGCCCAATACCGGCATAAGGAAGAAACAGCAGAAAGCACAGGGAATTATCTGCTTCTAAATCCAAAACGCAGCTATCTAACAGAACGGTTGTCAATGTGTGCACTCCACTTCCAGAATTAAACCGGTGTGTGGATTCAGCAGTCTGCAAACACTTTCTGTGCAGAGTTTCAAAACAGGCGTTTTCAGCCCAATACCGGCATATGGAAGAAACAGCAGAAAGCACAGGGAAATATCTGCTTCTAAATCCAAAACGCAGCTATCTAACAGAACGGTTGTCAATGTGTGCACTCAACTTCCAGAGTTAAACCCGTGTGTGGATTCAGCAGTCTGCAAACACTTTCTGTGCAGAGTTTCAAAACAGGCGTTTTCAGCCCAATACCGGCATATGGAAGAATCAGCAGAAAGCACAGGGAAATATCTGCTTCTAAATCCAAAACGCAGCTATCTAACAGAACGGTTGTCAATGTGTGCACTCCACTTCCAGAGTTAAACCCGTGTGTGGATTCAGCAGTCTGCAAACACTTTCTGTGCAGAGTTTCAAAACCGGCGTTTTCAGCCCAATACCGGCATATGGAAGAAACAGCAGAAAGCACAGGGAAATATCTGCTTCTAAATCCAAAACGCAGCTATCTAACAGAACGGTTGTCAATGTGTGCACTCAACTTCCAGAGTTAAACCCGTGTGTGGATTCAGCAGTGTGCAAACACTTTCTGTGCAGAGTTTCAAAACAGGCGTTTTCAGCCCAATACCGGCATATGGAAGAAACAACAGAAAGCACAGGGAAAAATCTGCTTCTAAATCCAAAACGGAGCTATCTAACAGAATGGTTGTCAATGTGTGCAATCAACTTCCAGAGTTAAACACGTGTGTGGATTCAGCAGTCTGCAAACACTTTCTGTGCAGAGTTTCAAAACAGGCGTTTTTAGCCCAATACCGGCATATGGAAGAAACAGCAGAAAGCACAGGGAAATATCAGCTTCTAAATCCAAAACGCAGCTATCTAACAGAACGGTTGTCAATGTGTGCACTCCACTTCCAGAGTTAAACCCGTGTTTGGATTCAGCAGTCTGCAAACACATTCTGTGCAGTGTTTCAAAACAGGCGTTTTCAGCCCAATACCGGCATATGGAAGAAACAGCAGAAAGCACAGGGAAATATCTGCTTCTAAATCCAAAACGCAGCTATCTAACAGAACGGTTGTCAATGTGTGCACTCAACTTCCAGAGTTAAATCAGTGTGTGGATTCAGCAGTCTGCAAACACTTTCTGTGCAGAGTTTCAAAACAGGCGTTTTC